>NC_082342.1:2895000-3198030 GCF_027477595.1 Haemorhous mexicanus | reverse complement strand
AGAGCCACAGCACCAAAGTCTTTGCCTCATTGTGGGGAGGGAAGGGGTCATTTTTTCTTTGTTTTGAGAGGGTTTGGAGTTGGTTTGAGTCTTGGATGGAGGTTTGGTTTTTTTGCTGTTGTTGCTGTTTTTCTATTTACAGAGATAGCTACTTAACAAAGTTCAGAGAGAGAAGAAACCAGCAATAAAAGTGGGAGACAAAAGTGGGTGACAGGTTTCTGGTTTTCTCCTTCCTTCCCTCCCCTTCAGCCTCATTTGTCTCATGCATTTAATTCCAGAGCACATGTCCCTGCATTGTATTGACTCCTCACCTAAAAATCAAGCTTGGCTTTCAGTCATCAACCTTGCCAAGGGTAAGAGTGAAACAAAATTATTTTTGTACAGGGACTCAGGTCATCTCTCCCATTGCAGTAATGGGAAATGACAGCTCAATTTCTGCATCCTGCTTTGTCTCCTTGCACTAAAGAGCTCAGTCCTCACAAACTGCCACCACTGAAGCTGGAGAAAGACAATTTTCTTTTCCAGATCATCCTTCCTGACAGTGCTGCTTTTAAGACCTATAAAATATCTTCTAGTAAATCCTGGCTTTGGAATGTAATGTGTTTATTGTCAATAACGTGGTTGCAAGTCAACAACATTAAACAGGCAACAGAGCCCTGAAGAAATAGCAGAGCTCTACCAAAGAGGATTCCTGTTACAGCCAAGAAATGGGAAGCATTTCTTGCTATTTGTCAATCCAAACCTGGCTACTCTTCTTTACACAAAGTTCTATGAATATGGGAAAAAAAAAACCCAAAAAACAAAACCCACTACAACCCAATCAATGTGCAAACCCAGGGCTCCCTCAGCAGGTGAACACACTTACAATAGTTTGAAGCTCCCATGTCAGGCTTTACATCTGATATTTTTGTGGGATTTTTTGGGCAAGCAAGAATGAAGTCATGGATCAGTACAGCACCCTTGTATTCCAGCTGAAAGACTTTTTTTTCCAGCACATTTCTCTATAATAATAATAAAAATTTAAAAAAAAATTATCTGTCTAGAGCTTGCTTATCAGACTGAGGGCTGACCAGATATCTAATAATGGAATCAGATATCTAATAATGGAATCAGAAAGGTCAATTGCCTCTCCTGAGATCACTCTTCATGGGGACAAACCAAGAGTTCTTTAACCCACCCTCAGCAGGAAGTAGGGAGCTTGATTTCTTTATTTTTTGCACTTCAGAGCTCACTGCTTCGGGTCACTTGTGGGTAAATTATTATAAATCCCAATTGTTTTGCCTTGCCAGGGAAAGCAGTAAATGCTGGGGTAGCTGTGCACTGGCACTTGGGAGAGGAACAGGTTTAAAATCTTATCAGCAGATCCAGAGTTTGAATGTGGCCCAAGAAAGGCACAATCCAAGGTTTCTGCCTGAAAACCCACGAGGTCATTGACTGATCTGGGCTTCACTCACTCCAAAGTGGAATTTCCCCATCCTGGTCTTCCCTTTAAGGAGAGGTGCATAAATGAAGAGCAGCCATCAAAAGGAGTCAGACACAGATTAGCAAATACCCATTTGGATGTTTATATAAAATAGCAGAGCCTTGAATCAGCAGCACTGGTGGTCTTATCTTCATGAGCACTGTTTAAAATTTTGAGATGTATAAAGCAATTTAAAGAAAATACACTTTTATTTCTAAACTCATCCATAATCACTGTCAGATTTTTCTAATTACTGAACAGATGAAATCAGAAGGGTCAGATGATCAGAACGGGGTTTTTCCTAAATTTTTTCTATGATAAAGATCCATTTTTTCTCCTAGCAGAAAATAAGTTTTAAAGAAGCCCTAAAGTTACAGATATTCATTAAAAAAGAGAAAACAAACAATAACAAAAAATCCCAACCAACAGCAACAACAAAATACCCAAAAGAAACCCCCAAACCCCCCCCCCAAAAAAAAAAAAACAAAAAAAACCCCACAAAAACCCCACAAACAAAAAGCCTAACAAAAAAAAGATATTTATGAAAGGACAACAGTAGCCAAATCTTGTGTACTTGAAAGTATAATGGATCATGAGGAGAAAGTAAAACACAAATTCTGGATCACTTATCCTTTACTGGAATTATTCAACTGTTCTGTTTTCAAGATAATCATTCCTACCAATTCAGTCCTAATATTTCACTCTCTCTTGCTTAAAAAAAAACCCCTCAAATTAATATTCTCTTTTGTGTTTAATTCTCATAAAAGACCCAGGAATTGTAATTTCACCTGGAATATCTTGGACCAGATTATTTAGCAGTTGAAAGTTCACTGAACTCTTTAAATATTTGGCCTGTGTGGGAAAAGAGTGGGAAGACCAAATGCTTGGTGCTTTTTTTTTTTTTTTTTTTTTTTTTTTTTTTTTTTTTAAATTTGTCACAGAAAGTCTTAGGATTGATTTGGGATTAATAATTGTGACATCAGGTTGACTGTAATACACCCCTTTTCTAGAGATGTCATCTATAGTGCCTCAAGTGAGCTGCATCAAATTGAAAGTCAAAAAAAAAAATGATGTGCCAAGGATTCCTGTGGGTGCAATTCATCACCCACCCTTTTCCAAGGCACTGACATGCAATTAAAACAGCATCATATAAATAGATGGGGAAAGTTGGAGAATATTTTAATTCCTCAGAGAAGGACAACTTGGACAATTCAGTAAATTACTTTTTATTACCTTTCTGGTTTGTCTTTGTGTAGGGGACTCTAGTGAAGACAAATACAGATTTGTGAAGTTTGGTGATGCTCTCTCACTTTGCTTTTTGACATCAGAAGAAAAATAACTAGATTTTTCAGAAACTCTAATTTGTGTTGTTCTATTGCATGCAATAAATAAAACTGTTTCTTTTGATGCCAAAATTTAGATCCAGAATGTCAGGCTTGATTTTCAATTCACCTTTACTTTGCTTGAGTAATACTGTAATAGAGAAGTCTAAACTAAGCTCCATGCAAAGTTCCAGGCTTTCCAAAGAAGGTTAAAAATTTTTCAAAGCTTATAACAATTTGAAGTTATAAAAGATAGTAATTATAATATTAAAATGTAGTAATATTAACATTACATATGTAATATACTATATGTATATAGTACATACTCCACTATAGTATGACTACACTATAATGCATATGCAATATTACGTATAGTAATATGAAGATAAAGGATTCCTTGTCTTCAAATTTAAAATCATCTGATTTTGTTCTGGGCCATACATTACCTCTTATTCAAAGCTGAGTTTTGCAAGGTCAAATGGGAGAAAAAACCAAATTATTCCATATACAGTGTTCAGTGCAACACTTTCCTTTCTGATGGTGGTTGATTTGCTTGTTACTAAAGCAGAATTTTTTAAATATCATTTTTGGATTAAATTTGCAGCACAAGTTTAAGTTAAAACAGATTCTGCCATTCTCTGCATTGAAGTTCTAGCATGCACTTCCCAGGAAAGAGAAAGACCATTTAAGGTTATTAAGTCAGACCTTATAAGATAGAAATTTTAGCTTCTGCCATAAACCCACCCCACTCTTCATGCTAAAGCTTAATGGCTGTTTCCAAAGACTTTTTTTAAAATATATATATATATATATATATATATATATAAATTAGAATTCCTCAAGCACAAAGGCAATGATACAGCAAATAATTAAGCTAAATAGATGCATTATTTATGTGATAAAACTTTCCACCACTGCAGCAAACTCAAGGAAAATTCAGAATTTTAGCTCAAGAGAGCCAAACCACAGTGCACTTTCTCATCTGTCAATCTGGCTGGAAACTTCCAGAGATTCCTTAACTTAGCAAAACTTCCAAAATCTTCAGCCAAAAGGCCAGTTTTAATTTTACCAGAGCTAAATGCAGGCACCTCACCCAGAGGAGATTGATGCTTAGGGCCAGGCTTGGGGGAGAGAGGGAACAAAACTCCCTGCAGCACCTTCCAGTCACAAAGACAGAGAGAGGGCAGGGGAAGGGCATCACTGAAAAAGAACTAAATGCAATAAAACTGAGTGGAAATGCTGTGGTTTAGCTGAAAATCCCCTGCTTAATGATAAAAGTCCATTTTTATCATCATTAAGCTGCCACTTAATCATTATGTACTGGCTTCCTTGATAAAAGGAACACTTCTGTTCAGCAAACTGGGTTTCTAGGGGAAGTGAACAACGTTTTAAATTTGTTTTTATGTTTAAAGTGCTGGATAATGCCCACCAGAAAGCCTTAAAAAAGCAAAAGGGCCTGGCATAACATATGCAATAGGTCATGACAACCTCATAGGCATTTTTAGCATCTATGAATAATTAATTCTGATTTTCCTGCATGGGCCAACACTGAATCCACACCAAGAGATGTGGAACTGAGTGGAAATTTATATACCTATTTTCTTGCCATTTTTGTGAACAAACCCCCACAAAGCAACTCACCCCATTAAAAGTAAGAAATCCCAAATCTTTCAGACTTGCTGTGTTTTACCACTGAAAGAAAACATGTTCCAAAGACTATCTATCTTCTATTTATTAGGCTGGGGGAAGCTGAAGGACAGTAGCAAAGATTGTACTTGATCTACAGGCATTTGGAGATAACTGAAAAGGGGCATTTTGGGAAATGACCAACATGCCAGCTACAAGGAATAAATTAAAGTATGATTATTAAGGAATGAGCTGAAACAAAAAGAGCATGCCAACAAAATCAATAAAGACATGATTAAAGAGTAGGGTTTTTTTTTTCCCCCAGTGTAAAATTTCTGGTTACAAGACCACACTTTTTAATAAAACCTACAAAACAAGCAGGCTGAAGTCTTGATGGATTACAGACCAGTGTCAAACAAAGATCACTTATTCCCAATAGCTTGCTTTGACAGTAGCCAAAAAGGCTAAAAAACTTAAGAAAAAGGCAAGGTATGTATTGGTATGTCATTAAAATATTCCTCCACTAATTTTTGGTCAGGCACTTTTCACTGATAGTGGATTTCTTTGTTGTGAATATGCTCAGCCTCCCCTTACATTCACATGAAATCTTAGCACCAAAACCACCTGGATGCAAAATGTTCCACAGATCAAATAAACACCTTTAGTGAATATTTTCCATTTAGCTCTTGTGTTTTTCAGCTTCTTCAGGTGAATCAGTTTCTCAGCATGAGAAAAGGACCAGCAAGACACAGTGGTTAACTGCTTGAATTAATAGAGACCACATCTTATATTAAAAAAACCAAAAAATTAAAATATATATCCTCTACACTAAGCCTTATTTTGCCCATGCTTTCAAAGAATATAGATACCTTCTTCAAAAATGTTTTGGGACAGTAAGAGACAAGAAATAGTTGGAAAACTTGGCAGCTCTGGCTGTCCTGTCAGCTGTTCTGGCTTCAGGATTGCTAGGACACTGCCCACATTGATCACAGACAGGGCACTAAAGGATCAGCCTACACCAGGCAGTAAGAAATTACAGTCTGTGATGCATTTCCTATCAAAGTCAACCTCTTTATCACACCTGAAAATTCAGTGGAAGCCCACATGTTGTAACCACCAGAAATATGCCTCACACTCATCCCTATCACTCACTGCTGTTAATTAAAATTTCACTGTTTTCACTTTGCCATCCTATCCCAACACCAGTTTCTGTTTCCTTCACTACAGCATTCGAGCAACGCTGCTTTTCTGACCAAAAGCAGAAGAAGAATCCCAAAGCCATGAGAATTCCTGCCTCCCCTGAAGCAATAATGTAAAAATCAGCTCCTTTGGCCCCTGTGATAAATCTCTGTCTGCTGTGCAAATCTGTGCAGGCTAATTTCAAAGTTAATTTTTTTAAGTCAGAAGTACTTGAGATGGAGGAACAAACAAAACTACTCAAATCACCTTTCAACCCATCACAGCTAATCAACAAGGCCCAAAGCAGAAACTGTCAATCATAACCCATTGTCAATAATCACTCTGAGAGGCCCAAATGCATCATTAAACTGCACACCTGAAACAATTTCCTCTATATCTGTATTCAGCTATAGACTTGTCATGATTTGATGCAATTTGTTGATGTAGTTCTGTCACCACATGAGTGGGTGGTGGAGAGAGAAAGCGTGAATGTTTTACTGAACCTGAGAGGAATGCAATTTTGACTTTTGTTGGCAAAATTCATCAAGGGAAAAAGTTCAGAACCCTGGATCTTTGAAATGAGAACTTTTAAAATAAGGAGACCATATTTTGGCAAGTTTCTGAATGGTTTCAAGGTAGAATTCTTTATCCAAACCTTATCAGAAATAGCTACAAACTGTGAGCAAACCAAACAATGAAAATTATTTGGTAGATTCCTGAGTTAGTCAAACCTCTGCTTCCTTCTGTTCCCCCTCAAACTCCCACAGGTACTTTGAAGTGTCATTTTCATCCTGACTAAAACGCTGACGTCCTTACAGTAAAAAAAAAAAAAAAATTCTCAATTTTTTTCTGTTTATTAATTAAATCAGTTACCATTTGGTTTACAAAATCAGGGTCCCTGTCTCACTCTGTGATGCACATCACTTGCTTTCAACACCTCATTTCTCAATTAACTTGGAGGTTTGTTGGCAAAGATGAATATTTGGAGGCATGGTTGTTGGTATCCCCAGAAATCTAAGGAATTAGAAAAAACAAACAAACAAACAAACAAAAACATTAAAGAGGTGAAAACCTGTACTGGAATAATCCACCTGAATTTTTTAACTGATATATCCACAATAGTGAATGCTAGAGCAAAATATCTAGGTCAGTAATGATTAATTCATATCACAGATTGAAGTCAGAGACACAAGTGGTATTATAAACTTGTATTTATAGTATCAAATACAAGCAGCAACATCAGGGAAAATTATTTCACCTCTGAGCATCCCACAGTTGGTCCCACACTGCCTCACAGGAAAGCTCTCTGCTTATCAGGATTGCATTTCAAACTCAGTTTATCCCAAAGCCATAGACCTGATTTTATCTCAGCTAACAGGAAACATTATCAGTGATCATAATATTATCAGCCCTCTAAAAAATGAGCCACTTGTCTCTGGGTGACCTCCTGCAGGAGTGAATGCTGCAGGCAGAAGCTTTCCAGAGATGATGACTTCCCTGTTTGGAACCTAATTTGAGCCAATGTCAATGTCTATGTTGATCTTAGCAACCACCTTGCCTTAAATATAAAACATTTCTTGCTAGCTCACTTCATCAGCTGAGAAACAGCACACTCTAATGAAATAAAAAGGGCTCAGTAAACTGTTTTTATCCTACAGTCAAGCTGTCTGAAGAAGATAGCTATGTTTTAAATCACAATCCCAAATGTATCTGTGATAATGTCACAGAAGGCAGCAGGGGGGAGGGAACCAATTTTACACTATGGTAGGAAAAAAAAAGAGTAAAATACAAATTTGAAGTATTTAGGGTCACGGAATACAACCTGAAATTAATACAGCAAGGGATACCCAAATCAATCTCCAGGTTCAAGCAGGTTTCTGAATGCTTCAGGAGCAGTTGGACCAGTGAAGCAGATTATTGGAACACCCCAGGATGGAATAGGAAATGAAATTGCAGGTAAAGCTAAGCTGCCAAAACTATCAAATAAGTATTTCCTAACTACTGACTTAGACCTGGCTCCTCCAAATCAATTTGCAAACTGCTTGCTTTTTCAGATTTAAGAACCCTTCAAATTGAAAGCTGATAGCAAATGCATCCTTGAAGACCAACTCCCATTAAACAAGCTGCAGCTATTCAGACAGAGTGGAATGATTAAATTTACCTGGAGGTGGGTGCACTGAAAGATGAGCAGTATTAGTCCAGTTATGTGTTATGTCCTCAAAAGCAACCTGGTAAAGAAATGTATGTCATGTATGCATACTATGAACAAAAGTCAGCGTACTATGAAACTATTTTTTTAAATTTATTTTCATTTATTTTGGAAAAATTCAAAATTAGGAAATAGAATTTTTCCATTTTCTATCTCCAACAAAATATCTACAGAGAATTTTTTCCATGGTTGTAGCTTCCTGTTGTTTCCTCTAAACAAGTAATTTACAAGTTTTAATAGTGAATGTTATTTTACTGCGTGTTAAAGTCCAGAGGTTCCTTACTAAGCTGACAGTGGCTTTGGAAATGGTCTGGAGTTTTCTCTTCTGGGACATCTTTTGCCTGATTAAATACAATAATTACTTAGCAGGTCCCAGTGTTGGGGTATTTTTTCCCTATTAGACAGAAATAATTATCTTTACACATTCCTTTGACTCCTAATGATGAAATGGAAGATGTTTTCTCAGGTTCCTGCATTTTCATTAGATACTATCAGATAGAAAGAAAAAATTAGAAAAACAAATAGGCAGCTGGTTACAAATTAAATCATTTTGCTGCACAACAGCATTCAGAAATTTGACCACAAATCCACTGCAGAAGGATCTGATGTCCATCCTTCTTTGCCTTTAGTCACCTTCCCTCACTGACAACAAGACAGAGCTAAAAAGTTCATTCAGAAGCCTTTGCTCCATTAATCAGTTTTTCACAACAGCATTTGTACTTCAACACCTGAACATCTTTGTTAAGATAACTTTATTTTACTGTTATTTTAAGCTACCTTTCTGACACCACTGAATTACATTCCTTCTGTTCTGATACCATGACATGCCCTAAACCTTAGCTTCTAAGATATCCAAGATAAGATACAGATTAAAACACACTCTCAAAGAATACTGACCAAAGTTCACAGTTTTGTATTTAAACATAATTTTGTACAAGAGTAGAATACATGAAAAAGTGAATTTATATCTAACCCCAAAACCTCCACACCTGTCTTGGGACTTATATGATTTAATATTACTTCAATATGAAAAAAAGCCATTCATAAATAAAATTTTTCTTCCTTGTCATGGAGAAAAGCAAGAAATGGAGCCTCTCTAAGCATTCAAAGGCAAGGCAGAAATTGAGATTTTTCCCAAGTGTTCTCACAGGTTCCATCAGGGTAGGCACAACATGTGGGGAGGTTGGAGGAGAGGTGGCACCACCACATTGATTTTCAGCCTGGAAATGGAGCTCCCAACAATGTTTTCAAGGATCATTTGGAGCAGCATGGCATCTCTCAGGCAAGTCATTCTCACGTTGTGCACATAAACCCGTCCTCACATTGGTTCTGTAATTCCAAAGGAAAATTACAGAGAAAAATAAAAAACCCAAACACAACAACACAAACAACAGAACTACCAGCAAATGAACAAACCAACAGAAAGAAAACAACACAAGCCTAAAGTCCACTTTAATGACCTGAAAAAACAGTCTGCAATGCTTGCAGAACCTCAAACTCCATGAGAGTGAAACCACTGCTGGGATGGAGGAGCTTAATTTATGATGCACTCTGTGGCCTGCATCCTAATTAAACAGCAGCTTCCTGCAATGCCAGGGAAGAACAAAGCACAGCAGGTGATTTTGGGTCAGCAGCCCACGTTTAGTGTGTGCCTGCCCAGCTTTTGCAGACACACAGGTTTTACAGCAGCTTCTGCCTCTGCTGAGCCTCTCTTCAGGTCTTTAACATGGTGTAAGCAGCTTTGTGTAGATCAGTCCTTGATTTCTGTGTGGGTCCTTCCTGTGGACAAAAGGCAGCCAAAACCTCAGGATTCGGAGTGCTCCAGGTCAAAAGAAAAATTCAAGTATTTTGTACTTCGGATACAGAATTTTTTTCCACCGCCAGGGCTCCCTGCTTGTGTGAAGGCATAGCATAGAGACCTGAGAATTCCCACTTTAATGAAAATTCCCACTTTATAGGAATAGTAAGAATTCCCACTCTCATGTAAAGCTTTTTCCCAGAGGGAAATATTGAGCAGCATGCATCTCTCACCTCGCAATGCTGGTGCATTTTAAAAGGGATTTATGCACTTCTCGTAAGGTTAACTAGGAACACATTTACACCCAAAACTGAATCTGAGGCCAGACAGAGTTAAAGAATAAAGCAGGGATTTGTTAAAAGGCCTCAATGGATACACTTTGGGCAGCACCAGAGCCCAGCCAGGGCTGCACCCAAGATGACCCAAAATGGCCCCAAAATGCACGGCCGGGCACGGGGTCTCTCCCTGGGATCAGCTCTGCTCCATTTGCACCTTGCAGTTCATTGTCCCAGCCCAGCTTTAGCCCAGGCACTCCCACCCTGCTTGTTTTTCTCTCTCCAGCCCACGGGGTTTGTGCTCCTGGGCTGAGATTTGGATCATTTGTCCTTGGTGCCCAGCTGGAGCAGGAATTGTTTTGTCTCCCTGCTCTGTGCACAGAGCTCACCATCCCCTGAATATGAAGACCAGAACTGCACACTAAAGCAGCACAGAATCTGAAAAACATAAAAGCTAAAACCTGAGGCATCACACACACTCACAAACTACTCCTTTAAGCTAACATTTCTCATATTTTTTTATGAGTACTTCAAAGTATTCTTTGCAAGCAGCATTCCTTAACAGAAGCAGAACATTTGTGATGACATTATTTCTACTGGCTCTAGAGCAAAAAAAAAAAAAAAGCATTTGTGCAAAACTGCATTTGCAGCTGTTTCATAAGGAATTAAAAAGCAGTTTATAATGCAAGAAGTACATTAATCTTAGCATGCAGCTGAAGCATTAATTTGCTTTCAAAATATAAATGTCACACCTCTGGGCATGGCACATTTAAGTGTAAGAAAAAGGAGTAACTTAGATGTGATTGGTACTTTAGAGCATCATAATTACCTGCAAGATAGAAACAATCACTGATTCCTGCTTGGTGGATCAGTCTCAGAAGAGGAGTGATGGATGGGGATATTTTAGAACATTAACAAACACCAGCTGAGCTTCCCCTTCTGCTTAATGGACAGAGTAAAAGCAGCAGTGTCAGCAATCAAAGAAAGAAAACTGGGCAAAACAAGTATTTTTAAAGGAAAAATTAAAAAGGGCCTGCTCTTAGATTCCTGGAAAAGTTAACACTCTTCTCTGTGGGAGTGTTATTGCATGCTCACACTTTGCTGCCCCAGCAGCCCATTTCAAACCCACAGCCTATCTCAAAGAAAATAAACAGAAAATCCACTTATTCCTTGTGTGGGACAGGGTAGGGGCTGTGCAGGTAGGGGCTGCTGGCAGTACACACCTCACTCTTGCTCTGCCAACAAAATGCACTCCCTGAAATCATGGAGGATGCAGTAGGTGAAAGGAATGTGTAAAATAATTGCATTCAGAGTCCATTTCAGACCAAAGCACCTTGGTTGTTAATGCATCACAAGGCTGTGCCATGTCCTGATTCAACAAGAAAACTTGCCAAGCCTTTAGTCCCTCCATGGCAACTTGCACACAATTTTCCACCTCCTAGGTGGATTGAATTTTTTTTGCTTTTAAAGGGGTGGGATGTTCCTGGTTTGATACGTGGAACTTCCCATTCCCTGCTGGAACCCTCCCTCATTTCTCCAAGGAAAGGTTTCCCAAGTCCAACACTGCAGATAAACAGAGAGAAGCAGGGACAGGTGCAAAGATGGGCCTTCCCTCTTGTTATTCCCTTATCATGAACAAACATGGCATGTATCCAAAGGAAAAACTAACAAAACGTGAATGGACAGTTAAAAGTGCACAAATCATGTATCAGAGATGGCTGATGAACTGCTCTCACCAAGTAGCACACACAAACTTGGATTAGATTATGCACTGTTCACTGTGGACATGGAAAGCCACTCAGCCTTGGATTTGCCCATCTAAACAGAAATACCTGGAAATGGAAATGGAGGGGAAACAGCAAATAATCATCATGTAGAAAAATACCTATGGCAACGACCAGACAAAAATTCAACTCCAAGCTTTTCTCTGGCATGCTCAATATTTAATTACCTCCTCTACATAACTGAGTTTCATGCTCCCAGCTGAAAAAAAGGACACTTGTCTGTTTTTATAAATTAAAATTTTCCCTCATTTCTGTGAGACTGGGTTGCACTTTCAAGATTGCAACACACTATTGGAGATCAGGTCACACGGAGCCACTGGCATTTGAAATTCAATTAAAGGCTGAAACTATCATAGAAACAGTGATGAAGCATAAGATAGTTGCAGGAAATAGGGATGAAGCCCTTTCCATAGCTGAGGTTAAAATAAAACAAGCAATTAAGAACTGGAAAGGATATTCTGCAAAGGCTTCTGCAACCTAATGTATTGTTCTGGTGCATATTAAAGAGGAGACCCTGAGCCACTGACTGGAACCAAGGTTCAACTCTGAGACTTCAGAGCAGCAGCTCCAATTATTTGTGCTTTCCACAGGTAATTCCTGACAGCCCTGCCATATCCCAAAGGGTTAATTAATCACCATAGTTTAAGAGCATATTACTCATTCTAGATGTCTTTGATCTTGCAGGATTTACTTCAAAACAGACATGCCTGAGCTGTTCATCAGCAACACAAACACTTGATTCTATTCACTGCGATAAGAGCCAAACTTTTCATACAAAATCTGAACCTGAGCTGCTCAGATGAAAGGGATCTGGGTGTGTGAAGATATTGTACAGCCTGTCATGTTCCTGCTGCTAAAAGCTCCAATTGAAATATTTGCTTCAGAAGAAAAAAAAAAAAAAAAACAATGCTGAAAATGTAAAAGCAACTTTCACAACACCATATAATCTTTGATGAAGCACCTGACAGCTTACAAAGTGCATTGCTGGCAGATATTAAAGGATATGATAGATATCAATTCCTTCCTTTCTCAGAGATTTGTGACATTTGAATTTTACCTGTGTCCTCCTTCTCTCCAACACAGCAGCAAAGGACAGTCAGCAAAAGTCTTAGTCCTTGCAGAGCCCTTGGGACAGTGGCCCTGGGTAAGCCTGAGCCTAAATCTGCCCCAGGACAACAGGAAGGGCAGAAAGCCTGCAGGCTGAACAGGATTACCAGACCAGCATTCACTGTTCTCACTAGGAATATCAGTGAGAAGAGGTGATCATCAGAGAGAGGGAGAGAGAGTATTTGTTGGTATTTTCACTACCATTTGACCTGGGCACCAAAACAAGAAGTGTTGTGTGAGATGTAGCTGCAGGTGTGATCAACAGAGGGTGGGGAGAGCACTGCACAGAGCAGGCAGGATGATCACACAGACTGGAACAGAATTATTTTCTCTTCCATCACAACAAAAGGTCATGATGCTACCACAAGCTTCAGTGAAACAGCAGGAGTTCATCAAATGGAACAAACTCAGGTTGAGGAGCCACAAAACAGCATTTCACAGCTCTTCCAGCAGTGTTCTAACTGTTGCAGTTATGGCAGCTGACAAAATTTCATTTTTCTGTCTCATGGTTATCTCAGAGACAGGAAAAGAAATCCACAATTCACAATTCACTGGTGAACCTCACCTGCAGCACTGCCTGGAGTTCCAGCCACCATGTTCACAAAAGAAACCAGAAATGTGCAAAGAAACAGAACTGAAAGGAGGTTTAATCTCTCACTTACCCTAAGAGCTGGAAAGTGAAAAGGGAAGTTTGAATCTGCTGTGATCATACAGATATTAAAGTAAATATCACTGGACAAGCAAACAGAAAGGAAAATTAGAAATAAATTTTTAATTAACAGATCATCTTGGGGCATTTCTGACCCTAGAACAAGCCATCAGGATTACACTAGCACTTGAAGACAACTTCTACTTCTTAGAACAACAATATTCAGATATGTTTTTCTGACTGAAGCAGTAGGGGCAAAATACTTGTAAGGAGACAATTAATTCAGTGGCAAAGGTGACTGTGCTGATGGGGCACCCCAGGAAGTTTTGTGAATTTTATAAGATATAGCACATTACTGAGGAAAAAAAAAAAATCCCCCAAACCAATCAACCTCAGGATGCCCCTGATGAGATTTTTTTTTCTGCCCCCAGTAGTGTCTGGAGTGTTCATTCTTTAGGTTTTAAACACAGAGTCTTTCCAGCAGACAAAGAAGAAAAGATTATCCACAGCATTGCAGTCACCATTGCACTGCTGAAGCTTTGCTCATTCTCTTGCAGCCCTTACATAAATGCAAAAAATCCTAAGGGATCTTCTCTTTGGCATTCCAAGGAGCACCAGAACCCTGTCACATGGCCTGACAGCACCTTGCATGAGCTATTACCTCAAAGTCATTTTCAATTTTCTCCCACTTGAGTTCAATCCCATTAATTCATAGTCATGAATTTATTTTGAAGCCAAATGTGCATTGCATTCCACTTGTAGACATGCAATTCCTTCTTTGGCTTTCTTTGAGGCCCCTTAAACAACAGATCTAAATCAGTTCTGAATTTTACCTGCTGTTCAGAAGTGACCTCAATTTTTGATTTTGTGGCATCAGCAGCTTCAATTAGTTTATTTCCCATATCTAGGTCATTGGTTTTGGCTGGGAACAGACAGGGCCAGAGCACTGAGCTCCATGGAATTCTCACTGCCAGCCAAACTTGACTTCTCCATTTTCTCTTGGAAAACTGGGATTTACTCAATTCTTTTCAACTGTCTTAAAAGTCCCAACTTTGCACTGAAATGACAACTAAAGCTGTCTCTTTTTTGAGCTGCTACATGTTCCCATCATCACTGGCACATTAGACATTTTCTTCTGCTCCCTTTTGACACCATTTTTCCACTCCCCACACCCCAAATCAACTGAGTTTCTGTAGGTACAAAGTTTAGGAGCAGTCTCATGATTTCCACTTCTGTTTAGTGCATTACCTCCCATTTAAAATAAAGCACTAAGCTGTAAATTTATTTGGGATTCATTTCAAATACATCCTTTGCTAAAGCATCAATTCCTTAGTAACTTTTAAGTTGGTCAATTGAGGGAAAAGTCCTTTATAAATTTAAGTTCCAAAGTAAAATAGAGGTGTTATACAAACTACAGGAAAGATGCTGAGGGGTCCCAAATTTCTAGCTCAAGATAGAGCTCCAAAAAAAAAAAAAAAATCTAAGGCACTAAAATGTTTCTTTTATGAAAAAAAACTAGGAGTTTGTGCAGCAAATCTTGATAAACTTAGCTACAAGATGTTCATTGATTACCCACCAATTGATGAATTATAGACTCCAACACTGCTGCATCACACTCCAGTATAAAAAAAAATAAAAATAAAAAAAACCACTGTAAATTGGGACTATTTCTACCATCTCTTTATCAACATAAGAAGAAAAAAAATATTAATACACCCTTTGCAAAACAATGACCATTCAGCCTTTCCAGGAAATTGACCTTGCAGACAGAGTACCTGTAATAGTATTTCCCAGAGATTTTCCTAAATTTTAAACAAGGTTAATAGCTGGAGATAACCTTGGAAATCCTGTTTCTGGTTTATCAACTTTTAATTTAAAAATAGAGGCATAGAAAACTATATGCAAGGCTTTATATTGATGCAGTCATGGAAAAGACATGTTTGAAGCTACCATGTAAAAGTCACATCAGGGCCATCTTTGTTCCCATAAAAAAGTGAAACAAAAGGAAAAAAGACTGACAAAGATGAGAAAAAAAAATCAATAAACCCCAGCTAACACTCAGCTGTAATTAATCTCATTTTCATAACTTTCTGTGGGTCTCTAAATGACCATGTCAGTTGAAGAAGAAGAGAAGGGGGAAGTAAATCTGAACTCACCAAGTTTGAGGACAAAGAAATTGATTTTGATTTAAACACCCTGCAGAATGTGTGACTTTCTAAAATGAGCCAGGTATTTATTTCCCACCTAAAAAAAATACTAAATATGTTCAATAAATACTTAGGACAAGTCTTTTAGGTTTTCTAACTCCTGCATTTACCATGATCTGGGTTCTATCTCGAGTTGACTATTCCAAGCACAATTTTCTGAAACACCTTGTTAATTAGAGAGGGCAGCAGTTTTAGAAATTCTAGAAAATCTAGAAATTCTGCAGATTCCTTCAGTGTGTAGTGCACTCAGCTTGCAGATTTGTAAACCACAGGCAGGCATTTTGCTGAGTTCAGCCAAACAAAGCAGCAAACCAGGACACCTGCATGTTCAGACCCTGGTCACTGCTCAGAGAACTGCATTTATTCCTAGCACTAGAGCCAAAGCTGCTCTCTCCCCAGTGAAAACAGCTCCTTCCTAGCAGTAGATGTTGTTGAGACTGTTGTTAAAGCTGTGGTCTTCAGATTATTCCCCCTGTTTCCACGAGGTTTTCCATATGCTTTCCTTTGCAGCTGGCTCGTTTGGCAGCGTGCTGCTTGTTGGCAGCCTGCAGGAATGTGTGGGGAGAGGGAAGGTCTGGGACAAATCACAAGACTTCCAAGCAGGATGCATGGAGGAGGGCAGAGCAAAAAGATGAGAATGTGGGGAAATAGGGAAGGGTGGAAAATGCAAACCTTGTTAGCCATGACTGAAACACCCCATACCCCACAGCCAAAAGAGACTCCACACCAAAAACCAAGCAGCAGCTGGGCTCAGGAATTAAAACACCCCTGGCAGGCTTGGGCAGTGCCCTCCTCTTGCATTAGACAGTGCAAGAGCTTTTTTAAGTGTAGGTGGCACCACAGGGAATGTGCATCCCTGGCAATCAAAACAGAAGTCTTGGGCATCTTATATTTACATTTTTTTTCTTCCAGTTGTCTGTTATCACTAACATTTCTCAAAGCTTCTTTCACAATGTTTTCAGCTCCTTAACTAATTTACAGATGAAATTTAAAAATGCAACACTGTGTGCTTTGATGCCACCCACATGCCAGTATAGGAGTTCAATTGAACCCTTTTCATAAATGAAATATTTCTGCATATTATGTGTAGTCCAAATAACACATCCATTCTTCTTACTAGATAGGCCAATGAAGGACTTTGATCCAGTTTATTCCTTTTGCAGTTTTAGTCTCTGAACACTTTTGGAATAGGACATTTTATAAATATCTTTCCATGCAAATCTACACCCTTTTCAACTTAGAACAGAAAAGTTCACTGCATCCCAGAAGGATTTTTGTGTATCAAGAGATTGTTTGTCTCTACAAGCCACAGCAGCGGGCACTGACATTTGAAAGTCATGACATAAGGATTTGGCTTCATTGCCATGCAGAGCCACTGGACAGTGATTTAATTAACACAAGAATTAAGATATTTTGTTATATTATGTCAAAAATTAAGATATTTTATTATTTTATTTCAACACCACCCCCCCAAAATCCCTAAAACCCACAAAAACAAACAAACAACATACAAACAAACCAAAACCCCAAAACAAACAAACAAAAAACAACCCCAAAACACCAAAACCAAAAAAACCCCAAAAATACCCAAAGAATTTTTAGAAGGATTTTAAAGGAACCCTTCAAAGTGTAGAAAGAAATATAAATACTGCCAGGAAGCATCTTCTCACACAGTTAAAGTGTTACTGAACAAACAATTTTACACTGGTAAAACTTTTCTCTTACCATTACTTAGATTGAATTAGGACTGATTAATATAGAAAATAATTCCTTTGCTGTATCATTCCTGCCATCACTGATGGTTTTCATACCCAAATACAGATTTATGTACCATCACACCAGCATGGACTATTTGGCCTGGGACATTTCACAAGAGCTTGTATGAAACCTCCTAACTTCAGAGTAGTGTCCTGTGCTTCAGTTTTGCCCATCCTACAACCAGGGATGATTCTTGGTGCATTCAGAGAAGATCTCTTGTAATCCACTCTCAGAAGGGAAATCAATCTCCTTTTGATCTGAATCTAAAAATTCCTGTTAACCCGTAGTTGTTAGAAGAAAAAAAACCCAGACAATCAATGAGCAAACAAAAATACTTTTCAAATTTTTGAGTGTCTCAGGACACCCATCTCTCCCAGCTAAATTCTGCACAAGAAGGAGAAAGAGCTCCATGTGAGGGGGTTGATCTCAGAAGCCCAAGTCACTGGGTTTCTTCTTAGTGACACAAGTGGAGAGAGAGATCAAGGCCAGGGAGCACAGCAGGGCAGCCAGCTGGCCACAAGGCACTGTCTGCAAGCCCTGTGCCCTTTCTGAAAGAGTGTGTTCCACCCTGAGGCTGAACAGGCTGGCACAGATGATGGACACTGAGCAGAACACTTCCAACTCAGGTGTTCAGTGAAAGCCCCGCGAAATTCTGTATTTTTCTTTCTCCTCGTGTACAGATCCTGTAGGAATCTCTGTTTCAGCATGAAAATGTTTTCAGGCCTCAAAGCTTGAAAATCAGAAGACATGACAGTAACAAATCTGAGGCTCACCACTGGCGTTGTGATTTTCAAATCTTTTAGAAAAATACCACCAAAATTTAGCAAATCTTTGATTTTATCTACTAAAGACAGGAAAGCATAGAAGCATGGAAGTAAAACCATGTAGTCACTTAGCTCAGATGGAAAAAATCAGAAAAGTTCTTTTGATCAACAGGAAGTTGCAGTATTCTTCACTTGGGAATATATTTATTGTGCTGAATTTATACCTGCCGTGAATGCCTAAACACTACTCCCAATTTTAGGCTGATTCTGACTTACTGAAGAACTGATTTGAGTACACAAAGGAGTATACCTATGAAAACATGAAAGAGAACCATTCCTCCCACAGGCCTGAATAGACTTTGTGATTTAAGTCAAGCCTAAAACAAACTTACAGCCTTGAACTGAATGTGGCCGTAATTTTGGTTTACATTGGCAGTGCCAGACTGCACACAAAATTTAGAGATAAAAAAGTTTAAAAAAGTGAGCAAAAAACCTCACAGCAAACTCAACTTTCCAAAATTCCCCAGTGGGGAGGTCGGAGACATTTTTGTGAATAAATTTGTTCATTCAAAAATGCAGTTTAGAGTTAAGAAAATAATTTTTTAACCAGTGCAAGGCCAGGAGTTTGACTTTGATGATCCTTGTGGGTCCCTTCTGATTTAGGACATTCTATGACTTTAGGAAATTGAATTGAAAGAAACATCTCCTCCCATTAGAGCAAAATGGGGAAAAAAGGTGGATTTTTTTTTTTTGCAGACACCTACTGTTCCTATCCTGTGCAAGTTTTCCTATCACCAAAAGCTCAATAGTCAAGTTTATCTTTCAAAATCTAGCATCCTCTGACTGTTTTGGGGATGTTCACTGTATAAAACTGCAAACAGAGCCATCAAAAAGCACTGAAACACTTGGAGTCCCATCCCTGTAAAAATGCAGAGATCTAAATGAAAGTGACTGCTGCAAGGAAAAAACTGTTCAGCTCATGTGGCTGAAATCACATCAGGACCCAAGGGAGCAATTGATTTATTAACAACATTTAATTAAGTGAGAAGCAGAAAATTATATATTGAGAATCAATCTGGAGATGGCACTTTCTGTTTCAGTGAGGGCTTGATGCTCTTCAGAAGTGAAGAACTGCCAGGTATCACTGGCAAGAGAAGCACTGAGCCACACTCACAAGTTCCCTTTTATCCCCACCCCTTGGCACCCCACGCTCTTCCAGAGTCATCCTCTACATCCCCTCCCTCAACCAGGCTGTAAATTCCCTCCTACTCAAAAAGCAGGGATTATGCCAACAGTTGCCAGCAGCAGCAAGCTCAGAAATCTCTCTGGCTCTGCCCTGCCACGTACCAAACACCCGTGGCTCAGAGGCAAGCTCTGCAAGGCATGCTTAGCATCCCAAGGAAATCCCAGCCTGGTTGGCAACACATCCTAAACAGCCTCTCCTCTGAATGACCTGGACAGAAGATGTTCTGCCAAGTGAATTTTTAAGGTTTTACAAAGATGCAGTTAGCTCATTTCACTTGGGAAGGCTTTACAGACCAAAGATCTTAACCTCTGTCTGTAAACACCAGACAAAGCAAGGGGCCAGGAGTCAAAAATCCAGCCCAGCTGTTTCCAAGTTCATGTGTGCAATGCAGAAGCACTGACCTAAAAGCTAACAGCTGATAAAGTTTGATGTCTTTGGCAGATTTCAAACAACATCAGTGATTATGCACAACAAATCCCATCTCAAACAAAAATAAATCAAGTGTTGGAGCAGGGCTGTTATCTGACTGACTGTTCCCTCTGCCAAGAGATATAAGGAAAGGATGTTCTGCTCCTGGCACTCCTCCAGTCAGAGCAGGCTGAGTGTCCTTCCATCACACAGCCCTGCAGGGATCAAACCAAAGGTGCCAGCGTGTCATGTCCTCCTCCAGCTCAGTTCCACCCCTACAAAACAAATTACTGACACAAGATGACAGACATCTGAGCTGAAGTATTGAAATTAGCAGCTCCTCTTTGTGTGTGTGTGTAAAATAAAAAATTACAACATTGGGAATAAAAGAAAAGAGGGCAATGGAAAAAAAGTGCCCATCACACTCTGAAGAAAGAACAAAAAATAAACCCAAGAATGCAACAGTTCTCTGAAAATCAAAAAATGAGATGCCAGTGGGGTCTGTAAAACTCAGAATAAGGTCACAATCTGAAGTATAGTGATCACATTGCACATGCCACATAAAAGCCCTCCTTTTTAACGTCACTGTTAACTCTTAGCACTCCTGGTAACATCACTGTTTTTATCCTGAGACATGAACCTGCACATTTCCCACCTGCACATATCAGATCTAGCACTGATTTTATAGGGTTTGAGTTGATTTCCTTTTATTTAGAGAAACTTGATATCTTTGTACTACCAAGTTACCCTCACAAAGGGAAGGCATTATTTTACAAATGAGACACAAATCCATCAATCTAAGGGTGCAGAACAGCTTCCATGTGCATATCTCAGAAAGCATCCACGGGTAGAAAAAGGGAAAAAATAAATAAAAACTAGATTTGCAAAGTCATCAGACAAAAAAAGGGGGAGGGGAGGGGAGGGGAGGGGAGGGGAGGGGAGGGGAGGGGAGGGGAGGGGAGGGAAGGGAAGGGAAGGGAAGGGAAGGGAAGGGAAGGGAAGGGAAGGGAAGGGAAGGGAAGGGAAGGGAAGGGAAGGGAAGGGAAGGGAAGGGAAGGGAAGGGAAGGGAAGGGAAGGGAAGGGAAGGGAAGGGAAGGGAAGGGAAGGGAAGGGAAGGGAAGGGAAGGGAAGGGAAGGGAAGGGAAGGGAAGGGAAGGGAAGGGAAGGGAAGGGAAGGGAAGGGAAGGGAAGGGAAGGGAAGGGAAGGGAAGGGAAGGGAAGGGAAGGGAAGGGAAGGGAAGGGAAGGGAAGGGAAGGGAAGGGAAGGGAAGGGAAGGGAAGGGAAGGGAAGGGAAGGGAAGGGAAGGGAAGGGAAGGGAAGGGAAGGGAAGGGAAGGGAAGGGAAGGGAAGGGAAGGGAAGGGAAGGGAAGGGAAGGGGGTTTACATGGTTTCTCTGAAAACACCTGAAGGGCACTGAAATGATCATATGGAAACAGAGCAGCCACTACACTGAAATGGATTTTTGAGCAAAAATTAGCTTGAGAGTTATAACTGCAGCGCTGCAACTCCAGCCACTTCAAAGCAAGCACAGATTTACAGCAGCTCTCAATCCACTCCACCTCTCCTTTTTTGTAACTTTTGTAAGAGGATAATTCAGCAAAATTAAACTGATCTCTCTCACCCTTCTCTTCCACGGCTGATTCCATGAAATCATTTAATGATGCACATTATGTGAGGCACAACTGATTAACCCAGCCCTCTTCTTAAAGGTGTTTAGAGAGGCAGCCTGTGATCTTGCTAATATTTGTGCCTCCTTTGGTCCTGTTATTTAACTTTTTTTTTTTTTTATGTAGGAACACTTAAAAACCTCAGGTCTGAATGAGATCACCTGTAAACAAAGACAGTAAAATAGGCTGCTCCCTCCTGTTGAGCACAACAACTGTGGTTAAACACTGATATGGAGACATTTCTCCCAAATACTCATTTTAGATAAATCCAGATTGAGAGGCAACAAAAAACTCTGTTTAAAGTGCTTATAAAGGTTAAATATGTTTTGATTGACTGCATTAAATATGTGCACCAAAATAACTGGTTTTGGCATTTCCTCTCTCTTCTGTTTGTGTCAATTTTTTTTATTACAGAGTTTAACCAAAACCACATTCTATATCAGCAACCCAAATCACAGTTTGCATTTTTAAATTCAAAGGTCCATGCTCCCAAGAATGAATACATTAGTCAGCCTTCAAGCCACATGCCTGGGTACATTTGAGCAAGAGATTACTTTAATGGGAAATAATACACAGCTGTCTATAACACAAAGGTTTCTTGTTTTATTTTCAATATTGAATACACTTGGGCACTGAGCTTTTTTTTTTTTCTCTTTGAAGAGTTAAGAGTCATTAGTAACTTTTAATGGCATAAGATCCAGAAGATTTTCTAAGCAGTAGTAAAAGCTCTTAATTGATTTCTAATTAAACTTAAATTAAGTTATAACATTGTCATACTGAGTTACCAGCACTGCTCCCTACAGCTTGACCAGTTAAGCAGAGGAAGGCCAAGTTTCAAAGAGAACACACTTAACCTTTGAAGCATTTCCCAGTTTCAAAAAGTTTTATCTCCAAACTCAATCCTGGTCTAAAGCACCCATTTTTTTATTCATCCAGCACTCCTCCCCTCATCCCTGCTATAGAAAGTGGAATGAGGATTACATGAGAATAACATATTTCTCCTCTGCTCTTGATGAATACAATTTTAATTAAGTCTTGTTAGCAATTAAAAAAAAAAAATCTTTGGGGAGGAAGGTCCTGAGAGGTGGAAGTCTATCAAACTGTTGTGCCACCTACTGTTGTGCTGCTGCCCTCCTGCAACATTCCCTGACCTGCACTCCCCAGAGACTGAATTAAGCTCAAACCAGCAGGTTCCATTCCTCAAGTGTCACAGGCACACAGAGGGTGCAGGAGGTGAGAGCAGAAGCACTGAGGGAAAGGTCATAAATGACACAGAACATTTGCAGGCACCACAGACCAAGGAGGATTTTACCCAGCCTTTCAAGCAAACATTTCCCACAAAGTTTATTCTGTCTCAACATCATTGTAATTGCTTGTTGCAGTTGTGAACTGTCCAAATATTGCCAGAAAAAGCAATTTAAACAATAAAGCTTTATCTCTCATTTGACATCCATCAATTAATTCCTTCCATAATTGATCTCCTTCTTTTAATCAAGGCTGACTGCATAAATTTACTTCACTTTTCCATTAGCAAAAAGTGATTTATAGGATAATTCAGGCCTGATACCTCTAGTTCAATCTCCCAGTGAGGCCAAGGGCAGCCATATGGTCAGATCAGGTTGTTCAGAACTTTCATAATTTTCATCTTGAAATATTCCAGTGCTGGAGAGTGCAGAACTGCTCTGAGCACCTGCTCTTTGTCCTCATGGGGAAAAATGTTTTCCTTATATCCTGTCTGAACCCCTTGTTTCAAGCTGAACCCACCTCTTCACCATGCACTGCTGTGAAGTGTGGTTCTCTCTTCCTTAAAATCTCCATAAATGTACCCCAAACTCATCTTTCCCCTTTGCTTAACAAGCCCAGCAGGAGAATTCCTCCAGCCCTTTTCGTGTCTGCCTGCTGAACCCATTCCAGGAGCTGAGCTACACTGAGTTCCACTGCTGCACAGAGCTGTGAATAAAGTATTTCAAGTTTAGAGACATCCTTGAGTTCAGAGTGATTGGCAGCACTCTGGAGATTTAACAGACCAAAAAAAAAAAAAAAAAGGGGGGGGAAAAAGAAAGGGAAAAAAAAAAGAAGAGGAAAAAAAAAGAAGGGGGAAAAGAAAAAGGGGGAAAGGAAAAAGGGGGAAAGGAAAAAGGGGGAAAGGAAAAAGGGGGAAAGGAAAAAGGGGGAAAGGAAAAAGGGGGAAAGGAAAAAGGGGGAAAGGAAAAAGGGGGAAAGGAAAAAGGGGGAAAGGAAAAAGGGGGAAAGGAAAAAGGGGGAAAGGAAAAAGGGGGAAAGGAAAAAGGGGGAAAGGAAAAAGGGGGAAAGGAAAAGGGGGAAAGGAAAAAGGGGGAAAGGAAAAGGGGGAAAGGAAAAGGGGGGGAAAAAAGAGGGGGGGGAAAAAAGAGGGGGGGGAAAAAGAGGGGGGGAAAAAAGAGGGGGGGAAAAAAGAGGGGGGGAAAAAAGAGGGGGGGAAAAAAGAGGGGGGGAAAAAAGAGGGGGGGAAAAAGAGGGGGGGAAAAAAGGGGGGGGAAAAAGAGGGGGGGAAAAGAGGGGGGGGGAAAAGAGGGGGGGGGAAAAGAGGGGGGGGGAAAAGAGGGGGGGGAAAAGAGGGGGGGGAAAAGAGGGGGGGGAAAAGAGGGGGGGGAAAAGAGGGGGGGGAAAAGAGGGGGGGGAAAAGAGGGGGGGGAAAAGAGGGGGGGGAAAAGAGGGGGGGAAAAGAGGGGGGGAAAAGAGGGGGGGAAAAGAGGGGGGGAAAAGAGGGGGGGGGAAAAGAGGGGGGGGAAAAGAGGGGGGGGGAAAAGAGGGGGGGGAAAAGAGGGGGGGGGAAAAGAGGGGGGGAAAAGAGGGGGGGAAAAGAGGGGGGGGAAAAGAGGGGGGGGAAAAGAGGGGGGGGAAAAGAGGGGGGGGAAAAGAGGGGGGGGAAAAGAGGGGGGGGAAAAGAGGGGGGGAAAAGAGGGGGGGAAAAGAGGGGGGGGAAGAGAGGGGGCAAAAAGAGGGGGGGCAAAAAGAGGGGGGGCAAAAAGAGGGGGGGCAAAAGAGGGGGGGCAAAAGAGGAGGGGGCAAAAAAAGGAGGGGGCAAAAAAAGGAGGGGGGCAAAAAAAGGAGGGGGGCAAAAAAAGGAGGGGGGCAATATTATAGGGGGGGCAATATTATAGGGGGGGCAATATTATAGGGGGGGCAATATTATAGGGGGGGCAATATTATAGGGGGGGCAATATTATAGGGGGGGCAATATGGGGGGGCAATATAAAGGGGGGCAATATAAAGGGGGGGCAATATAAAGGGGGGGCAATATAAAGGGGGGGCAATATAAAGGGGGGGCAATAAAGGGGGGGCAATAAAGGGGGGGCAATAAAGGGGGGGAATAAAGGGGGGGAATAAAGGGGGGGAAATAAAGGGGAAAATTAATTAAAGGGGAAAATTAAAGGCGGGAAAAAAATGAAATTCCAAGGAAAATTTAAATTTCCACCCCCTCCTCGTTCTGTGTGAGCTCTTTAATAACATATTTAGTGACCAGATCTCAGAGGTGGCCTTTGGCAGTGTGTTTCTCATTGCCAGTGCTGTGGCTGCCTCATGTGAGCTGAATGGAGAGCAGGAGGATGCAGAGGAAGGGAGAGGGCAGCAGCATCAGTGACAGGCACTGTGGCTAAGGCACAAAGCTGCTGCTGATTCCTGGCAGGATTACAGATCAGTGTTGTTGTACTCACTGATGCTGATTCCTGGCAGGATTACAGATCAGTGTTGTTGTACTCACTGACCCACCCCAGGGCACTCTGAATATTGTGCTTCACATCTCTTCTGTTATCTGAATTAAGGCTCCCAAGCATTTATGCCAGAAAGACCAGCAACTTCTCAGCAAATCCAGAAATGAATCTGAAAAGCTGTTCTGGCCTCAGAACCCTTCCCCCCCCCCCCCCCCCCCAAACAATTCTGTCAGAAGAATCCTAAAGCTGAGTGTCTGTAACAGAAGATGATCCACCTGCCCTAAACATGGGGGAGAGAGGGAAGGGAGCTCCCCCTTTCAGGCCCCAGGAGTCAAAATGAGCAAACTGTTTTTACTTTGGCAAGTCGACCATTAGTCTCATATTAAAACCTTGAGTAATCCTGAATTTCTGGCAATAAATAAAAAGCATTTTACAAGAAGACTCTTTGGGTGCAACTGGGTATAACTGCAATTGAAACTTGTTCTAAATCCTTTAAAAAGGAGGTAGTTGGTTCAATGCAAGTGTTTTGTTTAATCACAGAGCTCAGACTTTGGTATGAAAAGTGCTGGAAAAGGTGAAACGGGAAATTATTATGAGGATGTTGTTTCTTAGCTCTTATGAAGTAAAGCTGAACTTTTGTGAGCTTTCCTTTTCTTTTTATAGTGGGTAAGGCAGCACCCTCAGCACTACTCAGCTGTAGTTTAGGCACACCTTATGGTGGGATATTTTGTATTTCATATATTTGAAACCATGCAGAGAAGAGAATTAGTATGTTTGTAATGTTTCACCTGACATTAAAAAAAAAAAACAAACAAAAAAACACCGCAAAAGAAACAGAAGGAAAAGCCCCAAAACCAAAAAAACTGAAAGCACAACTCAGCTAATGTCAACTAGAGCAGAACAAATATGCAGTATTTTGGCAAGTCTTAGGTGCTAGTTTTTTATTGGCATTCAAAAAAAAAAAAGGCAAGTAAAGGCAATAGAGATTCCCAGATAGAAGAAATGAAAACAAACCCTTTTTTTTTGTAAGCCTTGCACACCTCAGATTAACAAAAGAGTTAATTCAAGTCAATGTGAGCCAGGGTTGGATTTGTCTCTGTCCTTTAAAAAACAGGTAATGAGCCACACTGACAGGCTGCATTTCTAGGAATTTTACTGAAGTGAAAAGCAATGTGCCTAAGAAAAACAGGCCAGAAAGTGGAGCCAACCACACCTTTTATCATCCATTTTCAACTAAAAATACAGAAAGGGAGAGAAAAATTCCTTTACCTTCAGAGAACAGCATCTCTGAACAACACAGACACGAAGCAGGCAGTTGTCTGGATTTGCTGCAGATGACACCATCTGGGGCTGGTGGGTGCAGAGAGCTGGGGCTCCACTCCCTGCCACACACCCATGAAACACACTCTGCTCTGGAAGGGGCTCTAAGGGCTGTCTGGCTTTCTGTGCCTGTTAGCCAAGCCAGGGGGGCAAGGGCTCTGTGCACTGATTCCTTGGGTGTTGAGTGTTTCTGTTCTGTTTTGGTGTGCAGCTTGTAGCTTTATGTCAAGTGTTAGTAGGCTCTGTTCCCAGCGTGGTAGAGACAAAACAATCCTGTTCCAGCTGGAGACTCAAGGACAATCTCTTCAAACTTCAGGCCCAAAGCACAAACAACTGAAAAGAGGAGGGTGGGCAAGCAAGCAAGGAGGATGAAACTTCAGCATTTGAAGCTGTTAATTGGACAGTTGGCTCCTGTATGAAAATGGACTAAAACTTATAAAAATGTGAGATTTCATGACCAAACCCTCTTCTGCTTCCATCTTGGAGCCATCTGGGCAGAGCCAGGACTGTGGCATCTGGTCCTGTCAGGGTGTGGTCTTTGAAGGCACTTCAATAAAAATCCACTTCATTCCCCTTAAATCCATCCAGCCTCTGTGCCAGCTCCTTAAGGCATCAACCTATGAGCTACCACATCTTGCTTTAAAATCCCACCAGAACACAGGAAACCATGAGACTGTAGACATTTACCTCCTTCAGGTGGAAAACTCCAAGTTTCAGGCCAGGAGCCAGGAATCACAATCCCTCTGAGGGTGGCAGCTGCTGGATTTGTGACTACCTCACATCACCACAATAGTCACTAACAGTTGCAAGGGAACAATAAATTTGGTCTGGAAGTGTTATTTAATGTGCTTACTTCCCAAAAAGGAATAAAATGGAAATCTCACAGATTAACTCAGCCCCTCTCACTCAGTTATGGGCTATATCTAGAAAGAAGTACATGCAAAGAAAAGAAAGAAGAAGGGAAAAGAAAGAAGAAGAAAAAGAAGAAGGGAAAAGGGCCAAAAAAAAAAAAAAACAACCAACCCACAGGGCATATTTCCTCCTCCTTTACAATCACACCTCTTCACAGCAGATATATCCTGGATGGCCAAGTAATTTGGTACATCACTATGAATTAGATGGCATTTACTACAGGGAGGGAGAAAGGCAGGGGAGAAGGGAGCACTCACATATAGAAAAAGCCATCCATTTTAATAATAAAGGCAATTACTGCAAATTTTCTTGGAACAACAACATACACCACCTTCTGTTCAGGTATTCTATTGACTTATGTGCTACCTAATAGTAACTGCAAATACTTTGCTTAGTGAAGTATGCTCCAGCAGCACCTGATATTTCTGCATTCATCTTATTCACATTTTATTAAGATGATTGCCTAATCTGCCTCTTGAATAATGGCAGCCCTTCACAACCGACATGGAAGACCAGGCTTTGAAATGACAAGGCTCTGGGAATATTTGTTAGCTTCAATTTATTTTCCTGCACATAAAGACAATTTAAGGATAGTTCAAGGTAGGTAGGAACTTAGGAAATGTCTAAAAATTGGTTGGAAATACCTAGTTCTCTAGCCAGAAATGATAAATTACTTTTACTTGAACATATGACTACAGCAGATTCAACTTTTTGAATATTCTTGAATAATATTTTGTTTCAAGGGTGTCTTGTTAGTAAAATAAAACCAAAAACCAAGAAAACCCCAGAGCACTCAACAAAAGTTCTATACTTGTCAACAGAGAGAGGGACTTGAGGATGGTATAATCTCCACAGCAATTGCCTCTGTGGTTTTTTTAAGAAAAATATGGATAGTTATCCCAGCATCAGCACTGAGTTATCCCAATATCAGTACTGAGTCACCCTCTGGATACAACCCACAAGGTCACTTAGAGTAAAGCACTGCAATGCAAGCAAAGCCCACTGAAAGAAACCATCCTTCGAGGGATCTCACTGGCTGTGGGATCCCACTGTACACTCCTCATTTCAATTAGGACAGCACATGCAGGAGGGAAAACCAGCCCGATGCCCTGGCCACAACAGCTCACACTCCAACAGGCACTGGGACAGATTTGAAAGTTTGCTTCCCCACCACGTCCTGGACAAGCAAGAGAGAGCAAAGAGTGTTGGTCTTTGTCAGCTTGGGCCTGATTTCAGCTGATGGCCCAGGGCTGACAGACATCATTGGCACATTCCATGGTGCACAGAGCTGGCTACATGTGTCAGTAAATTACTCCAATTTGATGAAGACACCTTCTCACCCCCTGCTGGTGTAGATTCTTTCAGCTGTACAGAATGAATTCTGTTGACTGCTTATGAAAGGTAATATATAAAGCAACAGAAGATTAAAAAAATTGTGTTGGCACAGACTCTCAGCTCCCTGCGTGGTGCTTTACGGCCACAAATCCCATTAGCATTAATCAAAGGAAGAAGATGGGTTTTCTCACACCTCTGCTCTGGGAGACAGAACCTGCTCTAAATCTGAGAATTGGAACCTCACCGAGTGGGGAGGGTGAAGGAGGATGGGTGAAGACCTCCCCTATTCCCCAGAGCACTGAAGATTGCAGAGCTTGTTCCCCAGCCTGGCTCCTCCAAAGCCCTGTACACCACCAGCAAGGTGGGAAGAGCAACAAAATCCCAGCAGAGGAGCTGAGCTGCCACAGCCCATTACCTCCTGAATCAGGCCCAAACTCCACTGAATAATTACAGCATCACTGAGGGGCTGTGCACTGCACTGCCGTGTTACAGCTCTGCTCCATAAAACTTTACAATGTATAAGGAAAAAATTAAATGCTCTTGCAGGCAGGAGCATTTCTCTTCCATGCATGCAGCAGGCACAGCCTGCCTTGGCTGAGCTCGGAAATGGATGCACCACAAATTTCCAGGAAACTGGCCAAAATCCGATACAATGGATCTCCTGAGCAGGCATCCAGCAAAAGTCTTGCTTGTGAGTATTTGCAGCTGATGTTACAATCACCTGGCTATCGTGGAGCTACTGTTTATGCAGATTCTTGATACTGGAAATAGTTCCATGTGCTTATCAGCAGATGAGGCAGAAAGAAAATCCCTGCTTGCTGGCATGTATTTTGAATAAATAAACTCAAAACAACAATAAAAAAAATAGTATTCCAGCCAAAGCTGCATATCTGGAAAACTAGACAGTAGATCTAATTCTAATTGTGAAAATAAAAATCCCACTAAGTGCCTGCCTTGTGACACATTATATATTTTCTAAAAACTACACTTTTGTTCAAATAGTAACATCGATTTTCAGAGCTAAGCAAATAGTATTTCCCAAATACTGATTCTGGTGAATTTGGGTGTTCTTTTGTGCTGTGACATAATCACAGATCATCCTCTTTATTTGCACATTATCTTGGAAATGCATGAGGAAAATTAGAAACAAACACTTTTCTGTTGACTAAAGGTATTGAGCAGTGGTGTTTGCTACCTAACATGCAAAACTCAAAATTAGCTGTGTGATTATTCTGCCTTCTAAAATAAGTACATGGTATCAAAATACATAGATTTGTTTCATTTATGGTCTTTCCTCTGGAGAATATTTTTGAAAGAACAAGCATGGTTAAATAACATTTCATCCCTACCCCTGCTGTGGTATTTATGCTTTCCTACCCCTGGGCAGCAATGCTGGACCAGCTTTGTAAAATGAACTCCAGTATATACACATATTTTTGCTCATCACAGCAAATCCCAGACCAGATTTCCTGCTGGTATAAGTGGGCTTAACCTAAAATTTTTCCCTCATTTACATCAGCAGGTAATTTGGGGCTGTGCTATGCACAAAAAATACAAAAGTACACTCAGAAACTGATTTCTGGAAGCATTCCCGCTGAGAACAGTTACCAAATGTTGGGATTCCACTGGAATTTCTGAAATCTGTCAGATTTAAGCAGCTGCTTTAATCAAATGATCCTTTGAAAAAAAGAAATGGATTGCAAAGTTTTGCTGAACAGGATACTATCACTACTACCAATAATAATAATAACATAGTGGCCTTACACTGGAAAGAAACAGTGATATTCAGCAATTAATTTTCTGTTGTTGTATCTAAATAGATGTAAAACTTGAGCTGGGCAATGAGAAATCATACTGCTGAAAATTGAACAAGCATCTGCTCTTGTATCAGGCCTGTTGCTAGGTTGTAATACCCATTTAATATGCATTTAACAGCTGAATTATTGCCATCAAATGCTTCCAAAGTGCCACAAAACTCACTGGGAACAGACAGATCAGTTCTCACTTCACCCAGATACACTGCTTAGCCTACCTACAACTAAATTGACCTCTTAGAGTTACCTGCACTAAACTGTTATTGATATTTGCATTCTATACTTGATGCTCTGCTTCCTGTGGAATTGTAGATATTGGTCAGCTGGCACTGAGCCTTCCAGGAGGATGAGGAACAACTGAAAGAGGTTCAGAGAGCCACAAAAAGAATCATTTCTTGAGAAGATGAGGATAGGTTAATTGAATTGATTTTGCTTTCCCAAGAGGAAGCTGGGGGCAGAGATGATTGTAGCAACTTTTGTGTTCCTGTTACCTGATCTCACAGCAGGGCCCTCTTCAGTCTAAAACACACCAGGATGAACCATGTCCAAGGCTTTGAGCTCAAAGCACATAAATGCAGATGAGAAATAAGACCTAAATCTCAAGCTGCAAGCCCAATCAATCACAACAAATTACTGTTTAAAGCAGCTTCTCTTTCTTTGCAAATCCTTGAATCAATATCAGGGGGTTTTTTGAGGTTTTAAGCTCTGTTCTCTTTTGTTGTACTGTAGGTTTGGGGTTTTTTGGTGGTTTTTCCCTTTTTTTTTTCTGATTTCTCTTTAAAGATCACCTAATTTAGCTACAGCTCCTGGCCTCAAAGCAGTCTGTGAGAGTTCTAGGACTTCAGCTGGTAAATAAACAAAAAGTTGGTTTGGGGAAACTTAAAATTCATAAACCCACCAATCCACTGTGTGTATATTTTGTGTGGTGACAGACTCCCAAGCAAGATCAGAGCCACACCTGGGAGCTCACAGCACCATTGGAAAGAAAATCCCCTGTTCCAAACAAAATCTCCAGAGATAAAATCAGGCTTCACGTTGCAGGTAGAAAGATGCACAGAGAGGAGAGACAGCTTTGACCAAGGTGAATCCCAGCTTTCCCAAAGACAGGCAAAAGTCTATCCCAAAATGTGAATCAATCCAGAGTTAACATTGGTGTCATATTCACTTTTATTTTATCAGAACTGATTAGACATCCTTAGGTTGTGGTTGGAAGAATCAATGCTGTGCAAGGACAGCAGAACCTTCTACGTGCCTTCACTTGAGTGTCTGGACAATTTAAAGTCCAAAACAGGAAAACCAAACCAAACAAAAAACACCCCACACCCAGTAACAGAGCTCTACCATTTCTGAGTTCAGTTTGGAAAACCCATGTCTTAACCAAAGGGATCAATTGAAAACATAAAATATTGCTTCAGCAAGTACCTTTTTACCATTAATCCCAAACTGCCATAAAAGTATCAGCTCCACCCTTTCTGCAAAGACTGATTCTGCAAAATCAGATATTTCTATGAAATATCTTTTGAAATGTCCCACTGCATTGGTGTGTCAAAGGACAGTGGTCCAACTGCCTTTTAGGCCAATATCCCATGTGCTTTAACTCTTGAGTCATGAGCAGAAATTAATGATTTATTTCTCTTCTAAAGCATTTATTTTCACAGTCAAGGAAATAAGATTTGTCGTGCCAAGATGCTGATAGCGTGGAATAAATATATTTATATGTTCTTGTAATTATATTTATAGTATACCTGAGGGATTCCAACTCTGCAAATAAATCCTGTCATTTTCCACACTATGCAAATAAACAATTCCATAGGGGGAATAAATGGTGTGTCCCACTACAGAGCTTTTCCTTAAAAATATCAACACGGATACAACAGTGTCCTGTCAGACAGCAATGGGCAAGTTCCACTGAGCTGTGGCAAATTGTGGCTTCCTGGCTGCCTTGGCCTTGGGGCAGGGGGAAAGAAGAGGAAATGGAGAGACAGCTGAAGAACCCTGCAGCTCATTCTGCTCATTTTCCTCCTGTGCACAGTGCAAACCCATCCCAGCTCCTGAGGGAACAAGAGCAACATCACATCTGTGGTTAAACAGGGGAGGGACAGACAAGGCTGTTTGCCTCCCCCCGAGTTTTGGGGCCAGCAAGTCTTGTTGATTTTCTGCCATGCACCATTAATCTTAACAAATTCAGCAAGGCAACTATCATTTTAAACATATGTAACTGTGAGAAGAATTAATCCTGAGTTTAATTCCATTGCCTTCCTTTGGTGGCATCACTTCAATAGCAGCCAGGCATCCTGCATGATTTAATTGCATTTATCCTCACAGCAACCTTGTGGAGAGGCAAACACCATTATCCCTGCTTGACAAGTGGGGATCTGAAGCACACAGAAACTGGATGTCCTGTTCAAGGTCACAGAGAAATCTCTTGCAGCATAAGCACTAAATCCCAGATCTGCTGAGTCCTTTGACAGCACAATCCACTAGAACTACCTGCTACTGGGGCTGGGAATTCTTCCTGAAAGGACAAATAGCATTTGCCTTTTAATTGCCACTAACTCTTCCTTCGTGCTGAAAAGAAATCGGGCAAATTGTACAAATCAAAAATACACCAGGAAAAAGAATCTGACCTGAAGTATTCCACACAGAGCTATAAATACAAACAGAAATGAGAAATCTTTTCTACTTCATAGATGCAGTGTTTTCTTCTTTCAAAATTTAAACTTCTTGCTGGCAGCAGTGCAGCACAGAGATAAAACGTGGCATGCCATACATACTGGGAAAAAAAGGATTTCCTCTCTTTCTTTTTTTTCTTTACACGTATTTCATCTTCCCTCTCCTTGTTTCTCCCCTTCCTTTCATGAAGGAAGATAAGTCCTGGCAGTGAAGTTGCTGACACCTGTTTCCCAGTTAATTGCTAGTAAAGGCATTTTCACCATTTCCCTAAGGATGGTGCAGCTTGGACTGAAAATATTTCAAATATTTCAGGTTCAAACAGGTAAGCCCAGCTCTACAGCTGCTGGGAACTGTTTTTCTCTGAGCTAAGCTGTCTTCAGAAGGATCTCTCTTCACAGAGTAGCATGGGCTCAACAGAGGATTCTGGGGAGCCACACAATTTAAAGGAAAATAATGTGAATAGCAAAGAAGGTAATTGAAAAGGTAACCAGGTATGTGTGGCAGGGAAGGCAAACATACAGAGGTGAGCTAAGTTAATTTACTGAAAAGTCAGAACAGAATCAGTCTTTTGCTCTCCTTGTGCAAGCAGAAGGGGAGCAGATACCAGGAGAAACATGCCATGCTATGCAAATAATTTGCTTTATAACTACCATAAGGAATATGCAGCTCGTACAAAAATGTCAAAGGGAGCATAGAGAGCAAAGGAGAGGTGTGGATTAGTGAATAACTGAGGAGAGGGTGACTAAATGCCACTTTGCCACTGTCCCTTCAGCTCTTCTGGAGACACTGTTTCCCTCCCATCCTTTGATCTCCCTCCTTGTAAAATTCAGCACAAGTATTAGCAATGGAATCACAACAAAATAATGATGGCATGGCTGTGGAGCACATCCATTTCTGCCAGCAAAAAAGCTAAATATTACTACCTATAAAGGAATATCTCTAGGCATCTCACATTTCACTCTAATGACACAGAAAAAAAGAAAAATCTGTTGAAAAATAAAAAACGCCAGTGACTTCCCCTTCCATGCTGCATGATCAGTGCAATTGTACAAACCTCCCCCTCAGCTCTTCAGATCTCAGATCCCTCACATAAGTAGGGCCCAGAAATGCAATTTGACATGGACTAGGATGGGTGACTTCATTGACATTTGCTGTGCACTACTAGCCCTTGTAAAACCAGCTGAAGCAGAGGTAATGTCAGCAATGACTGTGGCTTTTTGGTGTTCAAACTTTCAAAAGTTTACCACTGGAGGTATGGAATCTGATGAGGGGGATTTATAAATTCTCTTAAAAAAACTAAACCAAACAAAAATTAAAACTCACAACAAAAAACCATACCAACAAACAAACAACAACAACAAAAAACAACCTGCTTTTCTATGCCCCTTTTGTGAATGGCTTTGAAATAGCTCACAGAATTGAGGAATCCATAAATAACACATTTTAAAATTAAGAAATCTTAAAACACACACACACTCCTCCACACAGTGTCTAGATTTGCTTTATTTGAAGACTGAAGCAAATAATCTTTTCCAAGGGAGTGGCTGCAAATTAAACTTGCAATTTTGAAGAATTATGAAATTCCCCAGGTGAAGAATATGAAGCTCCCCAGTGCATGGGACATCCCAGTTAGCTCATTTGATACCACAGATGTTCTCTCTCTCTCCAGATGCTCCCAGAACTGCAGATTTCTGCACTTCTGGCAGGTGAGCAATTCAGATTTGGCAAATCTCTCCCATGATGTGACATCTTTGGTGTCAACTCTTCTGCACTGCCTTGGAGAGCAGATTCCACCCACCCTGCTGCTTCATTACACCCTGGGATGGGATTTTTGCCCTAAATTGTGCAGCAGCCAGGTTATGCCAAGGTGAGAATCCCTCAGTTGCTATTGCATTCATCTTGGTGCTGACCTTTAAGCCTCTCTTGGTGCAGAACACACACTTTTTATGCTCATTGAGCTTTCCTTTCCAATCTGGAGGTGAAACTTTATTGTGGAGGTTGTCTCTGCACTTCAGTTTTTTGTGAAAAGAAAACATAACATTTTCTTTTTATATGGGAGAAATGTCCTGGGAAAGGACTGTCATGCTCTTTAAATATGACATTCCTTTTGTCCCAAATTGCTGTTGCTGCTCTCCAACATCCACTCATTTTCTTATGGGGTTTCTTTCCAAGTTGTGCAGGAAGGATAACTGAACTGTGCTTGCAAAAATGAAAAAAAGCCCTACAAAACTCATGTTTTGTTTTTTTTTTTTTCTTGGCTGGAGGCAGATGGGGGGACATAGCATATTTTATCCCTTCAAAGACTGGAGAGTCTTTTATCCATTTCTGTGTAATGCAGCTTTCTGGCCATGTGGCACAGGATGCAGGATTAGCAGCACCACAAGAAAATCTAGGAGCACACTGGCAGCCTCAGAAAGAAATGCTGCTTTGTAAGTCTGGTACCAAAGAAACAAAAAAGGTTTTCCAAACCCCTCCTATATCACATGGTGCTTGGAAGTTTCTAAGGCACATCACTCCTCCAGAAGCCCTGATATTTCCTCATGGAAGCAGCTTCCAGACTTTATTCCTTCAATTCTGCTTTTCCCTTCACTAATTCCAGACAAAACTGAAGCCACACCTTCTCTTCACTATGAGAATGCCCTAAAACACCCCAAAACTAAAGGAAAGGAAGGAAACTTCTACCAGGTTACTTTTGATTATTTCACCTAGATTTTTTATGTTGAAGCAGAGCTTCTTGTTCCCCTTCACTGCTATCACTGGCTTGATGTAAATGTCCATCAAGTGCTCCATAGATAACCTTATCAGTTCTCCAGCTGCCACTGGGACATGCAAAAAACCCACCCAAAACAGCAGAAAAGAAGGCAGAAAGGCAATTAACAGAATATAAGTACCTTATTAATGCCTCCTTCAAGGAGCCAAACACTTGTCTCAATAAATCTCATCTGTCCTGGAGCACAGTATTTTTCAGCCTTATTATTTCCAATATTTTGCCTGCCATTTCTGAATGGTTGCTCAGAAACAAAAGCTTGTCCTTGAGAAGCAAGAGAAAGTTGCTCTATTTTCAGTCTGAATTGCCTCCTAATATAAGCACTGAAACGCTGGGAATCATGCAAACTCTCCAGTAAAATATGGTGATAGAGTATACCTAGAAATACCTCAGCTTAATAGGTGTTGTGCCATTAACAGTGGATTTTATGGAAGTAAGCAGATGTAAATCTGTCAGGCAGACCAAGATTTACAGTAATATCCCCAGCAGTGGATGGTTTCCATCACATTTAGGACTGTCAGGCAACTCGTGGGTTTTCCTCCATCCCTCTAAGCATGAAGGCCCTTTCATTCTATTTAGGAGCTGGATGCTCACCTTCAGGCATTCTGCACTGCCAGGGGAAGCTCTCCAATGCCCTGTCCCTTTTTATGGATGGAACCCACAGCTCAGGTGACTTTACACATCCTCACTTCCAAATAAGAAACTTGCCCTATGTGCATTAAACAGACAAGACCCAACCTTGTGGCACGTGCATGTACAGGTTAAAGCACTGTCTGCACTACAGTGCTAATATATTCCCAAAAGCAGAGTGGAAAAGCCCTGCTTTTCTCCCAGGGAGACAACAGTAGGGTAAGGGGGCTGAAAGCCTTTTTGGCAGCTCCAAAAAGCAGCATGGAAAGTATCTATGGGATGCATCCCTAGCAGAGAAGATGATACAGGGAACAGAAATAGGGGTAGCTGGGACTCTACCATTTAAATTTGGGCTTATGGCAGGAGAAATTGATGTCAAAGATTAAAAAACCACTTTTAAAGTATGTGATTCCTTCTGCTGAGCAGAGCCTTTCACCCAAGTGCTCATACAAACATATCAGAGCTCTGGAGGGTTTCTCCAGCATGATGAGAGATGCCTTTCTTGGGGTGAAAGAAGCTTCACACAAATCAAACTGCAATAACAAAGCAAAGCTTTAATTATACCCCACTGTTTCTGCTCTCTTAACTGTCATCAGTGGTATAATGAGCAAAATTATATGAGGCACCACGGGCAACCCAACTTTTCAGCACTCATGCTCATAAAGATGAAAACCTCTGGCAATCAGTGCTAAACACAGAGTCTGACTGTGCTAATAACTGAGGTAAAGGATCTCTGTACCACAACACTCCAGATGCAGCAAATCTCGAGCCTAGAAACTCCTCAAAAGCTGAGCAATTATGGGCTTAAATCTACCTCTGATCAAGAACTTCAAAAGCACCTGGTGTCCAAAGGAAAGCCTGTTAGGTGCTTCCTGCAGAGAACCCCATATCTGCTTCAGTCGTAATTAATCCTTCCAGCTGCTTCATTTCCAGCTGGAAAAAAACCCAACAGCAGCAAAATACCTGCATATCATGGGTTTATTCACAAAACAGCATCCTCCCCAACCAGCCAGCATCGTGCCATTCCTAAAAACTCAGTTCTGGCAAAAAAGCCCATAAATAATTCACTAGCAACATATTCTAAATACCACTTACCAATTACCAGTGAAACATAGAGTACATTCAATTGCTTCCTGTGGTACTGAAACTTATAACTGCAATTTCCATGTGAAAACTATCTGCAAGATAAATTCAAATACACTGAGGCAGCAACATTTAAACAAAATTAAAACACTTTGCAGTTTTCCTTCTCGCCACAAATGCTCTAATGGGCCTTCTATTTAAAGGCTTTTTCTCTTCTAAATTTTCACCATTTCAAATCCTGCTTTTCCCACAGCCTGCCAGGAGTCTCCTGTCACCTTCACACTCTGTCCCAATGTTATTAAACCAAGACTTATGGATTGCAAGAGCAGAAGAGGTCATCACAATCTTTAATCTTACTCTCTGCACAAAATGGGTAAATGAAAAGACAACAAATGACAGCAGCTCTGCCTCATCCCTAGAACTGGTTAGCTCCATTAGTTAATTACATTTACAATAAATAGTTTGTTCTTTATTTTGTTTTTTATAACTGTCTTAATTGAACCCTATAGTGCCTTTGTCATCCAGAGATCAGCAGCTTCTTTTTACAGCCTAAGCAACTTTGCTTCCTCTTCCTCCCCTGAAAATGTCTTTATGACAATGTTTAGCATGAGAATTCTCTGAAGTATCATCATATTTGAAGGTGCAATTTCTCAGGAAGCTTTCATTCCCTTTCCACTATTTTGATTCATGTAAAGAACAATTATTCAATTAATTCTTTGGCAAATACATTCACAATTAAACACACAGAGAAATTAGATTGATTCCCTAACCATGACTCCTTCCTACCTATATTTGAAAATGTGTTTGGACCAATAGTTAGCAGTTCCTGTTGCAACCTGGAAGGAATTATTCAATTGAAATCTCCCTGTTTTTTTCTTGTTTCAGGCCCACAATTCCAAATACAGTATCAGATGCCCTAGAAAATAACTATATAGAATTTTGTGAAATTATTCACAAAACGAAAAATTTTTTGACACATGCCTATATGAAAGACACAACTGGGGTCACATACCCAAATTAATTTTAAAAAAGCATGGCTACTCAAAACCAGTCACTCAAACATGGATATTCCATAAACATTGTTACATTCCATGTCCATTCTTCATCATTTTTCCTGGGATGCTGCTTTAAGCCTCCTGAGATGGAACAGTTTTGCAATTTGGGCCATTTTATTGCTGGGAGATGGTCACAAAAATATGAAAACTCTCCAGTAACTTTGTGCTTTCCTCAACAGCACCACTGAAACCAGCAGATCCATCCATAATTAACCTAAAGTCACTGTGGGACAAACTGAAAGTCAGCATTTTCTGAACTCTATGTATGTTTTCCCCACAGTTTTGAAAATTAGAATATAAATCAATTTGAAATGTGTACACTACATGTTCTGCTAATTCACATAGCTGCAATATTTTATATGGCCCTGCCTGGGTTCCCCCACAATCTGTAGGAGTGGAATCCCCTCAATTCCATATACTTATTTGCAGATTCTATTAATGTACATGTTGTTGCCAAGTAACAATTTCCTTCCCTCCTTAAAACTACTTTCTTTCTTGGTCTGAAAACCTCAAGATGTAGGGGCAGGAAAGCAGGGGCAAGGAAACAATAAGAAATTAAAAACCAGGAAAACAATCCTTTCTACACCTCTGCTCACAGGAATAAAGGTTGGCACTCTCTGAGCTTTGCCAAAAAAAACTTCCTTAAGGAATTTTCTCCTGTGATTCCATCCCCTGGAGCATAAATGACAGAATAAATACAGGGCAGCTGCTGGGATTTGGCATCATTTGTTGAGCTGTGTCCCTGGAAAGCTGCAGTAGCTCATGGCTGTGCCCAGGGCCCCTCAGGAGCTCCAATTTCACAGTTTGATTCCCAGCTCTGCCTTGCAGGGCTGCTGTCCTAATGAGTTTCTGGAGCTTCACACACCCTGGGAAAGGCTCTGTGTGCTGCAGTTCCCCAGCAGGTAATGCAGAAAACATCAGTGCAAAATAAAGGCAAAGCACATCAACCCTGGGAGGGCAGGAGGAAGCACTTAGAATGCTTTGGCAGAGGTGGATTTGTCTTTTATTTCTTCCTTGCTGCTCTGTCATTGTGTTTTTCTCTCTGTATTTTTATTTCAGAGCACTGCCATGGTTGCTCTTACCCAGCTGAAGTGCAGGGATCACTTGGGGAGCTGGGCAACTTGGTATTTTTGCATAGGTCACGAGTGCTAATTGCAAACTGTGACTTGATGCTCTTGGAAGAGCAAGGAAATTGAAAGAACTGGGAATAAGTCAACCAGGAAACTTCAGCTGAGGGGGAAAAATAAACAATTTCATGCACACAAGCTTTACAATAACTATGAATTCTTTCATATTTCCTCCCAAAGCCCTACAAACAATTTTCACAAGTGCCTTTTGGTCAGAGAAAGAAACTTCATACCTGGTGTAACCTCTGTAAGTGCTCATCTTTTACTTTTCACATAACTGTGTGGACATTCAAGAGACATCTTAATAAAGCAGGGATTTATGAAGTCACCTTCCAGCCACTAAAATCTCAAGAGCATTCATCCAGGACATTGACATTTTTATGTAGCCAGCAGTGAGATTATGGCTGTATGCTTGGCTTCAAATCTTTTACTTTAAAATAAAATAAATCTGGAAAAAAAAAAAAAAACAAACCCAAACTTATAGATCAGCATAAGGAAGATGGTGGGTGGCCACTTCATTCTTACTTTGAGATTTGCTCAAAAAAAGTATGTAAGTATTATTTGGGGTTAAAAAAAAAAAAAAAAAGGCAAAAAGCCCCCCCAAAAAACCAACAACAAATCCCACAGAATAAAGACTCATTTAAATAGAGCCTCATTGTGTTTTAGAGAGTGAAATGATACAGAACAGCTTTCTGTTGTACAGGTATTTGCTCTATCTCATCATCCAGCTTGCAAATAAAGACATTTATAGTATTATAAATACTATATAATACAGTATCTAGATAAATATAGATATTTATAGCATCAGAATTGATCTCTTAGGGAGACAACTCATACCCAGCAACTATTTCAACCTCAGGTGACTGGTCTCCACCCTTTGGATCATACAGGCACATTTCATCCACTTTCCTAGCCCACAGCTCACCAAATTAGCTGCAATTGGAGACCCTCTCATTTCATTGCAAGAGGTGCTTGGGGGAAATGTTTAACCAGGAAAATCCTGCACAGGCTGATCCCAGTTACCTTCTCACTCCTCATGTGCCTGGAGATGGCTTCCAAGGCTGCCCCAAAGAATTCCCAGTGCCTGGAAAGGGCATGAAAAGTCTGTAGGCCCCCAGATCTTCTTTCTTTCCCTTCCTGACATCAGGTGTGAAGTTTTCCGGGAAAAAATTCCCACCACAGCCTTCCTAAGCTAATTTTCAGCATCTTTGCAGTGGCATTGGGCAACTCCCTCAGCAACCCCGGATTCATGCCAGGGACTTGTCTACATCCCACAGGGATCACTTTGGGGCAGCAGGCAGCACCTCCAGGGGGAGAGGGCTCATCTCCCACCCCTCTCCCTTCTGGAAAACAGCCCAGCTGCTCAGGGAGTGAAGTGTGGCTGTCTTTACATTGCTTTTCAATTTGATAAAGCAGGAGAGGTCAAGGGAGGCAGTTCAGAATGGATAAAGTTCTTCACTTAGCCAGAAAAGCAATCACATTTATTTCTCCCTGAATTTGTCATGAAGAAGATCCAGAGGGCCTGAAGCCAGCACTGCCACTCTAAAAGCACTGCTGTGCCAAAATAAAGGCACAAAGAACTCCCTGAGGGATATATTAGGGTCTTGTTCAAAACCTGGATTTCTGCTGCTCTGCTTCTTCAAAGGTTCATCTCTTTCCCACTCCAAAAAAAGGCAGATTTGGGATTGCAAACAGGAGGAACAGCACTGGGCCAGGGGGAAAAAATGGGGAAGAAAATGATTAAAATAAGAGCTGTCCTCCCACTACACATAGGTAACACTCTGACAGCTTCTCCAGCTATAATGTCATATTAAAAGCATTCTGAATTAACTTCAGACCTTTTTAATTTCTGATTTCAAATTAAACTTCCTCTAAATGCCCACCCACTTTGAGAAAGACAATTTAATTAATTGCCTGAAGACATATTTGAAGAGACATGAGAGCCACCCCCTTAAGGATAGGTAATAAGTGTTCTGCCCAAAATGGGAGACAAGGAGAAAATACCCAGAGGGGATGTTAAAGCCTGGTTTGTGTCACCTCAGGTAAAGAAAAAAAAATCTTAAGGATTAAATTGTCCCAGCAGCTTTAAAGGCTGCTAAAAGATCACCTTGAACATCACTTCTGACTCCTTCAGTGACTCTGAAATTCACAGTTCTATTCATGGTAATATTTTTAACAATTTTCCTGGCTTTATGGTGAAGATTCCTTGCTTTAGCCCAAGACTCAGAACTAGACAGAGGTTTGGGTAAAGATGGTGTTAAAAGAGGCCAACTGCAGATATCTCCAGGCATCCCAACAACTTCAGCTCATGGGAGTTGTCATTTATCAAGTCAGCCTGGACATCAATCTGGAGCAGAAGAAACCCCAGACACCTGATTCTGGGCATCACACAAGTCCCACTTTGCAGTTCACTGTTCTTCCATTTTTCACATCTGATCTGGATTTTGCTTCTCCAGAACCATCAAAGCACCTCATTAAATATTCAAAGGATTACTAAGCCATCAGTCTGCAGAAGGAGCCAAAACTGCATTTACTTTCTTTTCTTTAATCTCCCAGACCTTAATTGCCATATTGACAAAAAAGAAACAGTTGTTTACCTTCTAAAGTCTCAGGAGTGCCTGCCAAATTAATCCTTTTAAGCAGTGTTTCTCCAGCTCCAGAAACAAGTAAGCAGCATGCAAAGCAGGGAGATACTCCCCTAAGAGGCAGTAAACACACACTGCCTCAAAATTAACCTTGGCTATTATAACTTGTCACAGATTTCTTCTTTGCTGTTTCATAGAGCCCAGAGGTTCTTGCTTCTCAGTGCACTCAGGAGATTTTGAAACTCGTGCAAGAGAAGTTTTATAACCTAGATGTGTGCAGGGGCCAAAACAGAGTCAAAGTGGTGGAGTAGAGTTATCTAAGGAAGGAGATCAGAGAATCCTAAAGCATGAAGAAATGGTTTTTTGTGTGTGTTAGACTCCTGGCAAATATGACAATGACCTGCACATTGCAAACACTGTGAAACAGTGAATTGTACTGATGAAGTCTGTGATGCTGTGTCCTAAAATGAGTCAGTACTGTACATTTTGGAGCACCAATAATTTTCCTTCCCCAGACTGAACTATCACCCACTCTGTAGATAAATTCACAGGTGTTGGAAGTTTGTATCTAAACTGACTTTTGTCTTACAGCTGAAACATTGAAACAAGTATTGCTTCCTGTTAGATGGTGCTAAAAATTCAGTTTGCAAAGAAAATTCAATTTATTGCAAAAAACGAGGACAAGTGCTTTGTGTATCAGCACCAAACTGGAAGAGTGCTGATGGGCTTTAGTCACAACCCCCAATCAACTGAAAAACCTTGAAAAATTTGCAATTTTTATTCACACATTGCCCTCTGTCTGCCCTGAGGTAAACCAGGGCTCACCAGAGGGACTCTTTCCCATTTTGTCTGCAGCAGGGAACACACACCAAATACTGAATTGAAGCAGCTGGTCAATTCAAATCAAGGAGCTGCATGTTTAGGTGCAATCCAGCACACAGCATGCATGATTGCCACTTTTTTGCTGTCTGATGTCTTCCCCTTGTTTTAAGGGTCTCAGAGCCTTTATATGGCCCCCTACTGCCACCTCCAAAATTCACTGACTCACAGTTGTTTGCCCCAGCATTATTTCAGTCTAGAAGGATTTTGAAGATTTTTTTTGCAAAAAATCAAGGCAAAATAAAACCTATTTTGAGAAGAAATATGCAAGAAATGAGTTTTTAGGTTGCTAACTAGGTTCTGAGCAAGATCAATAGGAATAAAAGGGTACCACTAATACCTTTTATGACATATACATTTCTTATATATCTCTTCAGACAAGTGTAATGCAGATAGCTGCTCCAACCTTACTGTTTAGATAGAGTGGCAAGTGACAGTGCCCTTTCCATTTTGCCAATTCATTATGTCACTTGTCAAGATTATTAAAAAAAAAAAAAAAAGGCAGGTTTGTAAAAATAATTTAGGAGAGCATTTCACTTCAGAGCTGCTTCCCAGGCATTAAGTGATCATTCCATTCTGAAAAAGTGTATCTTTTTTTACCCCACTGCCCAAGACTGATCTTTGCTTGAGGGATAATCTCTCTGCTGGCAAACAGCAGCACTGGCCCCATTCATTGTACTTTGGATGGACCAGAGCTTGCAAGAAGATAGTTTTATATTGCTAGAGTCAGACAATCAGCAGTAGCCAACAGCCCATGTGCTTGAAAGATCTGTAACAGCAAATACATTGAATATTGGGCAGTAATGAAGAGGAAAAAATGGTAAAACTCTTCAGTGAGGACAGGCCCAACTTCCCTCCTGTTTTCTGTCTGTGTGGACTTCTGCAGCTCCAGAGTGCACACAGCTATTTGCATTCTAACCCAGCAAGCAACAGGCTAAAAATAGTGCTGAAAATCCACTCTGTGGATACTGAGCAGTGCTCCAGGAACTTTAAATTTAAGGCCATTTTTTCCCTGGCAATTATAGGCAGTGTCACAGAAAGGGAACCCAAGGCTTATCACTCTTTGCAGAGATGTTCCTGTTTGCAAGGGAAATCGTGTGCCTATAATGCATATTAATGCACCAGCATGCCTGTGCATGCTCACTTCAGGCTCTTGGAGCCTCCCTGCCTTGATGTCTATCCCTTTGCCACAGCTGGAAATGAAATAATAAACAGCTAGAAATAAAATAAGAAAGTGGAGATGCATTTGCCTTTCAGACACCCCCAGGGAAGACTGTCCCAGGCAGTGCAGACTTTTACATTTGATCCCTGGTACCACAACCCCTGCCCTGCAGGGCTCACTGTGCTAACTGTGCACTGAGAGGCCTGGTTTAGATGTGCAGTGAGAAACTGCAGACCTGAATGCAAGGTGGAAATCACCAGAACACGAGATCAGATTGGCAAAATGCTGCTAATACTGAAAAAATCCACCAGCAAGCAAGATGACCACAGGTAACACCAACCAGAACAGAGGATTGCCCTGAAAATTAGCTTTTCAGAGAGCTGAAAGCAGCTCTCTGAAAAAAAACATTCAAAACATTTCTATTTTAATATGCAGCTAGAGCACCCTGTGGCACAGCAATTATTGCTGGGTTACCTGACAAAACCCAGAAATATTCCTTCACTCATGTTTCCTTTTTAGTGTATCCCCTGACCTCTGAAAATAAGGCTGGTGTCCCCTCCAGGTTTTGAAGCAAGAGCACTTTCTAAGGAGAACAAATCCACGTCTCGAGAGACTACTGGCATCTCCCATCACACAAAGAGAGGAACAAACCCCTGAAAATAGCATCAGTACATCTCTTCAGTGACAAAACTGCTGCTAGAAGTGTGGATCTTGAAGAGGGTTGGTTTCTTTCATCAACAGCCTTTGTTTCTAATTACCAAGAGGAAAAAAAAAAAAAAAAGTTAGAAAAAACCCCAGTTATTAGGGAAAGGTTCCCACTCAGCTTTTCAAAAGGAAGCTGTCTGGTTAGAGGTTCTGGGGTACCCAAATCTTAATTTCCACGAAAAACATGCTCAGACCCCAGATCCCACACACCCCCAGCTGTTGCTGTCTTTCCTAGAGAAAATAGAAAAGCAGAAACTCCTCAGTGCAGGAGTTGTCCTATAAAGAACACTAAAATGAAGTCTACAATACATGGGAGATGCCAACAACACCTGAAATATCATTCCTTTGTTTTCTCCATGCTCCAAAGCTATACCTCCAGGATTTTTGTGACAGGCAGTCAGTTTGTTTCCTTTAATCTCCACTTGGATCTGTACCTCAACATTTTCTCCAAAGTCTTGCCCTACTTTTAGCAGCAGCAGGGCAAAAATTCACAAAGAGAATAAACAAGCTGTCTCTTGTTGAACCTCTAGGAAAGGAGTTGTGTCCCAGCTGGGATGGAGGTACACAAGACTCAGAGAGGAAGGAGTTAGAGTTAAATAAAATACTGTAAATAAATAGATAAATAAAATAGAGTAATAAAATACTTTAAAAGGAAGATAAGGAGGGGGGAGTTGAGCTCAACAGATACAAAACCTGAAGTCAGTCTTTGTGTGACTGTGCCTGTGTGCTAAAGGCTGCTCCCAGAATCAGAAATCCTGACTGTGAGGAGAAAACTAGGAATATCCCCAAAAGAGAAACATGAATGTGAGAGAGGGTGTGGCTGTGCAAGTGAAGAGTGGCATAATTTATTTCCTCAAATGTGCAAAATCCTGAAATATTCAGTCACAACGTGCAGACTTGAGGCTCTGTAATTGTTTGTACTAAAATCACCACTCAGAGGGACAGCACAGAGCACTTTTCTGAGTAGCATGTCTTATTTCATTGACTAAAACAATTAAATTCTTCCTTAAGCTACAGGCACACAGCTACCCCTGCAAATCTGAGGTTCTCAAAACTCTCTTTATCTCATCTGTCATAACTTGATGACCTTTAGAAAGGCAAATGTGCACCCTGCAGTCATTTTGCTGTCAATGTCTCACCAGAAACTGTTGCCACACAACAATTTAATGTAAAATACAATGCAATTTATTGTGGCCTTTTATTTCTCTGTCCACACAGTTCACAAGTCATTTTTAAAGTGATCAGAAACACACTCTGCCTATGCTTTAATCAAAAAAGATGCTAAGAAATGCCTTTTTTTAAAAGCAGGATAAGCATTTCCAACAACAGTTCCTCTGAAAAATGAAGAAGAGGAATGAAAAAGTGCAAGCTTCAAACACCCAAACTGCATCTGTGACATTACTGCTTCCCTTTGTCCTTTCAAAGATTTATTGTCTTTGAAGATGCTGCCTCTTAACAGCTCACCACAGCAAGGCTGCATCATGCTGACAACCCAGCCCAGGCTCACAGGAGAAATAAATGAGAGCTCCTGAAACATGAATTGGGTTTCCCTTGACTTTGCAGTCCCTCCCTCCAAGCCCTTATTTTTTCCATCAGGAAGAGGTGAGAGGCTGGAACACGTTGTGGGAGTTGTTATTTAGAAGCAAAGCACTGTTGCAGTACACCTCTTTTGAAAAGGATTATGTTAATTTTGACAGATAGTCATGTTCCAAGCTATTAAAATTGGTGGAATTCAGACAACTTGCAACATTGCTATAAAAATCACTTTCTGCTGAAAACACATTGGGAAGTTGGTCCCACTGGAACTGGACCAGCTGGGCATTGCTTTTTCCATTTAGGAAGTGGTATTTGCATTCCATTTTCCAAAACATGCCAAAAATACAAACCAGACCTCCACAGGGGCTGTGGTGCATTGCTGGTACTTCAAAATCCAGTTGGCTTTGCCTTAAAACAATCCATGTATCAGGGTAAGAAGTGGAAAATGAGGCAAAGAAAGACAGACAGACAGACAGACATATTAAATCAGCCTGCTTCCCACACATGGGACTTCCAGGCAAGATTTTTGCTCTTCCAGGCTCTTGTTTACTTCCCACATTCCAGAAAAATCAGAATAGAAGAACTCCCTCTTAATAAATAAACAATATTGGCTACAGTGTAATATCTCTCTCCTGCTTTATTGCTGGACAAAGAAAACCAGAATTGGGGGTTTTGCTAGCAGTGAGGCAAGCCAAAAAAAAATTAAAAACCAACAAAGAATTCCCCATAAAGTGGAATAATTAAGGAGAACATTAATGAGGAGGGAAAAAAAAAAAAAAATCCATGAATACAACCTTGCTTACAACCACCTACACATGTTTTTGAGAAGACTTTACCCAGTTTATCTTCCCTTCATGTAAAAATAAGATGTTTTACACTTCCTACAAGCCAAAATTAACACAGAATAGCTGCTGCCATTCTTGGCTTACCTCTGAAGCCATCAGTTCATGTAGCCACATCCTTAAACACATTTCAGCATTGCTGTCACCATCCAAGGCAGCACAGCATTGCAAAATTTCTCTGACTGTAATTAAACAGCTCATTTCCTTTTATTTAATCCTGAAAAGCAATAAGATGTTATTAGCAGGTGGAAGTTTTAATGCCAGTTTATTAGCAGCACTGACTCGGTGCCTGCTGATAGTTACTGTGAAGGCCAAAAGGTTAACAAGGCTTGGCTGGGATGCAGCAGCTTGCCAGGTGTTTTCCTTGTGGCTGATGGAGCAAAGCCAATTGAAATTATCAGTTTTTAGCCACTAGCAACTCTTCCTTGCAACGTGGAAACTTGTTTTTTTCCTTAAATAAAAAATTTTAAAAAAAGTTTTTTTTTCCTCCTGTCTCTCTCTGCAAAAACTGTCACATAATTTGTAATAATTAGATCCAGCAGCAGCCAGCTTTCTCTTTGATTTCAGCAGCTTCCTCACAAAGTAGGAGTACAAGGATAGTGTAGCACTTTAAAGTGATAAGGATCTGTTCAACAAAATAAAGTTTCACAGCTTTCTGAATTCTGTAAACAATATTTAAGACACAGAACAGGTGTTAAAATTTTTCTGGAGGAGTTTTAATCACCTAATTCATATCTGTAGAGTTGTAATAAAATAACAAAAATATGATTAAATATGAAGCAAGCAGCATGCATGGATAATAAAAGAAATTCAGACTGTGGATTTGGACTGAGTACACAGGTATTTGGTCCAAAAAAAAGCAGATGGCAAACCAAACACATAAGCATCCACTTCATCTTGCAGTTCCTGTGGTTCTCTGATTGCTTTTATTTATTTTGTGTATGTAAAATTAGGCAGATGAAAGGCAGAGGTGAGATTCATTGTTAGAGGGAAAAAAACCAAAACAAATTCTCTTATGCACAGCAGTGTCCTGAACAACACATCCATCAAACCCATGTAAATGATAATATTTGAGTTTACAGGTTGTTCCCTTGTACTTCTTCCTAGTTAGGAGTACACCCTAACTACAGAGTTCACCAAAGCATGATTCTGGTCTTTTAGGGCTGTCCTTTTGTCCTTTTGTGTTTGTCTCTACGAGTATTTCAGAGGGTCCCAAAGGCCAGAGTGAAGTTCTCACCACACTGATACCAAAAGCAGCCCTGGAAAAGGCAGGATTTTACAATAAAATAGCTAATTCCAAATAGAAGACTAACCACTGTGGGCAGGGAGAGCAGGGGGATTTCTGTGCAACAGAGACATTTGAAAATTATTGTCCAGATGAATTCTGCTTCCCAAGGAGTTTGTGTCTTTGGGGGCTCTGGAGCCACAAAGCATTCCAGGCAATTTATTTGAAAATTGCTTTATTAAACTGTTCAGCCTCATTCTCTGCCTGTCCATTGTACTGCATCTCCTGTTCAGAGCCCCATCATTCTCTGGGTGCTGCTAATGACAACAAAAATCTCTGGGTGCTGCTAATGACAACAGAAACTTCAGAGAGATAAAGCTGAAGTGTCCTATGAACCCAGGAGGTACATTAGGACAAACCTTGAATTGTGATGTGAAAACAACTTCTCTGGGCAATTTTTTCCCAGTGTTTGTCCCTCTCCACGGTGAAAAAACACATCTTACCTTTAATACAAAGTTTGAATATTCCACATTCCAGCCTGTGTCTGCTGTCTCTCATCCTTTCACCGTGTCCCTCTGGAAAGAGCCCAGCTCTCCTGGCAGTTTCCACCCACTCCATTTCTCACCAGCTGAGCTGCAGCCACCACAGCACCAGAGATTGTGCCAAAAGCCAATCAGGTAAACAAAAAGCACTCATCTGATCCTAAAAGGCACCCAGGGAATGCCTTTTTTGCCCTGGAGAAATCTGCACTTCTCTTTCCCCTGACCTTGTTCACGAGTATGGAGTTGGAGGGTTTGCTCCATGACCTACCCAGGGCCTAAAGTGAAGCTGAGCAGAGGGAATTGCCTCCTAAATGCTCAACTCATCCTGAAATCAGGGAAGATTTTTGCAAGGTTTCCTTCTGGTTTGCAAATGTAAACAAGGCCCAGCTCATTACCATCATTACCACTGTCATCTAATAGCAATATAGTAATTTAATCTAATAGTAACAGTAATATCTATTATCTGTAGATTATAGATCATTATATATTATCTATAGATAATATAGATATCTAGCTAGATCATAGACAATAATTATCTATTATTTATAGACATTATACATAATATATAGACATTATTATTAGATTATTATCTATAGATATTATCCTTCTTCTGAAGGAACCTCCAATTTTCCTCAGTAAGCAACTTTTTGCTGTTAAATTGTTTGAAATCCAGCAGTGCCATTATACAATGCATTTTTATTAGCACATTAGCCAAGAAATGATTCCAGAACATAACAGCTTTTCTGAAGTGGATTTAAATTATCATCAATCAATCATTCAATAAACTCTAACAGAATTTCCCCTTTTTTGCACATTCTGTCAAACAGCACTGCATGTTTTCCTGACTAAGGCTTATGGTGGCCAAAAGGCATCTCTGAGAAGACTATACTGTCAAACTTGGCCATGGGGGATATGGTGAGTGCTTTAAAAGTCAAAATTGTTCTTGGAGTTTATCCCCCTCTGCTGTTATTTCATTTTTCTTCAATGCTGCAGTCTTCACAAGAATGGCACATCATCATTTCTCAAAATGTATTTTGACATATCAACCAAGTAATCACAGCCACCAGTTTTAGCAATTCAGTGAAATATATATTTATTTTTCTCAGTGTTCTTCTGCTCCGTTTTTTCCCATGGTGTTTTGCTTTTCCCCCCAATGCAGTCCAGCCCTATAGCAGCCTTCTATTCATATACACATTGTGCTTGAGCTGCCCAGGAATCCAGTTGGCTGTGCAGCAATCCTACAGGCACTTGGCAGAGACACAGCACTCTTCCCTAACTAATCCAGAAATATTTCTCACTCTGTAAAATCATCAGGGTCCAAAGCAGAGTGAAATGTGGATTGCAACATCCTCACTGCAGGTAGATGCTAAAATGGCCAAGGCTGTACGTGTTCTGCAGCTGAGCAGTCCAAGTGTGAGTCCTCTGACAAACAGCACAGATTTAAATTAATTCCATCTGACCCTGATGAAATGTTAAGTCAGGACAAATGCAGTAATCCTGTGCTCACTCCAATTATTCTGTCATTTCAGAGCAAGGTACAGCCTTGTTTCAGCCTCCTCCTGTGAAAATAAAATGAAATCATTTCTCATTTGGAATTATCCACAGCCTTATCACAACTTGTAATTTACAGTATATTATATGCCTCACTTTTCCTTGGAAATTTAAATTTAGCACATGGACCTTTTTTTATTAGACAATAATCACCCAGTGCTTCCCACTTAGTAAAAGCTCACAAAGTAACAGGAATTGGGTTAGATAATGTGGCACAAGTCATCTAGGCTAGAAGAATCCTCTCCAAAAAGTAATTATTTATTTATATCCTTTGACTAAATGAAGCCTAGCTAGTACTGTTAAAATCTGTAACAGGACCTTGGTGTGTGGGATTCTGGGACTATGGCCTAGGAGCCCAAATTTTGATTTAACATGTATGTTAGCACATTCACATACATGGGCATATATGCATAGAGCTTACCTACCTTACCAAAAATTATTTTTATTTAAAATATCTTAGTAAGATGTGTTCCTTTGTCTTTTTTTTTTTTTTTTTTTTGTGTAACATATCTCTAACACTGTACAACCAGGGTATGACTCTCAAAAACAGTCAAGGGAATGTTCTATTCCTTTTGAAAAGAGAGGCCTAAGTTTGATTTACTAAAAATTTGTGGCACTAGGCTCCAGAGAAAATAGTTAGACCAAGTAGGTGAGTGATTTTAAAATCTCTCCCCTGCTGGACATAGGGAACAATGAACAGCAGCAAGAATGAATCTGTTAAAAAATAAATAAATATATAAATATATCTATTTCCAGAGAAGCCAAATTGCAAATATGAAAATATTGCAAAGTGAGACATGGGAGGGAATGGAACAGATTCAACACAGTTGGATCTAAGTAAAGAATCTGAAAATCTGACAGAGAGCTTCACAAACATCTTGCAGAGAAGAATTCACCCAAGCAAGATTGAATATGGATGCCAAGGTACAGAAAGCCAACTAAAATCATTTGGTCCAAAAGTAATAACAAAGTGTCTCAGGGAATTTCCTGGACAGCTTCCTTTTTCCAATATTTTCCAAACTTTGCCAGGAAAAACCTGAGGTTTAAGAGTTTATTTGACAGCACAGGTAAAGAAGATGAAAGTGGAAAGGGATGAGCAAAGTCTAGAAACAACATGGCAGGTCAACCATGCAAGAAAATTCAGCAGCAGCCAGGTTTTGTGTAAAGATGCAACTGTCATTCATATCATTCTGCTCCTTGTATTTTTTGTTTGTCTCCTTCCACAAGTACAGCTTGTCTTTTAGACAGCCTTGTCTCTGGAACAAGGCTTGTTATTTCACTCTGTGTTTTTTATTCAGTTTCCAGTCCCTGAATGGATGCGATTCCTCACGGTATTACTTCAATATAAATGTTAAACAACAATATTATTGTTATGCTATATAGCTGATCCACATCAAGGGATTTGGAGTTGATTCATTCATCATTGTCAGGCAGGCAGTTTAAATTCCATTCCAGCCCATATGCAACAGCCCAAGAATAATGTGATCACTTTTTAAGGATGTGAAAGGAAAAGGGGTCTTGGGAACAATTCAGAATGGAAGAAGCTCACTTAAAAGCTGCAGTCAAACTGGAGCTCTACAGCTTAATCTAAATTACTGTCCCAAAGACCTGTCTGCAGGACACTCCTCAGGCTGGTGTAAGAGTGAAACACTGGGGAAGGACTGCCCTGTGCAGCCCTGGACCTTCTGTCACTGCCAAAGTCGTGGTGCCATGGGCTGGTTTCAGCTGAGCAAGGTGAAAATTGTTCCCCAAAGGGACACAGGGCTGTTGCAGTAAGGTAGAACAGTTATAAAAGAAAGGCCTCATAAAATCAGGCCTGCTCTGTTAGATCAGTGGCTGGTCATTTCTTCTAAGAGAGGCAAGCACTTTGCAAGTTTCCATGTCAAAACAATCCTGGTATGAACAGTTTGTTAACATAACAATCTATTCTTGGGTGAAAAACAACAAGCACCTACAGAAACATTAAATTATCCCATGAGAATCAGTGAAGAAAATATGTAAACAATTTAAGAGTGGAGAGATTTGATGGACAAGTAAAATACCTTTTACTAACCAATAGAGTAATTGGCAAGAAAGCTACTAACCAGCTGGAGTCAGACACGAGGTCTGTAAAACTGTATAGAAATGAGTTATGTGAATAAAGAAGAGGCTTTTTTCTGCATGAAGAAAAGGGAATCTCACATGATTTGTTCCAATGCAGTGCCTGCTGCCACAGCAGTCACTTTGTAGGCAGCTGGCACTGGGAGATGCTGGGTGCTGGAGTTTTGGGTTCTTCCCAGCGTGGTGCTGAGACTTCCCTCGACTTGAACTCAGTGACAGCCAGCAGGGCAACCCAGCAAGAGAAGCACTGCCTTGCCAGAGAGGACATCAGGAAACAATGTCTAATTCAAGCATATTTGTCTGGGGAACAAAAATACTGAGCTCTCCAGTGGGCTCCCTTGTCCCCTCAGCCAGCAGATTCAGACTGAAAGGTTTCATGAAGCATTTCCCAGAGACCACACGATTCTTTTGGTCTATGAATGCTTCTTCCTGCACTCACAGTAAAGCTTCTGTGCCTTTCTGCACTCAGCACTCCACTTTCTCCCCTGAAATAACCTGTAGACCTAAATTTTTCTTCTGCTTGGTATCAGTTTCAAATAACCTTTCAGGAAGTCCTTCTGCTTTACCCAGTCACCACATTCCATCTGAAACAACATCCTTGCCATCAAAATCAATCTGCATTGGGCTCCAACACAACCACCAGGCCTAGAACTGAATTAAAGTTTACAGATAATCTGAAAGCAAGAACACTGAGCTTTATCTGGCTCCAATTCCACTGAAGGCCTTATTCTTACTTATCATGGCATGCAAGCCACACCATGCAAAGCTCAGAATATATTACCCACACAAGCTTAATTCCTTTCCTTAACAGCAGACTTCAAAATGGGTACCAGATATAAGCAATTTAGGAATTATCTTTTTTTTCTGGATGATACAAATTAGTGGAACATCTTAGCATGGCAGTCAGGGACCAAAGGCAATTTAATTGGATGAAATACAAAACCAAGGTCCTGACTCTCCATGTTCAGTGAAAAACTCAGGGGATTCTTGCAAATTTGAGCATTCAGCCTGTGTTTTCTTTAAATGCCAAAGGAGATGAAATTCTGAATATCATGTTTCACCAGGGGAGACAGATTGGGTATTAGGGAAAATTTCTTCATGGAAAGGGCTGTTAGGCACTTGAAGAAGCTGCCTGTGTGAGTCACACATCTACACAAAAAGATGTGTAGATGAGGAGTTCAGGGGTGTGATTTACTCCTGGACTTGATCTTAAAAGCTATTCCAACCTAAAAAATTCTGTGATTGTATTTGACTTGCACTGTACTTCTCATTTGGAAAATTCTGTATTGCAGGTCAAAAAAAAAAAAAAAAAACAAAAAAACAACCTGTGAAAGGCTGGCAGATTGCTTATGAAATTTTTCACAAGCAAAAGCATGACAAATACAGCTTAAGATATCACTAAGCATTAATAGTGACAGTGGGCTATAAAAAATTAAATTAGGATAGGTAAATCTAAAAGCATGATTCTAAAATGAAGTGTTTTCTCTGTACAGTGCAATGAATTTGATGTAGTGAAGCAGTTTTGCCTCTTAAAAAAAAAAAGAATTTTTCTCTCTCTGCAACAGTTTAATCTTCTTCTTTTTTTTTTTTTTTTTTTTTTTTTTTTCATTTTACCTAACAGCTGTGAGGTCAAAAAAATATTCCCCACAGAAAAATATTTTCTTTTATTTCCAAATGCTGTACTTGCTCAGCACTTACCTTCACTTAAGAGAGAGAAGCAGCTGAGCACTCAGCAGTCCCTGAACTCCTGCATCTTTCCCATGGCTGCTGGGGTACCCAAGGGCAGGAAAGCAGCCCTCTCAAATGCCTGACTAATGCACTCAGCTTGAAAGAGACACCGATGTTGTCGCTGGCCTCTGGAATGTTTGCCATTGATGGGGGCAGCGGGAGGAGGACAGAGAAAAGGGCAAGGAGAGGGAGGCAGAACAGGCTGTGCTGTTGCTGTGTCACGAGAAATGCAACTGTGCTGTGTTTGTTTGCTAACAAAGATGTCAAATGCTTGCTGGATGCTTGGGAATTTTCATATTCTGTTCAGGGATTTGGCTGCACTCTGTCTTATGGTTGAGGAGCTTCCTGAGGCCTTAGGGCTGCAGATTTCCCTTTTTTCTTTTCCTTTTTTTTTTCTTCCTCCTTTAATTTTGCTGACTTATGTCTAGAACCAGAAGTCTAGAACTCACAAAAGTATTGTTAATAAAGGCACAATAATCTTTCAAAGTAGCCTGTGGGACTTCTCCTGAGAGCTACACACAACTTTTGCATGTTCTGATGGCAACAGGGAGTACAAGACAGGCAGTGGTGCTGGGAATTTCATCCTTCCTCCCATTGCAAGGGGTGAACTGGCAGTGAAGTAGTTCAATCTTTCTGCTGAGGCACACATTTAGGGCAGGGTTTTAAAGCCACTGGGTGAGGAAGGGAGGTAGACAATGCAGGATACAGGAACCACTGAAGTTTATGTACAATATATTTAGATTATTAGCACTGAAGACGTAAGAAACTAAGTATAAAACTGCTGAGACTGATTTTGTTAATCACTATTTGTAAAAACCAGTCTCCTCTCTACACATCTCACAAAGAAATATAGCACATAATGTTTCCAAGATTTAGAAGAGAAATAAAAAGGGTTTCCTGATTCCTGCAAGTTTACTGATCCTTTGAAGAGAAACCCAAAACAAATCAGAGAAACAAAAGTTTTCCTCCAACCAGCCCTTTTGAAAGGCCAGTTTTGTTTTGTTTTGTTTTGTTTTTTTTGCCAGAGATGTTTTCTGCTCCTGCTTCAGACCTGCTTTGTTCTTCTAATTTTTTTCTTTTCCAGTGTTTGCTTTTTAAGCTTGTGTCTGAAACCCCACCACAGTCCCTCACTGTGATCATGTCACTTGTGGATGTAAAACAGCAGCGAGGAGGGATAAGCCTCAGCTCCTCTCCATGCTCCCATCACGGTGATGCTCCCTTGACTGATTTGTGCCATCATGTGGCCACAGGCAGCAAGGAACCAATTTTAAACAATTCTAAACCAGGTGGAAGTGGGACAGAAAGACAGAAGGAGCAGCGGCTGCAGGAATGCAGCATTCAGCCCTCCCTCTCCAGCAGGAGCTCCCCAGGTGACACTGCCCTGCCTCTCCCTGTATAGAATCAGGGGTTATAACCTTTGTGCCCCTGCCAAACGTGTTGCTGCCACAAAAACCAAACCCTAATGAATCTCCAGAGAGTTCTGCATCTCTAGTAGGTGCCTTTATATCCTGACAGATCAGAGAGGAGCTCCATCCTGCTGGCGAGGAGGTGCTGACTGAGCACCCTGCCAAACGAATCACGCTGATGAGCTGTCTGCAGCGAACTGCCCAGGGCCCAGCACACTGGGGTCACCTTTACACACAGCAGCAGCACAGGAAAATTACAATTTCAAAAAACATTCAGACACTTAGACTAAAACAGCAGACCCAGTTGTTTCCAGGAGCGGCGCTCGCAGTTTCACGGCCCCGCGGTGTGGCCGAGAGGCATTTTCTGCTAGGGAGAGGCAGCCAGGCTGGGAGAGCTGATGCTCCAAACACCTGGGACTTTTGTGTGTGTGTGTGTTATAAAAAACTGATGGGCACAGGGCAGTCCCTGAGTGCCCACAGCTCAGGCTGGCCAGGCCACAACCATAAACCACAAAGACAAACCAAAAACCCAAACCCCAACCACAAATAAAAACCACACAATCAATCCCTGGTTCAGGGATGCCCAGCAGCAGAGCCACCTCTCCTCCATCCCTGCATATAAATATTGGAGGCTGAAAGTAAAGCTTGAGCCAGAAAACAAAATGAAATACAAGCAGCCTGTTGAACTACACAAAATGAAGGAGCTGGGCTTTACTTAAATATTTATTCATAGAGCTTAAAGGCAGACAAGCACCTTACAATTCTTTCGAATCCTGTGTGCCACAGACCACTAAACTTTACCCAGTTACCATTGAGAAAAGCCCAGTAACTTCTATACAGCTAAAGGATGCCATCCATCGAGAAATTCTGTCTTAATTTCAAAAACAGCCAGCAACTCAGGGGCCAAGTATTTCTCTTGGGGGCTTGTACTCTGCACAGATAAAACTGTGCCTCGTTTGAGTTTGTCAGACTTCCTATGACTGAACTGTTGTGTCTTTCCATGTTCATTTGAAGAGCCCATTAGTAACACATTCATTTCTCTTCCGCCTTCTCTAGAGGCAGCCACATTTTGCAATCAAATCATCTCACTGCCATCTTTTTGAGACCTACACAGACTGAACTGTTTTGCATTTCACATTGCTAAAAGTCTTCTCCAGTCTCTGGATGATTTTGGAGCCTGTTTTCTACACTGGCTGTAGTTTATAACACTGGATCACAAAACAGTTTTTCAAGAACTGAGAAAGAAACCAGAGTCTTTGCCAATGCACTAGACAGATAAAAATCCTTTTTTCATCACCTCCTACTCCTTAATTCCTTACCAACAGCCAGATCTTAGCAGGCCTCTGAAAGAATCTTGCATTGAAGGCTTGAGATTGTCTGATGCCAAAACATTCCCCCTTTTTGATTTGGGAGGATACAATTCCCTGTTCCAAAGCTGCTGCTGCTGTTTTTCTCACTCAGTGATGCTCCACACTGGGCTGACTTGAAATCCATATTGTTTGAATGTGGCTTTCATGAGAGTGGAGCCCAGCTCCTTGGTGATATTGATCTGCAAGCATCTGCCCTCAGCATTTAATATTTTGATGCCCTTTGTGTCACAAGTTTTATGAACCTTAAGAGTGCTTTTACTCCCAGGTGTGGAATGCCATGGGCAGTGCTGAGATGCACCAAAAATGTCACTCTGGTTTGGGGTAGTGGCTTCCCACTGGTGACTACTTACAAGTTTGTCAAATGAATTAAAGGCATATTGACAAATCCAAAGACTGTTCCATCTTCAGGCAGCCATGACATTACATCAAATTTTATATTACTTTATATTTACATCAAACTTAATATTATTTAATATAATATAAAGCCTATTACAGCTTTGTGGTTATCAATGCAGTCCTTAATCAAAAAGCCAAAAATCTGACTGATGTTCTCCAAAAACTCTCCTCTACTTGCATTTACTTTTTATCTAAAGCCATCAGTTTTGTATAAATCAACTCTGTGTCACTAGCCCAATACTGGGCCTGAGAGAGACATCATGCTAACATGGATTTCATGTCCATATCCCCAAAGTCAGTTTGAAGCAGGAGTTCTGTGATTTCCCCAGTAACCCAGAATCAATGGATACCAGAAGAATAGAGTTTCATGTCACTGCTTTCATCCTTGACAAGAGGAACCTTGCATCAGCCAGCCTGGGTGTTCACCTCTCAGAGACACTATTCAACATAATAATTAGTAATTCCTATGTATTTGCCATCTAACAGGCTAAAGATTATTAAGATATTATTTATTATTATTAACCTGCCTTCCTGAAGTATGAAAATGCATCTTCTGGGTCCTGGGTGCAACACATATGAGATAGAAAAAAAAATTTAAGTTCTGGAATTTCACAAATTCTAACACAATTTCACTGCTGCTTGTCACAGTGTTTGTCTGTATCTCTAGGCAGTATATGGATTCTACAGATTTAGACTCTGAAGATTTTTCCACCTGAGGGCATCTTGAATTGGATGGCCACTGGAAGATAAAGACCACACCAACATGGCAGAGAATTCCTCTCCCCTAGCACACAAGCCCCTTTTCTCACATACAAAAATTAAAATTTACACAAACTACTGACCAACAGAGCTCTGAGCCATACAGCACTGGTCACCAGACACAGGCTTGGTCAAAAGAAACAGTGAGTCAAAGAATATTAATTCCAGAACTGAAGATCTCTATCTTCCTGATGAAAATCCATGCACACCACAGCTGAGCTTAGCTGTTGAGCTAGGAAAATCACTTCTGCTCAGTGACAACCCAAGCTGTTTTGCAAAATATTGACTCTTGAATTTCTTGTAAAAGCAATTTGTAATTTGATGCTGTTGTCAGAGACAAGATGGTCCTTGGGATTAGCATTAACAAGCTGCTAAAATTTGGCAGAAAGTGCATGGCTTACATAATTTTCAAGAAATGTGCTTCAACTACTTCAGGATAATAACAATTAATTCTGCAGATCAAATAGAAAAAAAAATAAAATAAGCAACAGTCACTGAGTTATCAGACACAGAATTAAAAACGAACAGTCAAACCAATAAATATGAATTTTATTAACCAGATCAGGTTTCAAGGAGCAGCTGAAGAACAAAGCACCTTTGAGTCACAAGCTCCTTAGTCAAGATGAATGAAATTGCCTCACCTTTATCTTTGTACTATCTTATCCTTTCATTTGGCTGTCATTAACTTCAAACAAATCACTCACCTGTCCCCAAATTTAAACATTATTGAAATGGATTGATAAAAAGATGGCAGAACTGAACTGATGGCATCACTGGTCCAACCACCTTTACTGAAAGAAGCTCTGTCACAGAATCACAGAGACTCCTCCCAGAGCCAGCTGAGCCATCAGCCATGAAATTAATGCTGGATTTACATGGAGAGAACAGCATCAGTTTAAGGAAAAAAAATCTGCCTAACCCACACTGAGTTTGGAAGTAGCACATAAAAATAAGAAAACACTAACCAAGGAACATGCTTTGCCTAGGATCCACTATAAATAGCACTTCAGCTATACAGAAAGGGCTACAAAATTCAGGGACCATAATTCATTTATTTAAATGCTCCTGGAAAATGGCAGCTTACCACCAGGTGAATATCCTGTGAAGGAATAAATGGTGGCTTTATATGGGAGGGCTTGTTCTCTATTCTGTGAAGGAGCAAAATGTGCACCTTATCTGGAGATAAAAAACCTGGCAGCTAATTTGTGTCCAGCTCTGATAGTGGAACATGTTTACAGAACCCTTAAGGTACAAGGGACCTTAAAAAGTGGTGACTTCATCCTGCCTCAGTCCCAACACCAGGATCATTATATTTATTTAAGTTCAGTCCAAAATAAAAATTCTGTTGCAACCTGGGCTTAGAGAGGCAAGCACCCAACTTCCACATGGAAGATCAAAACTGGAAATATCTCCAAAACCAGAAGTATCTCCAAAACCCTCAGGGAATGAAGCATGAATGCCAGGAATATTATGTTCATTGCAGCACTGAGTCTGATTTGCCATCACATATTTAACCAGGAAGTTCCCACTGCTCTTACCTTTCACACACAGTCACAGAAGGCAACCTTCCAGTCAGAAAAGTCTAACACAATGAAGCCTCATCCTGCACTTCATTTAATCAGCTACCTGGAAACTCGTTCCAGACTGAATAAAAACAATTCTTTTGCATTTCTGTTAGGCTTCAGCATAGCAGGTTACAAAACTCTCACAAGACACCCAATTCTGAGTGTGCTATTTGTCCATGAACTATCCTATATTTCTCATCTGTCACAGGTCATTTAGCTCAGACAGGATGATAATAATAGAAGGAAGATGCAGGAAAAAGAACACTTACAAGTTATCATGTTGACAGCGAAGGGCACAATGCATTTGGGTTTGTTTTATCTTTTACCATAAAATACTTGTCCAGACTTTGTGCTTTGTGAAGTTTTGGATATTTCAGTGCACCTTCCTTATGGATAGGGAAGATGGCACCATAGCCATTCCCACACCATATTCCTCTCAGGTTCATATCATATATAAATCTTATATAAGTATATATATAAATCATATATGCCTGACCACTGCATCTACATTAAACTTATTAATAAAAATAATGGACAACCTTCTCCATGTTCTAATGTACTTTTAATCTTACAAAGATATACAGTTCAGATTGCTACATACAAATATTGAGTGTTTCACATGATTTATCAGGAAGCATTAAAACTTAAAGCAGTGAACTGTAAATGAAGAGTGTCCAAGAACAGAACTCTGCAGCATTTGTGCTTTCTGTTTTCCTTTCCTGTAGCTATGGTTTAATCTCTTGATCCCCTTTCTGGGCAATCAATAAAAGGCTTTCAATTATGTTTTAATGTTTTATGTTGTCTCCCTCCAAACTTCATGGAGTGCAATATATTACAGTGGGCTGTTGTCTGCATTACTGTCATAACTTACTCTCTTTTAGTGGATGCAAATTATCCTTCAGTGCCTTCTGTGAAGAGCTGAAAGAACTGATCAACCACCAAGGAGCATCCCTCCTGTGCATGGGGAGGAATTTCTTACAACTGGGAAGGAAGAAGCAGCTTGTTCTGGGAGCCAACCTACTGCAAAAGCAGTTTTTGGCAGAAAATAACCCGGGGGTCCTGCTGGACAACACAGGGAACCATGAGCCAAGCCTTCAGCAAGGAAGGCTGAGAAGATCTGGGCTGCAGAAGGCTCAAGGGAGAGCTGATACTGGAGATAAATACCTGAATCATAGAACCATTTGGGTTAGAAAATGTCTTTAAGATCTTAGAGTCCAATCCTTAACCTAACACTGCTGAGTCCACTGCTAAACCATATCCTTTAAGCATCCCCAGAGATATCAAATCAACCCCTTCCCTGGGCAGCCTGCTCCAGGGCTTGATGACCCTTTTGGTGAAGAAATTTTCCCTAATATCTAATCTGAACCTCCTCTTGGGCAGCTTGAGGCCATGTCTTCCCATCCAGCAGGATGAGAAACTCATTGTTTCCACCAGCCTCAAGGGAGGTGCAAAGAACCAGGCTCTTCTCAGCAAGAGGAGAAGGGCACCAGCTGAAACACAGGAGGTGCTGCCTGAACATCAGGAAACACTTTTCCACTGTGAGGGTGACCAAGCACTGACACAGGTTGATCAGAGAGGTTGCAGAGGCATTCATGGGCCTTGGAGACACATGGAAGGAATCTGGACATGGTCCTGGGCATCAGGACCATTTCACAATCCTATAGACCTCTGGGAAAATCTCTTCCTAAACACAGGTTATTGCAAATTGGCATGAGGGTTTATACCCTTCATGGTCTCACCCCGTTGCCAACTGCTGCCCTTTCCATCAGGGATGAGGGCAGAATAAAGAGAATTAGCAGAGTCCCTCAGTCTGGTTGTTACATTCAGCCTGAAGTAGTTCTGGAAAATAGAAAGATGAAGATCTTCATCAGCTTTGCACATCTGGGGAAATTATTCTTTCTGAAACAGGTCTAAGAAAAACCTGTTTTGTGTACTACACACACACACAACTGGGATCAACTCCCATGCATATTTCTACACATATATTTTATTACTTTTTCTCACTCAAAGATCAATAATGTTTTAAGAACTGCTTCGGTTAAGAGTGCAGCTACTTTGCCTGTTGTAAATCTGGTTTGGTCATCAAAATTGGCCAACCTTACAGGCTGCCTCATAGAGAGCATTTGGAGGTAAGGCTAAAAGCCACCCTCTATGAATCCCATAAGGTCTTACAGTAAGTCATATCTGACATCCCATTTGTCATCCTGAAATGCTGAGAACAGAAGACAAATAGCCCTCAAAGTTGAAGGGAATCCTTCAGACAGAACTCACTTAAAAAGTAATAAGTTAATAAAGTCATCAGGCTCATGGGCTGGGGTTTTGCTCAGACCTCTTTAAATAACTTCCTAGATAACAAAGAGAATTTAATTTTCCTGATAAAATTAGACCAATTAATCAGACAGCACAGTAAAGGATATATTTCCCTTCTATAAGAGGACAACCAGCTATGTTATGATAAAGAATTTATTAGCAAGAATAGTTCTCCTTAGACTTCCTTGGGAAATGAAGGGCAAGCCAATAGTAAAATATTTTAAAGCTCTTTGAGGGCTTTTGGAGCACTGGTGAAATGTGCACCATCTATCAAGATTATTAAGATGAAACTATTAACCCTCTGACAGTTTAATAACCATTCTTTATGTTATAATAACACAGGGCCCCTTTGGGATCAAAGTTCCAATTTTGGAGGCACTGTCCATCATTTGTCTAGGAAACTGAACCTTTGTGTTGGCCAAAACAGCAACAGGACCAGCCTACCCTACCTTTTGCTCTCTAAACTACAGAGCCTTGCAGTTCAGGTCCAGGTCCCTCCTTTTATAGAGCTTTTAGGGTAAATAGTGCCACTGGGTCAGCACACTTCTTGGGGGATCATGAATCACTGGACCAAAGGAAGAAGAAATCTGAGAAAAGGATTAATGAAGTGTGGTCTCACAGACCTCAGCACCCCTGCAGCTCATGGAGGTTTGGATCTTTTCTAGAATTGACAAGTTGGGGTTCCAGACTAACATCCAATCCTGCATAGCCATCTTCAGGGTGACATGCCAGTGCTGCCCAAAACATTGCTACCATAACAAAGATGAGAACCATTCCTGCAGTGAGTAATTAGTCCTGACAGAATGTAAAGATTCCACTGAAATCTCTCCTACAAGCTCATTAATGCCCTTACAGCTACCCCACACTCATAGTGTACTCTGTGTGCTTTGCTTTACCCTTGTGAATATTCAGGTTTACAATGCAACCAAGAACTCTGCTTCCCTAGGAAGTGGCAATGCATGATCTCCCAGCAAAGGAGCCTTTTGTAGAAATGTCATTGCAGCCAGGCTAAAGTTTCAGCCAGACTGATTTCCAAGCTGTTTCTGTAGTAAAGCAAAGTGTTTTGCTGTCAGCTTGGTTTCCTTATCCAATCCATCCTCAGCTGCCACAGCTCAGCATTTGCAAGATAACCCTTTGAGGGGACAGTGTTCTGGTTTTGGATGGGATAGAGTTAACCTTCTTCCTAGCAGCAGGTGCAGTGCTGTGTTTTGGATTTGGGATGGGAATGGGAACACACTGCTTTCATTGCTGCTGAGCAGTGCTGGCTCTCCACCCTGCTGGGGACAGCGAGAAGGGAGCTGCACAGTTCTTTTTTGTCAGGGTTAAACTATGACAGACAACACTCAAGATTCTCCTTGGATTAGGATCTGAGCTTTACCTGAACTCACAAGAAACCCAGTGTTGTTTTGGAGGCTGTGCCATACACCTTGCTTTCTCAAGAAGGAAACAGAAATAACAGGAACACCTATACTTTTGCTCAAAAATGATATCCCAGCATTTAGATCATAGCTTTGTTTTTCTCTTACATGTTGAGATTTAATTTTCTGCCTCTATTGTATCAGGGGGTAGGTTGGTTTGTCCATTCAGTGTTCCAGAAATGTCTGTTCTTGAAACACTTCCTGCCCCATTTTGCAAACCAGCTGTGCCTGGACAGGCCATCCTTCAGGTGGTGTAAGAAAACACTGCCAGGCACTGAAGCCAGTACAGCCATGGACGAAGTAAGGATACCCCTGTATTTTTTAATACAAAAGCAACCTCCAGGTGTTTTCCCAGCATCAATCACTGGCAAAATCTCAGCAAAGCCTGTGCTAGCAGTCAGGGGAAGAGCTGACAACAAATAGTGGGAAGTAAAAGAAATCAAACCTGAATACTGCTGCACACCAAAAATGCCAAGGTGGGGAGAGAGAGGGAAGGAAATGGGGACACACACAGGGCAGGAAGGATGAAATCAGAAAAATTGGGCCCAAAACCAGAGGTGATTATACTCTCTGTCTGTAATCAACAGTCCTCAAGAGGTGCCTTTTTTTCTTCTGTAATTTTTGCTGACTTGGTTTATGTTTAAATGCAGAAATGACTCCAACTTTCATAAACATTGTGCATACCAGCATTTCTAATATGCACTTTTGGCCCTGTGCCTAATTTGATGTAGTTCACATCTGTAACCTTGCTACTTTTTGAGAATTCAACCCTGACCTTCATCTATTCCTTCTCCAATGCAGCTCAGTTTTCTATCCTACCCTACACTTGGCAAAGTAGCATCCTGCTCCTGACTGACAGTCCTACCAGCTGTCTTTGGGTGACCCCAGTACCCTTCTGCAACTGTCAACTCTTCCCAAGTTTCTAATTTAAAACATCTCCCCAAAATCTCATCAGTGTTCTGTGTCAGCAGTCTAGGAGAAGAAAAAAATAGAAAATACACTCATTTGCATAACCTTTCCTTTCTACAAGGATCTCAGTGCCTAATAAGACACTGAGGATCTTTCTCATGTCATCTTCTGTCCTCATGTTTAGGCAAGGTCAAGCTGGGCTTTCCCATTGAACTGGGACCATTTCAGAAGATGCTGATGTTTCTTCCTTTCCCTTCCACCCCTGGGAATTAAATGCAGCTCCCCAAAACTCTCTCCCCAGCTCATCACACTAATTATAATCAGAGTTCCTTAGAATTCTTGCAAATGTAGGGATTTTCTTTTTGCTGTAGTTACTGAAATCACTCCCAGGAAAACACTGCATCCCAAATTTGATGTCGTGTGGGAAGTCACCTCCATCATCCAACTGGTTCATCAATGTTTTCAAATTTAATGTGAATATTCATTTTGTTCATCAGAGCTCTTGAGGACTGCTCTCTTTTGACCCAAATCTTTAGGCTTCAGACAAAAAATACCAACATAAAACTTATGCCATTGCATTCTACATTGGATGATGATGTTAAATATCTCCCTGTCTGTGCAGTCCACTCTCCTCACATCAGAAGTGAAGAAATCTGATGCAGTTAGTGCCTCTTTCTCTCTTTTCTCCTCTTCCAATCCCTAAGAAGGTCTAGGGTTTTGCCTCTAGGATTAGAGTAAGGAAGGAGAGGAAGTTTTCTGGTATTTAAAGTTTTGATAGGTTAGTTGTTTTTGTCATTCTTTTTTCAGCATGGTCTCCAAGAGTTTGTAATTTGTGCTACTCTAATTAACAAACTTGCTCTAATTAAGCTGTGTGAGAGCTCTGGCTGTCAGCAACATGGGCACTTATTTTAAGTTTCCTTTTATTCCAAGCTTTTAAGAAGGTGTTTTTCAACTTCAGGCAGGATTTAAGTCACATGAAGTTCAATGGCTTTTAAGAACCTGTGCTCTTTGCTGAATGCAAAAAGATTTGGAGGCACCTTTAATTAGTCTGATGAAATTGGAGCTGGAAAGAACAGATTATGCTACTTTGTCTTATCTCTAAGTGTGTGCATTTTGCATGAGAGACACACAAAAAACTGCAGAGCCCTTTTGTCCATTTGCTATCCTGGTGCCTCTTAAACTCTCATGATTTATAAAGTATCCTTGGAATAGAAATCTAGACATGGCTTTTAGAATGGGAATAAATGTTTTTCAGATTACAGAACATTAGGGCTCTAAGAAGCACACAGTAAAAACCCCACAGGCCAAAGAACAAAATTCACATCCCTTATTACCTCAATGCTGACCATGTCTATAGCTGAGCATCACAGAGTGGTAAAAAAAAAAAACAAAAAAACCCCAAAACCACAACAAATAAACTTAGAAATCACTGTATATTGTTGATTAAAATAAAGAATAAAAGAGGCAAATTGGATAGAAGAGGCAGAGAACTGGAATTAGCAGTCTAAAAAGAGCACTATCAAAATTACCCTGGTTTTATAAAATAATGTTTTGCAGCAAACTCCAAAGCATTTAATTTCCTGTGAAAACTTTCAGAGAGCCTGAAGGCATTGTTTGACCAGCTGTACAATGTATCAGCTAAATGTCCTCTGAGTGAATAGAATCTCCTAGCAGAGGCACCTGCAGGATGTATAAATTGTATTTCACACATTCTTTCAAGGCAGCCATGCAGCTCCACTGGCTCATCATTTGCATTCACAATGGACAGCTGGCATCACCCAAATGAAACATTACATTTGCTTTTGCTGGCAAATAAATAAAAAATCCCCACCAAAATAACCACCCCAGGAACAATAAAAACAGCAACCAAAAAAAAAAAAAAAGGGGGGGAGGAAATGTCTTGAAAGGTTCTTTTGGATTCTGAAATGCTTAATTGGACTTTCAACAAATCAAAATATGCAGCTTTTCATGTATAATGAGAACTAAGGAAACAAAAAAAAAAAAAAAAAAGAATCACAAACCTTTGCAATACCCCAGAATTCCAAATAGATGAGCTTGCCAAATCAGGAAGCTTGAAGAGGGAAGTATAATTATCTTAAGTGTCTGCTTCATTAGCAGCCCACGAAGCAACAGGAAAGTTAACCATATGTTGCACTTTGCTGAGGGAGAGGAGAGAACAAAACAAAGAAAGCCTGACACAGTCTCCTAAGCATCTGCTGAGTTCTGCAGGGTGAAAATCCTCCCCTTGCTTGTGTGAGTGGAAACACATCTTTTGATTTTTAGATGTGGTCATGGACTTGACAGGACACAAGTCCCAGTCTCCTGTCTAAGTTCACCCAATTATGATGGTGCAGACACCACAGATCCTTGTTCTTTTTAAATCCTGTTAACATGCATGGCTGAGATTTGTTACACTGCAAGTTCTTAATGTGGAGAATTATACACAAGCAGGATGTGGGAAGCCCCACCAGTCCCAGGGTCATCATTTCCAAGGCTCACTTTGCAATAAACAAACTTGCAGCAGGAGAGATCTCAGCCAGCAGTTCTGACTTACCTCAAGTCCTTCCCACTCTGGAAAATGCTGCCTGAAAAATTTCAACTCCAAGGGAGCTCTGGACACAGTTTGGTGTTGTAGAATAATTCTCAAATCCCTTCTTTACCTCTGTGCCAGCAAAAAGAATAAAACTTCTCTCCAAGATCCTTTGGTGGAAGAAAGATTTATGACTATAAAGGACAGGATTAACTGATTACACCAAGCCATGCAGCTTTCATACATTGAAGGGATTTCCCTTCTTTTGATGGACAGGAACCATGAAACAACATGAGATCTAAAATCATGGAATGACTCAAGTGGACATGTCTGTGCAAGAGAAAGTATCTTTTAACAGGCAGCCTGATAAAAAGCACAATTGCATCCACAGTGAACAGAAGACACAGTCCATCTACCTCTTATCCAGGTGTTTCAGTGCTTTTATTTTTCTTACTTTCTCACTATAATACTTCAAATGCAAAAGTGCATCTATAATTTTTTTTCCAAGAAATATTAGTGACTATTTCTTGCTGTGCTCCCTTTGCCCTGCTCATTATTATTTGATAGCTCCTCATCAGGCCACCTTTTGTGATCTCATCTCGAATCCAGAACTTGGAGTTAAACACTGTTTCCTTCTCCAGGAAGTGATCCCTTGAACCTCATAGTTACCCTTCTGACCTCAATCACATCAAAAACACTGGAGTGGGGTGATGAGGGAAACTGGGCTGAAGCTAGACTGAGTCTAGCATTCAAGAATAAATGCTGCAGGCAAGCTTAGAAATGTGATGCTCTCAGAAAAATTAATTTTTTAAAATTTTTTAAATATATTTTTAAAAAAAAATATTGGGTTTTTTTATTTTTGGATGTATGACAAATTTACTTTTAAGCAGCACCTTTAAAATTAATGAGAAGCACATACTGGAAATATTTAACAGCCCAGTAAGAGTTATAATTCTTTCCTCTGGATTTTCAATGGAGCATGGAATCCAAACCCACTTTGTGCCTTGAATAAAACTTCAGTATTATTCAAAATGCTGAGGTCTGTGGAAATCTTGGTGCCTTATTCCTCTCACTTCTGCTGGCCACATTTATCAGTGGGTAAAGAGACTTGTGGCTGCATGGATCCAGCAGTTCTCAGCTAATGCAGATGTAATTTCCTGATATTGTGAAGAACTGTTAATTGTTGTTATCTCTCCCTTTGGTGCTATTAAGAAAAGGTTTAAACTGCTTCAAACTCTGGACTGGTGAATCTCTTTTAAAAGCCACTTATTTAATCCTGGAAACATCAGGGAAATGCTACCAATGATAAAGTCCTGCTGTTAAAATAAATATTGAATTCTGGTTTGCATCTGTATTTATTTTTAATGCAAACTGCTAAGGATTTGTTCAGCAGTGGGAGTCTATTTATCTGCATAATGCATGCTCTTGTTTACACATTATCACTTGTTAAGTGTTATGTCTGCACATAAACAGACAAAAGAAAAAGCTGGACTGAAACCACATGAATCTGACAGGGGAACACTCTTGACAGAACAGACAAGGTTATGGGTTCTTAGCACACCCTTTCATGAATTGCCAAGTGATGACAATAGACAGAATTTTATTGAGGCTTACAAAAGGCTCTGCAGCACTCTGCTCTTAATCAATATGGTGCAAATGTTTGCATAAATAACATAAAATCCTACACAGGCTGACTCTCAAAACAAATCAGGCCAGAAGAGAGGGAGAAGAAATGGAGTTTCCAACCACTAAGACAGGAACCACTGCATTTGAGCAGCTAAGCCCATGTCTAACCCTTTCTGGCCATGACATTTTTGGGATGAGATTTTCTAGCACATTTATTATTGACATGACACTTTTGAAATCCATGTCTGACTTGACTGAGTCAACATTTTGCCCACATTTAAAACATAATTCTGAATTTACCAGGAGGCCACTTATACCTGGATGCAGCCACAACATCATGCCTTTCATGCATGTGATAAGAAATCATTCAACAGGCACCTTTCATGGCTGAGTGTGACCACTTCCAGTAGCATGTAATTCCTCATTTCATACAAATTTTAAAGGTAAAAGTATTAATTAGGATTAAAGATCTGCTCTTAGTCTCAAAGGAAGAGATTTAATTGATACTTCTGTAGCTGGAAAATAGACATTGTAATTTATACATAATCATCACTTTTCATCATGTATTCTGCTAAATTCATTGCTGTTACTTTATTATTTTGTTATTTATGGACAAACTACAAAGCATAGCACTGAATATTCTGTTAGGCTTTGCTGAGAATCCATTTTCATGCAGAGTTTTTTCCATCACCCCTGCAACCCAACCCAAGTCTGAAATGAGCAGTAGTGATATTTTCATTTGAATTATCTAACCCTATTTCAAATTTTACATCAAGTACAGGCTTCTTTTCTTTTTATATGTAGCCCTTTTTTTAAGTCTGAAAAACAGTCTCCTGTTTACCAGGGAAAAATAAACATAATCTTGCTCCAAGGCACAAACAAATAGCCCAGTTTTGTGGAATACAATAAATACAGCTTGAAAGAAGCATCTGAATGAATTTGTATAAATGGCCACCTCATCATGAACTGCAGTGTGACAGGGTTATGATCTCCAAATCTTGCATTTCCCTTCCTTCAAGCACTGCCAGCCTGAGCTCCTTTCTGCTCTGCAGAAAGCAGAGTTAGTGCAATTTCTCTACCAGCTATCCCATTTCACGTGGAAAAAGACTCTCTTAAATGCCAAGGAAAGAAAAGTGCATCAGATTTATGTCCCTCAAGTACTAACTTAGTAAATAACTTCCAGTGGACTCTTTTTGTTCATTCAGGGAGGGCATTTGCTATTTTAAGTCTGCTAAACAGGAGATTTCTCACTTTTCTCTTGAAAACGATAATTTCTTTTTTGGTCAGTTCTCAGGAAGCTTTATTAATAAGTGATTTATTACTGTGTAGCAATCCTGTGTTAACAATTACATCATGTTAAGCACTTAAGTGCCTATTAAATACAACAACCAACATCCTGCAGACATGGGCACATCCTTTACAGCCTTCAGCTGTGTGAGTACAGAGCATTAACTGCAGAGCAGAACATTTCTGTGTGAGGCAGCAGATGGGAGCTCAGTGCTCCGTGTTTTCTGCTCTCAAAAGGAGTTTTCAAATCCACCTCCTCTTGGGGGAAAATCTACAAACCACCTGTAGGAATGCAAAGCCTGTAGCAAAATCTAAGTGCAAGAGGGGCTGATGTGCCCCCCTTACTTTTGTAGCTCCCTGCAGGTGGGGTGGGTCCTTCCAGTTGTCCCACATGGATGCTGGAGCCTTGGTGGGTGCTCTCCAGTCTCCTGGGGAAAAACAGGAGCTGAACCCCAGACACTGCTGCCCTTCTCTCTTCTGTATTGGCTGGACTGGTTATCAGTGGAGAGAAATTATGAAGATCTGCTGATTGCTACATTCCCAGACTGCCTGAGATGTTTTTACCATTTTCATTGTCTCCCCTCATAAACCAGGCTAATCCTAATCTCTTTTAATGCTGGGCTCTCCACAGAACAAAGGGCAGGGAAAGATCTCATAGATTCCATCTCACTTAATAACCACTTTCTCCCTAACATTAGGAATGGGTGAAGTTGAGGTTGAAAAACCTGTCTCTTTTCTGGATTCATCCCACATTCCTAGATTCTTTGCCAGTTTTATTAATTGAAGATTTTTTTTATACAGATTAATCTGACAGGGTCTTTGCTTTCCTGTTTCTTCTGCCTCATTAGCATTTGAGAGACATTTGATGATAAAGTCTTATTATATCCATCACAGGCATTGCAAAATCTGACATTTCCTGGATGATCAGATGGGAATTAACTTTGGAGCACATTGTGATGGGCAGCACATCATGATATCTGAAGCTGACAGGCTTCACATACAGGAATCCTTTCTGGCACAGATTTGCCCACCTTTGGTGACCCCAGTAAATTTAAGCAGCCAAATTTTGGGCTTTACCTGATCCCTGGATAAGGAGGCAAACGGCCAAATTTTGAGCATGGAAAGCAGAGCTCAGGCCAGCCCCTCACAGCTCCCTGTGCTTCTTGTGTGCCATGGGGCACCCCCAGACCCCTGCCTTCCATGGGGCCCTGCAGGGAGAAGCCCCAGGCCCCAAGGAAGAGCCCAGCTGTGCAGAAGGGCAGAGGCCTGAGCACCTTGCACAGCTGGGAACGCACACCATGCCCTCACCTTCCTGGGGAATGCATCTGTGGACATTTCAAATACTGATGCCACCTGCAACATCCTTGAACAGCCTCCCAAGATGGAAGTGAAACCCATCTGCTTTGTGTTCCATCCTCTGCCCAAAGAATTGCCAGTGGGCTTCACACCTGCCTCTTCTCTGTAAACATTTTATTCCCAGGAAAGTCAGGTTGTTTGTTTTTCTTCACTGCTTTAGAATGCTTTTGAGCAAAAATGCACAGAAAGAAAACCTACTTTAGATGATCACAGCAACATAAATATGGCCAATTCAGGAAAGCTGTGCAAGGAATCCTAGTGCATCACTGTGCTGGATGATCCAACTGTTTGCAGCTTTTATATTTTCCTAAGTTTGTATCAGTTGTTTGTAGATTTATAATTTCAAACCACTACAGATAAGAATAAGTCCGTGCAAACACATGAAAGCAGTTACAACAGCAGAGAACGATGGAAAAGCAAAAAAGCAATTACTGGGTTGTTGGTTTTGGCACGTGTTTGAGAAATGTCTAATGCCATCACATCTCACAATTACACGTAGCTAACCCCTACACTGAATGGAAACTCCAGAAATATCTAGCATCAGCTTCAATAACTGCTGCTGCTGTGCAAACATATATATACAGAAGCACACAAATTATTTAAGCAACATTACCTTAGAGTTTAATGTGTTTGCATTTCATGCTGCAGGCACACCACAAGGCTGCTATCATAAAATATCCCACACCTACCAATTCCTTCCCACCAGCTGGGTAGTCCCTTGAATTCCAATTATGTAGGAAACCTTCACGTTGAAGATGCTACTCATTTTTGCCTTATGATTTCATATTTCTGCTTGTGACATGAGCTGCAAAAAAATCTCCCACTATAAACTGTAGCTAGTCCAGGCTGGATCAACACAGTACTTCCCTCTAATCCAGGTCAAAATTTGCTTTGTTTTATTATTTCATGTGTATGCTGATGTTAGTTTAAGGTAGTTTCAGCACTAAAATAGTTCCTACAGTTAAAACTTACTATGTCAGGACTAAAAATTCATGAAACATAAGCTACAAAATTGACTACAATAAATGCAGAAGCAAGTAGCACTTGAAAATTATCTTGGTGAATCATCTAAATCTGTCACCATACACACATTTGACATATATTCATATATTGGTCTCATTTACTATAGATCAATCATTCTGAATTAAAAGCATCAGGAAAGACAGAGACCCAAACATGAATGATCAGCTTGAAAATTAATATGGGAAATTACACCAAATGATTATGTTTGTACAAATTTCAGTAGAAAATGCATCCATTAACAAGTCAGATTGGGCTACTATATGGTAGTCACTGTATCTATGGATCATTTAAGGGGATCTTCAAGCTTCTCATCTACCAGTGAGAAAAAAAAGGAAATTTACCACATGAAAAGCCAGGATAAATTAATGTCATGGTCTTTTCATCACTCCTTTTCCTAAGCCTTAAACAGAAAACAAGCAGACCACCTCTCTTCTGTACATGGGAGAAAAAGTGGAAAAGTGCTCCCAAAAGATGGAAGTAATGGCAGCAGATTTGTTCATTTGGGGTGTGCCTGGGGATGGAACTGTAGGCTTGTGGAAATATTTTCATACATAGGTAGTGAAAAATGTTGCAACTTTTGAGGCTCTGATCAGTGATACTTTTAAAGGACATAAAATTCACCAGTTTGTACACTCACAACCTCCACCAGCTAAGCTAGAGCTGCCTAGGACCCATCATCTTCCCATAGATTGAGAAGTGATTTCCAAGTGCTGTAGACCCAAAACCAAATACCCAAAATGTTCTGAAAGGTTTCCTGCTACGTACAATTAAAAAATGGATGTTAGATACAGCTTAATGCCTTGCAGCTCAACAGAAACCTTGGCCAAATCACTCCTTTCTTCCTCAGTAAGTTTAAGCAGGAAATAAGAATAAAGCCTCTCCATTCATAACAGCTTAGCCAAAGGGTTGGCAAAGTGTTTAGAGATCCCAGGGGACAAGTCAGCACATAAAAGTATAATATTCTGATTGCAAGGGGCAGGTATATTTTATCACCTGCTGGATAAGTCAGAGTGCAGGGGATCAGAAGAAAGTGCATCAAAGGAAAACTCTCCATGTCCATGAGACAGACACCTCCTGGGGTATTTTTTTTTTTGCTTACTTCAGTTTACCTTGAGACAAGGAGGAACTCCCCTCCAAGAGCCAGCTAAACAGCTTGGTGGTGAAAAAAGAGAAGCAAAAAAGCTGGTAAGGATCCACACTTCAGTAGTGGTAGAAACTAGAAAGAGCAGTGTAGCTTTGTGAAGCAGTTGTGAACAACAGGACAGGAATTTAGAATAATATTTTCAAATTTGCCAGAATTGAGCATGCAAAATTACACAGTTTTCAGAATTACACAGGAATTGAGGGGATCTGTATCCTGCTATCAGCAACCTGTCCTAGGTACACTGGAGTCCTTTCCAAGGCAGGAAAAACTGTCTGCCCCCAGCCCCACACAGCATCTTCAGAGACACTGCAAAGGTATGGGGTAATCTTTGCCCTTCCTCATCAAAAACTTAATTACAAAAGCTGTTGAAAGAATTTCTTACAGAATTTGAAGCTTGATTCTGGTGACCTTGGGACAGAATTCCAGAAATCACAGAAGATTTGTTGGCCTGAGCAATTTTACCCGGATCCTCTCTGGGCTTAACCTAAAGCATCCAAGCCTCTCCCATATGGGAACAGCAATTCATCCAGAAATAGTCATTTGTTGCTGACAGCCAAAAATACTATGCAACAAACAGGATTCTTTGAAATTCTTGAAAAAAACCCAGAATCTGCACTGGTTTAATACAACTCAAGTCACAAACTCAGTGAAACAGCTTCTGATTTACAGCAACTGGGAACAGAACCAGGAGAAAACATCTTTACAGTAAACCCCTCAGACCACAAAGTGCAGCTAACAGAGCCATACAGCAGCAAAACAGGGATAAATCATGCTCATGTTGTGGATCTCAGTAAAAACAGATCCTGCTTCACTCCATGACTTCTCCCCACCAGGTGCAGATATAGATGAATTCCATGATAATCACTCCAATGCACTGGTCCATGTGAAGGTAATGCCAATTCTTTGAGGGGTCTAACTTTTTGGAGTGGTTTTTTTTGTTGGTTTTTTTTTTTGGTGCTTTTTTTTTTTTTTGGCTTTTAGATTAGTTCCTTAGGCTTCCCTATTTCTCTAAAGCAGCAGCTTTAGCAGTTCAGCCACCACTGCTAAGACAAAGTGGTTGTTGAGAGAAGCCTGAGGAAGAAAGAGGTGTGCTGCTTCCTGAAATGCAATCAGTTCTGGGGAATCAATACTACCAAAACAAAACAGGAACTTGTTAATAGACAGCTTTGATTCAGAAGGGCAGATCAAGTGATGATTACACTTTTTAGGTCCATTCTTTGGATAAGCAGACCACTTTAACTTGTGCCAGAGGTGAGTCTACAATGGCACTTACCTGCTAGAATTAGCTCAAACCAGATTGAAATCCCCTCATAATAAACAGCTGAACTCCTAAGTGCATTACAGTCTCCAGAAAGGAAGGAAAAGGGCTGGAAAGAGAAAACAATATCTGTTTCTGTGTACACCATGAGCTATTGAAAACATAATAATCCTTCTCTGACCCCACTGCATGCTGGAAGGATTTGGGTTTTTTTACCATTCAGTCAAACTGGAATCACTCAACTCAGTTTGATCTGAAACACAGTTCAGTGCTCCAATAGGCAGAAATTCAATATATAGAAAATGCAGTAAAACCACAGATGGATGAAGAGAAATAAGCATCTCCTTCACAAGGTAAGTAAAGGGTCACAAAACAGACAAAATCTTGTGGATAGAATAACTGGGGCATCCATTGGATTTATGTTGTCAGCATATCTTTTACCAGCACTAGTCCCACCCACCAGCTGATCATCAATTTATTTTAATTGTGAGGGGCAGAGGTGACAGATTCAGCTGTCACATTTCTCAGAACAGACATCTTTCCTTAAAAATAGTCAGCAGAATCATCCACCAGTGCATATGGCCTTTCTTCAAGCAACATTTCCCTCTGTGCATGAAACATGAGAGAAGCAACAGAATCTTTTGACTTACAGGACACTGAAAAAAAAAAAAATCCAGGGTTCTCAACTAGCAAAGATACTTTTGGAAAGCAAATATTCTTCATCTTGTAGGAATCACTTTAAAAAAAAGAAAAAGAAGGAATGCACTTAGCACCTTATTGTAGGGAAATTATACATGTGCAACTTAAATGTGAGAGTGCACACAGAGAGAGCAGAGAAAAGCATTGGGAAGTTTTCTGAAATCAGAGCAGATTTTGCAACAGAGTAGAAATTCTTAAAACAGAAACCATAAATAGTAGGAGCCTCAGCATTATTGTCCCTACCAAACAGTCACTTCCACAGGTGACAAAAGCCACACAACCTGCTTTTGCTGCTGAGTGAAGGAGCCCAAGGGGTCAAAGAGCACCCCTGCAGCTCCCAAAATATGCTCAGTGACCTCCCTGGATGCTTCTGCAGATAAGGCCCAAGTGCTCAGTGAGAACACAGTGCCTTTAAATCTTTTTTTGCTGGTACAGTGTAAATGTCTGCACTCTCTGCTTTGCTGGTGTCCTGAAGATGAACCTGGCCAGGATAATTGACTCTCAATCTTCCTGATATAGTTACTGAAAATAACTTCATCTAATGTAATCTCTTTATTACTACTGTAAAACACTTTACTCCTCCTGCAGGTCACAGGCAGAAGGGTGAGCTCTTTGAATGCCTAGCATGGTCTCAGGAACACAAAACTCTAGCAAGCACTAATAGAGCTTCATATATAATCAGCACTGCTCTCAGCTGCAAGGAAATCTGATTTACATCAGGCTACCACTGCAGCAAAGCCATGAAAGGTCCTGCAGAGATGCAGAGCTCCAATAAATTCAGGCACCATTTCAGAAATTAAACTGAGGGTCACATTCTGCTCCTGGTAAGGCTGGAGAAATGGCCCTGACTTCAGTGGAGTTGTTCTTGATTTATGCCATACCTGGTAGCATAACCTGGCCATCACTCTCCTGAACCAGTTTTCATTCTCTAGAGAACTTTGAAGTATTCCAAGGTTGTTATTTTTAAGCTTGCAGTAACCAACAACAGAATAGGAACTTTTGGAAGGAAAATATTTCCTCTTCCCTAATGAGGGTGTTAAAAGCAGGTCTCCCTTGAGGGGCTCTCAGAAATACCCAAAGCCATGCAGAAAGTAGGAAGCAAAAGCAGGTCTGAAGTTTACAAACTTTATGGTCTGGAGCAAAAGCAGCAGTTGGTTGCCACCAGTCTATTGATTACAATAGCTGGCACCTTATCAATGCATCAGTCAGATTCAGATAAACCACCAGGCAAGGCTATTTAAAAAAACCCAAAACACAAAAAGGAAAAGAAAAATCCTTTTTCTGCTGTACATCCTTGTGGAATATGAAAAGCAAGAAAGAAGAGCAGATTGCTGCCTGGAGAGCACAAGTTTTTATGTCACCATCCCAGCTGAGCCCTTGTTTTGCAGGAGAAGTGGGACAGGTCTGTGTCCTCTGCTGGTGCTGAGAACTGAAACGACCTCAGAGGGCCAGCCTGCAGCAAAACGAGGTCAGAGCTGCATTAGGATCGATCCAGAGCATTTGGCTGTTACACTGAGAGGGCCACTTCTCATTTCCCAGCCAGAGCCAAACTCAGAGAGCCATTAGAGGTTGCTCTGGGGCCATCCAGCCTTCCCTGGGAAAGGCAAACCTCCTTGCTCCAGCCACTTTCATCTGTAACACTCCACCCTCGGGACTCAACCTCCCTTTGACACTTAGGGCTTGTGGCTGGGGCTTGGGTCTTCTCATCAGAGATAAGACAATTGGGAAGTCAAACAAACAGGCAAACAAACACCATCACCTCTTCAGAGGTCAGAGCTTATCCAGCACCCAGGGGAAAGGAAGCCACACAAAGTGTGACTCATTTTGTGTTTACTGTTCTAGTGCAGTGCCCATCTACAGGTGATGCTGGGCTGTGCCTAATATTGATTTGTGCTGGAAGTTTTGATCTTAACCCATTAGTCAGAGGAAGGAAAGCCAACATTTATGTCAGACACAGCAGAGCAAGAGACCTCCACTCGCTGTGTTACAAATCACAATGCAATTAAAATGATTCATCATAAGTGATCCCCAGAAGAGTCAAAGGAAAAAATAGAAGTATTTCCACAGAGGCACTAGAAAACTGCTGTGCCAGGGCATACATGCAATATGTTTTAATCAATATTTAATATTATTATTTTTATGGTATACCTGAACAGAAACATATTAAACCCACTCAATACTACAGCAGGAGTTCAATCAGAAGGGGGCAAAGCTCAAACTAAACTTTGTTCCTATCATAAGACATTAGCAGATGACATATAAAGAAAAAAAAAAGTATTCAAAATACACACTGCGTGCAGACTGAAAAAAAAAAGATTTAGGTGTAATCTAAAATGGACAAAAATAGTTTTTCCTGAAGACAACAAAGCCATAAAGCAAGATCAATTATAACAGTGTAGCCTGAAATAATTTTTTGAGTAATATAATTCAGAAAAATATTGTCCTTACAATGACACTTTGGAAAGGAACAATTACACCTTAACAGAAAAGTGCAAAGGCAGGGAGGGGAACCCAAAGCATGCTGGGTCTTTAGGTGGAAGGATTAGGAAAAGTGATCAACCCCAGACTAATTTTAATGAGGAAAGAGATTTTTTTTCACATTCACAAACCAGATTTGAAATCAGACTTTACCTGAGCTTCAGTAAAATATGTCTTCTCAACATAAACTGAGCCCAGTTTCAAGGAAATTACCACAAAAATAACATGGGTAACCCTGAGCATGGCCAGGAGTGCTGGCTGGTAAAAACAGAAAGATTACAGAAGCAAGATACCATGCTAGTAATTGTTCATTAACAAAACATAAAGATGGAAAGAGGCTGAAAATGAAAACAAGACAAAACAAGAAGGATCTAATAAACACAGGAGGAAGAGAATATCCAAAGAAACTTCACAGGAAAACCTTGTTCAGGTACAAATCTCCCCTCATTTCAGCAACTGGGTTTCAAGAACCATCTGGCATCTACAAATGGCAACCTCTCCAGCCACAGAATTTCAAGGACAAAGTGCCACCATTCTGATGCCAATCCTGTCTTTTATTATCTTAATAATATCCAACATCTTAATCCATCTAAGGTAATCGGATATGAACACACAACCTTGTATTGATCCACACAAGGCTAAATTGATGTTTACTATACACCTGGCTGACAAGCAATTTTTTTCTGACCTTTTTGTTCATGGAAAAGTACAACTGTCTCTCACATTCAGTATTCCCTCATCCTGCAAATTACAGAGAGCCTACAGATAAATTGATTTAAGATGCCTAAAAGAGCTGCTGGTGGCTCTCAAACCACCACTTATAATGTTCTGCCTCCCCACTGAAAGAGTTAGGATTAAACATGGGGTGTCACTGATGCTAAATAAGTTTCTTTTTATCAAGTTGAAGGTAATAAACTGCATGGAACCCTTTCAAACCAATCTGTCAGAGTGCAATAGGCACAGGTTTTATTTCCCTCCACCATGTAAGTGCTTGCTGTACTTGCAGCCATCTGTCTTGCATTCCTTGCAGAAGCAATTTCCCCCTTCTACCTTTGAAAATAGCACAGAGAGCTCCTGTCAGCACTGGGGTGACATTGGCCCGTGGGTCTGAGACAGGCAGTTTTCTTGCAGCTCTGCTTTAAGCAGAAGGAAAAATGAGGATGGAAAACCAGAGGATGTCAGTGGGAGGAGTTAAATAGGAGTGGTGGGGAACAAGGGGCTTGGTAAAGGGGCAGTGAGTAATTTGGTAAGGACCATCCCAAGTGGTTTGAGGGATGTAACCTCACAAAGGTGAGTTTTCCACAGGTCTCAGGCAGGCAGGATGCAGCCAGGGGAAGGAAGAGCACTAGCACTAGCCTGGCTGTGTGGGGCAAAAATCCTACAGGAATTGCTCCATTTTGACTGCTGCCCTTGAGCATCTCTCTCAGAGGAGGGCTGTAGCAAGCAGGGGAAGAGAGAAGGGCGATGCTGCTCTCTCCTCCCAGGCTCTGTGAGGCAATTACAGCTACTTGGAATTACAATTAGCACTAAAGTGAACCCAGCTCAGTGCAGGTGAGGCTCCCACCTCTCCATCTGGATTTAGTCCAATGCTTCTAAGACAGAAGGCAGATGGTTTTTAGCTTAATTCTCTGACAAAAGCAGAACCTTTAAAAACGATGCTGTGTAAGAGCCCTGCAAGAGATTTGTTTATAAGCACTTTGCTAAATAGCACTGCTTACTGTTTGGAGAAAACAGCATTTGTGAACTGTTCTCACCTTTCAAAGGCAGGGCACCTGCTGCAGTCAAGATTCTTCTTATTGTTGTTTCATTATTTCTGCAGACAGAGGACAGAACATTGAATAGTAAATGATGAAGCAGCCTAAATAAAGATGAGCTAACACTGACAAAAAAGAGCAGCAGAATACCATTTACTGAAGCAGTAGCCATGCACAGTTGCTAGTGCACAAAGTTCATTGGGGACAAGTTTTTTCCACTCACCACTGCAAATTAGCAAAGACTCCTTGTTTTGATGAAGGGCAAGAAAGTCATAGATTATCAAAACAGAAAGGAACAGCTCCTCTTTCCCAAAGTGCCAAACCCTCTCACATTTACACATCAAAGTTGATGTCTAAATCAGTGTCGTTGCTTCCTTGATTCAGCCAGTTCTGGATCACACATGATGTGTTTGATTTTCTGAAAGGCAAAGCACATATGTTCAATGATTGATGGATATGAAGCACATACAAATGTATATTAGAAACAAGGAAGTAAAGAGCTCCAGCTCAGATGGAAATCAAATCTTAAGATAAGATCTCTATATTTGATTCTATACATCCAAAATACTGTTACTTATACAGAATAAATAGTTTTAAATAAAGATTTGGTCAGTAAGCTTCTTAAATTTGTATTGCAAATTCCTGTTTACAGGGTGACTCCTTCAGTGAGGGACTTGGGCTCCATATAAAAAATTTCATTCAATGTTTATGCTCCTGTGTTTTAAAAGCAGGACCTGCATACTCATCTTTTTCTTAGACATACATGACTGCTTTCATTGTCTTTTGACTTCTTGGCTTCAATTTACAAATTTTCTGACAAGATGTTTTAGTAAAATAATCCTATTCCAGTTTAGCAAATGAATTTTCCATTATCTCACTTGAGTAGAGCAGACTGAGATCAAGAATACCTAAAAGCCTGTGAGCAACTCTACCTCAAAGCAGTTTATCCTCTTTCCTAACTTGATTTTACATGGTTAGTTCAGAATCCAGAAAAGAGCTACATGAGAACAGATCCTGATGGGGGAATAGCTGTGCATATCCACGTTCTCCTAAAAAAACTTAACCAACCAGAAAAAAAAATCCCAAAACAACAAAACAAACCCAAAAATTAATAGATGAAGGAGTAGAAGAGCCTCTCAGGCTCTGTGTTTGTGTCCACTCCCAAACAGGCCAGCTGTCGTTTACTGATAACCTGCCTAAGCATTGCTTTTCTAGAGCAGGTGAAATAAGCTGCAAAAATAAAGTGTATTTGTCACACTGCTGCTAAACTTTAATTTGTTACCTATGTGAAATCAATTGTTCAGATCTTTAGGAGGTGTGTGTGGAGGCAAAAAAGGTTAATTCTTTCTGTGCCCTTACTTAGAAGGCTACTGTATATTTAGAGAACAACTATTTAGCTAATTGCTTTCATCATCCTGAGCTTGAAGGATCAGAGACCCACAGAAAATAGTGAGGGAACAGCAAACTCAGAGACAGCTGTCAAACCTGATACAGCAGGAAAAGGACAAGGGTGTTTAATCAAAGCCAGGAATGTGCAGGTACAGGACAATGTTCAGACTTTAAAGATAAAGTCTGGACATTTCTTTGGCATGACAAATTGGACATCACTAGCCTGCCTTTTTCTGATTTTGGAATCATCATCTGAATTAGGTTGTTCTCTCAAGATGAAAATTCTGCGTGCTCTCTGCTCTCTCAAACAGGAATTCTCATCTCATTGGATATCAAGATTCATTGGATATGTTGCATTCTTAACCACAGCCAGAAAGGTTTTTCTTTCCATGCCATGTGATAATCTGGGGGCAGATCCAAGAAAAAAAAATTAAAAATCATCTCATTCCAGCAGTGCTCACCTACTTCTACATCAAGAGGAATGTGTGTATTTCCCAATAAATATTCAGATGTGGAGCTGTGGGTCAGAATCCAATAATGTCAGAGCTTGCAGAAACACCAGAAAAGGAGGACAAAAGGTGGAAATTGCCCAAGAAAGCCCCATACAGTGAATGGTTTGACCTCAAAACTTTGACTTCTTCTGGTGTTTCTCTCCCAGCTCCAGATTTATTTGCAGCCCTGAAAAATTTTTGGATTGAAAGGAAAAAAAGGCATAACTCAAAATATCCTGCCCAGCAATCTGCTGTGGGAAAAAAAAAAAAACAAAAAAAAAAAAAAAAAAAAAAAAAAAAAAAAACAAAAAACGACGTGGATTTCTGGTAGTAAAGAGTTAGTGTACTAATAATGATTTTTTATTTATTGTTCTTATTGTTCATACCCAGAATGCACAAGAATTTTAATAACTTTAGTGAACAGAAGTCAAAACCAGGATCAGATGGAAAAGAGACTAAGGAAATTCAGCACCTATAGCAATTTTATATCAAAATGAAGACTGTTATACCTTAAACACCAAAAAATCCAGTTCACAACTCTCAGCCTAGTCAAAAGAAATAAACACCAACAATGAGCAGCACATCTCTGACCCTCATCTGAACCTGAAATATTTCAGATTTCTCTAATTAATGCCATTTTGTACCAATCAATACATTTGTATTATCAGAAAAGCAGACCTGCTATAATTACAATGTAAAAATACCAAACACCACTAAAATAATACATCACTGAATATGTGAGTATAAATACCAATTCAACCACTGCCTATTTTGTCATTGCTGCAGGAATCTTTTTAAAGCCCCCTTTCAGTCACAGGGTTTGTCCACATGAATCAGAATCACACAAAATTTCACCTGTTTGGAATATTAAAAAAACCCAAACAAATAATGAAAATAAATTGACCTAATAAACATACCTTAACCAACAGAAGAGATTTTTTTTCAATTAATAGGCACAAATGCTCTTTTCAAGTAAGCAACAATGCTCAGTAAACACCATCCTTGTCAAAAGTATATATTTTTTTTTTGCATTTTATGCCTCTGGTCATAACAGGATTTCAGCAAACTACAAGAAGGAAATACTTGACTTCTTTGTAGAAGGTTTTGTGCAACCTAAAAGAAGGGTAATTGGGACAATAAAATGCCACAGAAATACCATGGATTTGTGCTGAAATTATTGTGAAAAAGTCCGGGGCATTTGTCAGCTAGAATCTTGCTTTAAAATTGTGTTAAAACATCCTACAGGAACAAATATCACAGCTAATATTTCTATTAAACACTACAGCATGGCCCAGTTTAAGATTGGAGCTTTTCCATTAATAAGAAGGAGTTACCTGCAGTTGTATTTGACCCTATGTGGACCATCTGCAATACTTCATATAATTTTAACCTATATATTTAACATATATAATGTTATTTTTTTATTATTTATTTATTAATATCTGTACTAAAACATCTCTATATTTATACTCCCATATTTTGGGCTGTTTTACACCCAACAGCAACCACCAGGGGCAAACAGTTTTACATCAGATGAAAAGAGGGAGTCAAAACTATTTTACCTACAGTGGCTGAAAAAGTATTTAACAATTATAAATTTTGGCTGATTCAAAGCATGCTTTAAAAAAAAAAAATAAAAAAAGAGGTGGGATGAGCATCACCATCAATGGTAGACAACAAAGAGCAATAGCAAAGCACTCAATTTTATCTGAAGCAATAAATCAAAACTTTCTAAATAGCAATGAACAAAACAATCCCAAAAAACCCCACAGAAATACAATACCAGAACTTAAACAAAGTAATCTATGGGAGAGTATTTGTAGCATATTTCCAAAGCACTGCAGTAGGAAAATTCATGAATAATATTAGGAGCATTTATGTGATCCACTTTCCTCCTGTACAGTGTTTGTCCAACATAATGAGATCTGGATTGGCTGAATATAATACAAATTTGAGAGTGTTATACAGGAAACTGATCGTGCATGTTAGGAGGGGGGAAAAAAGGCAGATGGAGCATTTTTAATGCATATAATGGCATGTGTGAATATTGACACTCAGCTGCACTAATACAGGTTATTGCTACTGAATTAACAATGCTCACAAATTAACAGCCGGAGAAATCCCATGGATTACACTTGCATCTTCTGTGTAAATATTTTTTTAACATTTGTTTCCATTCAGGTCAAGGCCATGACATTCTAATTTCATTGGAAAAATGCAGTTCCCACTCTCTGAGGCAGGCAGTGTGGGAGAACTATGACCCACAGAAGATGGGTTTGCTTTATTCTCCAAAATTGAAGTGAAAATTACATTTGTGTCATTACATTTTAATACAGTCTCCCATGAATATACACACCAATATACATCTCTCTTTTTATATATATATTTATATTTATATATATATGTTGAACTTATTACCATTCCAGACACTAAAAGTTGAGGTTTACAGCTGCAGGAATTCAAATAGGATTAAACAGAAAACTTTTACTTGTTTGCAAGCCCTGCAAACAAGTATTGAATTTTGAACAGCAGTTTTCACCAGGTAGAGAGCATAAAAGTCTCCTCCATTCTGAGAAGAAAGCCAGAAAATATTAGGTGGGATAGGATGGGTAGGAACGACTGCAAAATTTCATCTTTTTATGAAATTCATGCCTTATTATGCCTGATCCTGCTTCGTTCATTATAAGAATAAACCATTAAATAGTGTAAAGCAGTTGCAGGTCTTCCAGCAAAACTTTACTTTTGCTTTTCCCACATAAGTCTACACAATATTTTTATTAAAATTCCCCACAGCAGATGAAGGAGACTTTCCTCCTCCAGCAGTTTTGTACCTGAGGAATTGTCTTATAGAACTGAAACTTTGTCCATTTGGAGCATTAAGTTTAACATTTTCAAAGTGCTGAAATGATTTTGAAGGCCCAAGGAAGTTAAAAGGACTTTGACAGAGTCACTTAGGCACTGTTAACCTTGCAGACAGACTAAAGGGATCATGTAAAGAAGGAAAGGGAATTCCCATTTTCCTTTTAATTCAACAGAGAATGTGCTTTCCTGGGAAGTTTTTATACAATCCTTCTTTTACAGCCTATTTCAGAAACAGCACAATTCCTGCTTTCTTTTCCTCAACAGAAAGAAAAAGAAGAAATTTTAGATTTAAGAATTTTAAGATACTTCTCCCTAACATAGCTTTGTTTCTTTCCAGATGTTCCTTTTACTCAAAGTCTGTGAGGAAAAATCAATAATCAAACAGGTTCAATAAAACAGACAAAACAAAACGTAACCAAGTTTTAATGGTAAAGAACGTGCAGCTTGCATATTGTTAGAAGCTCCACAGCTATAAATGTGTGCAAATCAGACCATTAAAAGGGGAGAAACCCAGAAGTTCAGAGTTCTATTCCCAATACTCTTAAGACTCTTTTTTCAAAGTTTTCTGCCACTTAAAAACACCTGGAAATAACTGAAAAATTGGTGTTCCAGCCATTACTATAATTACCTTAATTTTCTTTTTACTAGATCTTCTAGATAGCTGTTGCACTCCACAGTATTTTGTTTCCAGCATGGGAAATCTCAGCACAAAATCCATTCTACATGTAATTTTCTATTTCATGGGTCAAGCATCAATAACTTTAAAAAGCAGCTTATATCTTAGACTAAAGCAAAGCTGAGTTCAGAAGTTAAAGCATTTTCTATTCTGAAAAAAAAAAAAAATTAAACAAAAAAAGGAGGTAGGCTTTTGTCAGAAAGCCAGGCATCTGTGCTTTGGGGTTGTTGTTTTGTTTTTTTTTTGGTTTTGGGTTGTTTTTTTTTTGGGGGGGGGGTAGGGGTTGTTTTTGGTTTTTTTGTTTTTTTTTTTTTTTAAGAAGAAGAATAACATTTTATATAATTTTTGTTTAACAACTTCCCCATATTCTAATCTTTGTCATCTCTGGATGTCACAGTGTATTGCCAAGAGCCACTGTGACATCTGCTAGGGAGGGCAGAAATAATTTGCAGGTTACTGACAGCTGCTGTGAATTGCCAGACTGTCATTTGAGAGTGTACATGGAATAAAAATGTGTGGTAAAAAGCTTTCTCCATCCCCACCCTCTGCTATTAAAGTATTGCACATTCTCAGCAAAACCAGTGAATCCTCTAAGCACTATATAGCCTTGTAACTTAGAAAATAAATTCCCAGATCAGCTGTCTTCTGAAAATTGGTGGAGTCGAGTCAGAACTTTACAAAAATGTGAATTGCAGCAGGGGAGGCTCAAGGTGGGGAATCAGGAAGAATTTCTTCACTGAGAGGGTTGTCAAGCACTGGAACAGGGAGGTGGTGGAGTCACCATCCCCTAAAAGTGTCCAAGAAGTGACTGGAAGTGGCACTCAGTGCTATGGTTTAGTCAAAGTTTGGAATCCATGATCTTGGAGGTCTTTTCCAGCTTCAGCAATTCTGGGGCTCTGTGGAAGTTGGCAAATGCTACTGGGGCAAGCATGGTTCTGTTCTCCAAGATCTCTGTGGCTCACACGTGTGCATCATCATCAGGAGACAGATGAAAAAAAGAAATCCCAGAGACTTTGAGGGTAAAGCAGCAAGTAAGTCTTAAATCCAATCTCCAATGAGTCTTAAATCTGGTTTTGGGTAAGGCAATGGGAAGATTTGATTTTTGATGGCACTTAGGCCTACACTAATTGCTTTTAAAAATCACAGCAGAAGCAAATTGCCAAAGGAAATCAAGAGAAATAGAAAAAGGAGCCAGGAACTGAACTGTGACCCACCTGAGCCTCTCCACAAAGCCTCTGTGGTGGTTTACAGGTGCTGGACAAGGAATGATGCTGAGGTGCACAGCTGAGCACTTGGAACTCAGCTCCACCTGAAACTGCGTTCAGCACTGGAATTCAAGGTCTGCAATCTCCTGAGAAGTAGGAGAGAAACATGAATCCCAGCCTGGCAGTTCAATTTTGTATCTCTAATTTAACACAAAATAACAACCCCTCCCAAGCAAAATAAAAACCCACAAAGCAAAATATCCTGCTACTTACATATTTTAAATAAACAACACAACCAAACCTGAAAACATGAAGATGGTGAAAACCAGCCCACCAAAACCAGTTAATTCTCATGTCCTAGGTCAGTGCTGTTTTCCAGGAGTGCTGGAAGGGACTGGGCACAAGAGGGCTGCTTGTGCATTGAGATGAGGCTGTTCAATGGCTTTGTCAACCCCATGCAGCACAGCCACTTAACACCACCAGAAAGAAGGACTCTTCAATATCCTGGCACTGCCTGTGCTTCAGCAAAAGCTGGAAATGCTCCTGTGTACACCCAGCTAAGCAAAGAGCTGACAAGCCTTTGCACAATCCAGTTGCAGGAGCTGTAAGTGCAGCCAGCATGAAGTGTAAGGGTGTTGTACAGCAAGGCCAGCTGAATTGTGTACTCACAGCTACATCCTAATAGTTTTAGTCACACTGCAAACTTCTTGTTTGAGTCTTCTGCAAACCCTGCTCCTGCACTGAACTGGGAATGTGCTGCTCTCCAGCATACTTATGGTGAGGAAAGGAAGCTGAGTGAGAACATCAGCCTGGCAGTCATCCCATTTCCACTGTGCACACGTTGAAAGCTGCTCTGAATCCAGAGCTTTCAATGCATAACCAGCAAGGTTCACAGCCACTAAAATATGGCTCATGCATTGTGCATTTTCTTTAAAGAGGTCGAGGACAATGGGTTCTGCAGGAAACAGGCATCTTACCTCCATTCAAAACATTTCCCAATTAGAACATGAGTTACTATACTCATCTAATTAATTTTTTGTTTGTTTGTTTGTTTGTACCTTGCTGATTTAGTGAGCTGCTATCCAAACAGCTGCTTTTCAAAAGGAACCTTTCTTAGCCTCTGGTGCTGCAGACTGCTCTGTTATGTACTAACCCACTGATCCATACTGCCTTCAATTTTCTTTGATGCTTTCTAGTTTTTAAGTGCTGCAGCATAATGTTAGCCTTGCAAGTGCGGCATCTATTTCTACCACAGTTACCTCCTGCAATTTATCTGGGCAAATTTTTCAAAGGCAGTACTATACACGTGGAGATGTTCTGCATGCATCCTGTGCCCCTAATAAATTTAAAAATAGGTAGATAAATAAATGCCAACCTTTAAATTCTATTTTGAAGGCAGATCACATTATCTCATCAGCTGGAGACTACATCAACAGTCGTGACTTCACCACTTTATAAAACACTCTCTGAACCTCAGATGAGGAGCACGCTACACACGAAAAATGGTGTGTGCAGGAAATATCCATTGTATATCTACAAAATGGGCCATATCCCAGTGCTATTAAAATTGATGGGAGTTTTGCCATTGCCTTCAATGGGATCAGCAGCAGTATATAAAGATGGATTGGCTCTGAGCGGGCACACTGGCGCTTTATGGGCGTGACAATATAAAAGCCCTGTTGAAGTAATGGAATGAATTATAACAGTGCTGGGGATGTCAATTTGCCTTCTTCTACCTTCACTTGCTGTACAAGGAACATTAAACATTTCCCTGGTTAGACACAGAATCATAAAAATTACAGATAAAAAAGTACTATTAGGTCTACTTCCCACCAATACAAAATTACTCCTCCTTGTACCTTTTCTAATCCTCTCCGCAGCCCTATTTTACACCACTCAAACGTTCTGGCATGTTCTCTTCCCTGTAAAGAATCATTCCATCAGCTACTTAATCACATATTCAGACATATAGATTTTTTCCTAGAGTAAATCAAAAAAGCAAAATACCCTCCTAAAAAGAAATATATATATATATATATATATATATATATATATATATATATCTGAATTTGTTCTTAGCATATTATTCCACTTTGGGACAATTAGAAAATATTTTTTGAGAACTGTATCAGTGACATTTTAACCTGCTTTTTATGGCCCACCACACCCAAATGCAGGGAGGAGGAGCTGCTCATTTGTTAGTGGTGGGAAGGTTCTCAGTAAGGCTGAAATCCCTGGGCTCCTCTCCCACCTTCTCCCTACTGCCTCATCACACTTTTGGGCTTTATCTTGATTTGGTCAGAGTAGAGAGCACGAAGTCTCCTCTGTTTTTTAGGGTAGGATGATCAATAAGGACCCAGTACATTAAGGAGGAAGAAGTAGATCTAAAAGATATGTCATGTTTTGAAGCAACCTCAGATCAAGGAACCTCGAGCAGGTTACAATAAATGTTTCAACAGCACTTATTCTGAGACAGAAGTTTGGCCAAATGACATCAAAAGGTGGTTTGAAAGCCATTCCCAGGTTCTCACTGAAGATGTGTGACTCTAAAGATCTCCCCAGCAGCAAAGGAATTTACTGGAGACAGGGGAAGAACCAGCAGGAGTCGTGTCAGGGCCCATCTCCAACACAAATGCTGCTGTACAAGAATTACCCAAGAGCAGCACAGGGGACTGAGACACAGCAACATCAACCCAAATCTCGTGGATGGCTGCAAGATCTGCTCTGACACTGCATGCAAACAAGCCCCTTGTCTGGTCTGACTGCTTTATTTGATTTGCCTTGTCAGAGGTGAGGCCAGGCCAAATGCTTGTAGTCCTTAAAGATGAAAGCCTCATGTCAGGGAATCGTCATTTTGGAAAGAACAAGGTGAGAATGTCACTGACCAGCTGAAGTGCTGGCTCCATTCAAATTTGGATTTCTCTGCTGCCTCCTAGTGCCTTTATCTTTAAAAAAATAGTTCTGCAGCAACACTTGTGGACCTGTCACTGTAGGATTATTACCTGTTTAGGGTTTAGGCAGCAGATTCATTTTTTTTTCCTCTGAGCCCACAAAGGGTCACATCACCACACCATGTGCAAAGGGCCATCTCAGAGTGGAGCAGCAGAAAGCACTGATGGGAAGAACCACCTTGACACAGCTGTAGGGAGAGAAATTCTGCAGTGGAGTACAAAAAACTGACCCTGGTTTATGTTCCATCTCTCCCTCTCAAGAGCAGCTGTGACTTTTTGATCCATTTTGTTTTGATGGCACACAAAACATTTTTGAGCTGGAGCTGCAGAAGGTGCATGATGCTTGACCCTGCTGAAAACTATGTAAAGCTACTAAGAAAATAAAAACTTCCAAGGTCAGAAGACCTTGACCTCAAGTCATAGGATGAAGACAGCAAGCTCAAACAAGGAAAACATTTTCTGACAAGTGATAAACACAAGTCTTTAGTCAGGAATCACGTAATGGGGTGACATCTAAGAGCTGTGACCAGTGACTGTGTGTGCCTTGTATGCTCTGACCCAGGTTTGGCAAACAGAAAACTCCAAATTTCACTTTTCCCTGTAAGTTAAGAGACTACCAGCATGTGCTGCTCCAATTTCCCCTGGAACAAAGAATCTCATTTATAGCCAATACTGCATAAAGTTACACCAGCTTAGAAGTTCTACTACAGCCAGGCCTGAGTCTCAGATATTTCTCCTACTCACCAAATAAACTTTTCTGCTAGGAACATCTACCAATACAGCCATTTGTTTGGCAAGAAGCAGGTAGACATGTTTGATTTAAATGCTTATAGCTAGGTTAAAGACCCTGCAAATTTAAAGAAAACCCACTGCAGTTTTCACAACTTATGTCCTCAATTCTCCTTCTAAGACAGTCAAATGAAGTGAGGGGGTCCTCCCAGCCCAGTACCTGTGGCTCTCCCACCACTCTCCCCCAGAGGAACTCTCCCCTCTCCACTCACAGAACTTTTCCTGAGCAGGCTGCAGCACTGCTGCTCTTCCATGCTAAAAGCCACAGTATGTCACATTTTTCACCCACTGCTGTAGTCCTGATCTTTTCATTTCGCCCCTCCTTCAACCTTCTCTTCCCACATCTTACTGGAACAGCCAAGAGTTCATTAGTCCCCTGGTCAGCTGCATCAGCCCACACACATTGTGTAATCTGTTTTTCCACTCCACTCCACAGTGGAGAATTCTTTTGACAAGCCATAATTGAACTGTGTCAGATGCCACTGAATAAAGGAAAAAATTTGGTAAATACTGAAATTGCCTTTAGATAAGGCTTTCCAATTTCTTATTGTGCCAACCCCCTGAAACAGAGAAGTGACTTTTTGGATGTTGGAAAAGGGAATGGCAGAAAAGCATGAGAGCAACTCCAGAGCTCTCTGCAGCCTCTGAGGTGCTGGCAGTGGTGTGTGCTACACATACACCTGTGGGCAGTTTCATTAGAGATCACGAAGATTTCTCTGGGACTCCCCAATCCAACAAAATTGGTCATTTTCCTGCCCTCATCTTGCTTGGGGCTGCAATTTCTTCTATGATAGAAAGACTGACTTGTTTTCCACCCCATGTCCATCATCATGGCTCAGGAAAGAGGAAGGACATGGAAAGGAATCAAATTACAATTACCTGGCTGAAAAAAAAAAACCAAAACAGGTGTAAAAAGGAAAAATGTTGCAGCCTTGTAATGAAGAGGAATAAAACCAAGAGATACTTGAATGGACAAGAAGCCTTTCAAGAAGTGCATTTGAGGGGATAGTACTTGCCAATATGTGCAAACTTTGCCCCTCACTTCTACAGGCCTGCCTCCATCCTTTCTGCTTTTCCCTTTTCACTCCATATGTGCTCACCAAATTCCAGTCACCAGCCAGAACTGATTAGAAGAAAAAAAAAACAACTCCACAGCACTCTGGAACAGAGTACAAACCAGAATTAATCAAGTACAAACAAAAGTAAGTATCACTTATTAATTAACCTTTTTTTTACCTCTCTTGTCAGTGCATTTTTAGACTGGTGGGGACTGGAAAGGGACTCCAGGAGATCAGCAAAAGGTTATGCAGAACTCAGAGCACCTTTTAGACACAGGTCTAAAACAGCTCACAGGAATTTGCCCATCTGCTGAGACTGAGTTCAGCTTTCAAGGGTCTCTTTGTTCTTCCCGTGATTACCCAGTCCACGTCCTCCTCAACCATCCAATTCAAGCACATATTTCAATTCCATCCCTGAGCAAGTTACATTCTTGCCTTTCCATTTCAATTTCTACAGGGCAAATGAAACCGATGGGAAGCATTTTGCCAAAGGTATGGTTATTTCACCCAGCAGCCTGACATGACTCCAAATCTGGATATTACATTTAATGTTCCTGGGACAGATGCTGTCAGGCCTTTTCACAGTATCCTCTGCATACTCAAACTACATCCACTTTACAGCCTCTCAAGTTTTCAGAGACATTGCTGACAATTTACCACTGCAGGGCCACCTCAAACATTTTTCATCCCAAAGCAGGGGAAAGGGGAACTGTGAAAGCTCACACAGCAAAGGGTGAGGTTTCACAACCTCTGATGCATTTGTTTGCCTCAGCAGAAGGTACAGCAGTGTTCTGAGGGCAAACTGTGTGATAGACACATAAAATATACTAAATGTTTGCAAACTGAAGCAAGGCAGATTTGGATTTGATATTAAAAATAAATTCTTTACAGTTAGAGTAATGAGACACTGGAACAGGCTGCCCAGAGAAGGTGTGGATGCCCCATCCCTGAAGGTGTCTAGTTTAAGGTTGGATGGGACTTTGCAATCTGGTCTAGTGGAAGGTGTCCCTATCCACAGCAAGGAAGTTGGAACTCGATAATCTTTAAGGTCCCTTCCAACCCAAACCTTTCTGTGATTCTGTAAAATTAAAAAATGTACAATGTCACAGATCCCCATTTCCACATGAGCAACTCATCTACCCCTGTTCTTTAAACCAATGTTTTTAAAACCAGTGATTATCACCTTCCATCTGGGAAAGAACCCCTGGAGATGACAGGGTTCCACTCTGCTTCAAGACAAGCACAGGCTGGAATAGATGCACCATTACTTTTCCAATTCATATTTTTGCAAACTCAGAATAGAAGAATATTAATAAATTAAAAAAAAAAAAAGCTGGTGTTGATCTAACTGCTGACCTTTTCATCTGTAAACACAAGACACCTTTGTTTTTTTTAAGCAAACAACTTAGCAAATATGAAACCTGTTCTGCCAGTGCTTGAAGATGACATATACAAATCTGTTCTTGCAGAAACAGAGATTTCTAGATGTGTTTAGAGGGAATGCAGGATTTCCATGACTTCAGACCACTGAAAACCATTTATTTAAAAACATACTGTATTAGAACAAAGTAAATTAAAAAAACCAAAACCAGTGCAAAACTCTACCACATTAAGCCTCCAAATTCTAGATTCCAAATCCCTTTAAAAGCATCACCTTAAAAACAATGCAAATTTCCTAAGGGCTTCTCAGAAGCTCACAAGCCCATGCTGGAAGGCACATTCAGTATTTTAAGGTAAATTTCTTGCTTCCTTTTGATCAGGAAACTGCAACACTCTAAATTCAACTGCCTTGGGTGTGTTCACATATACAAACTGTATTTAAATCAATATTAATTTATCATACACTGCTCATAACCAACAGGCATCAGCTGGAGGACACTTTCTTTAATTTAGCCACATACATGGGACCCCACGCTCTCCCTTTCTCTGGGAGAACCAGCAGTTCATGCTGCTGCATTCCACTGAGAAAAGTGAATTCCTGGGAAACACCTCTGGCCATCCCACTTATATCCACAGGCATCACATTCCTGCAGGAGCTCAGGATGAGACTGATCACATCACTGTTTTCTGCCCTGGAGAGGGTGCACGTGGAATAGACCAAGGAGCCACCAGGACGCAGGGCTTGAACAGCAGACCTGCAAAGAACAGGAAAAAGGGGAAAAAAATCAACATCACAAGTGACATACTGCTAGTGGGAGAATGTGTAGACCTATAAATCCAGAGTATAAATAAATATGACCAAAATAACATTTAAAAAATGCCTTAACTTTAAGTACAGGAAACCACCCACAACACAATTTTGCTTTTCATTTATTATTGTATTCTCAGTTAGCTGAAGGTATTTTTTACACCACAGTGACAAGCAGAAAGCAGCTTTCATTCAGAATACACATCAAGCATCCCCGTGCTCAGCACTGCTGTGAAAATGCTGCAATTGCACACAGAATGGGTTACCCCACATCAAAAGGGCCTGTTAGACACTTGGCAAGATGCTTGTGTGAACCTGCAGTAACAGCCTGAATTAATGACTGGGCTGTAATTTTAGAAACATTCCTGCTATTTCTGCAACTTATTTAGCAGGTAAGAGGATTTGGGGGTGTCACTGAGGCCTTAAAAACCTCATTTTTTAAGGCTCACATATTTATGTACCTTTCACTTACTAACCTGTTGACAAATTTTGACTAAACAAAGGTAAAATAGTGGCTTAAAGCCTGTAAACTTCACAACTACTGTTGGGTGGAGGGAACAGAGGCTCTTCACCACTGAAAGTAAATTTAAATAAACTGCTTATTTCTCACTACAAGATCTTACTCAGACACATGAAATACAACATATGAGTATAGAAATGAGATATGCAAGTTGTATTCACCTACTCCAAATTAAATGAGTAAGGAGAAAACTCAAAAATCTTGCACCACAGAAGTATTCTTCAAACCTGCTACCACCACATTTCTAAAAGGAAGCTACACAAAAGGTTCACTTGCTATTAAAACACTGTCTGAAGAGAAATCCCATTAAATCATACATTTTTGAGCCATTTTTGGCTCAAAGACTGAACTGTAAGCTGGTATACAAACAGATGCTACTGGAAAATACCACATTAAATACAACTGTTCCCTCAGTAATATTTCTTTTATTTAATACCAAGAAAACCAGAGCAGGTGAAGGGTGTAAATGACACTGAATAATCAGAGATGAAACTGTGCCCACACCCCAGGGGAAAAAATATCCTGGGACAAATAAAAAAAAGAAAAGAAAAAAACCATCTCCTCAAACCAGATGAGGTGAGCAGCCCCCAAAGGCAGAAAGTCTGATTCCAAGTCTAGATAAACTAAGACAATGCCATGGAAATAGCAATTCCTCCAGAAACAAGCTGAGGACTTCCCAAGGGTGATAGCTAAACAAAAACAGTTGAGAAAGGAAAGAAGAAAATACAAGGGGGGGAAGAGATAAACCATTTTAACAGAATTGAAGCTTTTTGGGAAAATAATCAATAAATAAAAAGTTTCAGCACAAGGAGGATCAAAGCTTTCACAGCTGCTCTGAAAGTCCTGTCCAAAATAATATGGGAACACCAGGACACTGCATCAGACAATGATAAGACAAGGTGAAAACTCTGAGAATTACATCAAACATAGCTCTCTTGGGAGCATACACATGACCTTGCTCAGTTCTTTTATGAGTCTTGATTATGATAAGCAGTGAGCCAAGTATATATTAATAACCACAGTGCATCCACATATATGGACTTAACTGCTAAATTCAAGCAAAGCAGGGATGTGCAACCTTGCCTTCTCATGGACACCAAACCAGCAAGAGAGCCTGATGCACTATCTCTTGGCCTCACTCCCATTTGGGGAAATTAAAAATCACTTCCCCCCCACCACCCCCCAATATATTGGATTTTGCTTTTTATCTTTCACATTAGAACTCAAAGAGAACAGAGCTGAAGTCTAAATGGGCTCTCATGAAGTCGAGCTGATCTTCAGATTTTTATCAGAATCCACCCACATAACTCATTTTTGACAGACTTTCCCCTGCCAGCTACACCTTTTCCATGCATGCAGGAGTGCCAAGCCCTGAGGGCAGCCAGCAAGCTTGGGAACGTGTCAATGTGACAATTGAGATGTACTTTTAGCAAACCTGAGAATTTTACTCAGAGAAGCAGATAATGGCAACAACTTTCCTTCCTCTAAGACAGCGTTTAGACAAGAGAGAAAATTCTTTTACCATGTAAAAGTGGGAAAGGTAAAAGATAAAAAAAGTAGATGTGGCTACAGGTTACAAGGTTAAAATCCTGGACACTTGCTAAATGTCCTTTTCTTCCCATATGGAAAGCAAGAACCCACCAAGACATTTTCAAGGGCACCATGCTCCTCCAGCTGAGTCCATCAGAGAAAAGAGCAGCACAGGCCTCTGAAGGGAAACTTGAAAATCTCACCTCAAAACCCCCTTGTATCTAAACCTCAACTTGTGAATCTTCACTGGCCCATGACCCAAAAGGTCAGCCTGCTCAGTGCAGCTCTCTTTATTTTCAACCTACAGCAGGAATTAAAATATCGAGGAGAATTACTTCAGGCAGCAAGGTTAATCAATGTATCTATCCATCTTGTCAAGTGCAGCAACAGTTGTTTCAGTGCCTGTGCTCAAAGTCAATGCCCCCAGCTCGGATTAAGCCGTGCCTGCCTTCTGATAAACCTGCAGGGAGCTGCAAAATTCCAAGTGAGGAAGTGCTGGGCTCAAAGTCACACGGGGTGACACTGAGCTGGGCCAGCAGAGCCACAGAGTTTGGTCCTCTCCTCATGAGCAGCACAGAGAATTCATTCAGGACAGGATTTGATCATCAGGGAATTTGTTCAAATATATTTAACCAACTTCCTCTCTAACCACTGGAGGGAAACAAGCTCATCCAAGGGCTAGGCTGGAGATGAAGCACAACTTAGTCCTACTGTAACTCCACCATCTAGGAATTCAGATTTCTCTTTCATTGGGAATCTTAATTATCCACTCTTAGCTGAAGGAATTCAGTGTCTGTTGCTTTGTGGCTCCCAAAACTAGGAAGTCGAATCTAGAATGATTAAGATGCCAAAATATTTTTTCATATTCCTCTTATTACAATGTTAAAAAAAAACCCCACATTATTTAAAAGTAGCTAATCTGCAGTTCTTTTTCTCTTGGTGGCACACATTACATTTGTTTATTAAAGAGCTAAAACTTTCAGCTGATATAAACATCTAGTTAATATCCTAATTCTATTTCAGGTACATATATTTCCTGTAATGAATTCTGTAAGCTTACAGGCACTACTACTGCAAAGTTTCACACTTCACATGAAGAAACCTCAGAACACACATTAAGAGCCTGGGAAAATTTTTCTGGAGCCTTTGTCTGTCTACCTCATTCCACAAGTTCTGTAAAACAAATTAACACATGTAGATTGCTCCCCTCAAAATGAGACTTTAAAGCACTAACAAAAAACAAGAAAAATATTATACATATATATATATATATATATATATATATATATATATATATATAAAAATATTTTACATTTATATTTTTTCAGGGTGCATCTCTGGGTACAGGTTCATATTGTACTGTGGAACTCAGAGGTACAACAGCTGCAGTAATCTATCCTCACTCCCTGTATTACAGAAGTACCAAAAAGACTTTGGAAAGAATACCTTATTTCAAAGCTCTGTTGTTTTTTTTTTTTTTTGTTTATTTCTCAAGATTTACTAAAATAGGGAAAACAAAACAGCATTACTGTTTAATATCTCAGGGGGAAAAAAAAATATGCTAAAGTCACATGACAAACCCAAAAAACTCTTCCATGCAACTAATAGGTAGTTAGCCAGGACTTAAAAAGGATTTTTCACACTGACAGAGAAAAGTCTTGGTGTCTCAAATATCCTTCCAAAATAGGGTAGACACAAAAATATGTATTTCACACTACAGGTAGCACCTGCATGTCCAGCCTATCCTCTGGCACGTGGGTTTATGCTGCATGCCATGGGAACGGGCAGCATTAATTATGTTAATAATTCAACCATTTGCTGTATTAAAGGGAAAAGATGACACAATTTTAGGGCAATTTTTAACTAACACAACACTTCAACAGTGCCATCTTTTGGCAACTACTATGTACTTCTGCTCAACAGGCAAGATCATTCTCATCACAATAAAAAATGCCAATTCTATTATTTTTATTGACTTAAAATATCCACATTACCTTTTGCCTCTCACAAGAGACCAGATAGTTTGTGGCAATATGACCTGCATGTCAAAGGTTTTGCTTTTATTTCTTTGAACCTGGACAAAATAATAAAGAAAATCCTTCAGGGTCAAAACACCAATTTTTTTTAATACTTTCTGATGGGCAGTGACAGTAGTTCAAGCACTCCCTCTGCTCCTCTCTAAGTAAACTTTGCTCCTGTGGAGAAACATTGCAGCTCAGAATAACAGGAGAATCATGAAAATTGACTGCCTTTTCAACATTAAATTGAATTCTAAATAAAAGGAGGCATCAAAACCCCTCAACCAAACCCAGTCTGTTCCACCCTAGACAAAAGTTTGTCCTGAAAATCCCGATACACAACATTTCTATTGCAAATAATTCTAAATTATTCTAAAGCAAAGGCAAAAAAACAAGCTAGAATTATTGATCTTTCTCCTTTAATGCATGGTGACTTCTGGGATATTCATCCTGTTAAAACAGGGATATGAGACAGCCCGGGAGGGAGAATGAAGGACCTTTGAAGCCCACTAAAGAGAACTTCAGTGGTTATCCTCACAGCTCATAAAACACACAGAGAAAGGACTGAAGGTGGAATTAATGCAAAATTTGTGCCTGAATTCAAATATGTGATCCCAAAAAGTTGCTGAGCAGCTTATTTGTTCAGTCATACAGTTATTTATATATTCAATAAACCTGGCTTTGCAACATATCCTAAGGGACTTGATCCATAAGTTATTCACAGGGTGCTTCCACACTTAAAATCAGAAACCAATTATTTTAAGATAAAACATGATGGAACACCTGGTGGAATACCTGCAGCCATAGCAGGGGCCACAGCATTCACACTTTGTGAAGAAATTCCAAGTAGCCATGTAAAATACCTCCAACAACCCAACCAAAAGTGTTTTGGGGAATGGCACAGCACAAACACACACAAATTATTCAGCTTTTGTAGGACAGAAAGTGGCTAAAGAATTCTATCATCCACATAACCCACAGCAGATTTGCTGGTCCAACAGCTGGAATTCCCAAAAATTCCCAGTGGACCTAATTGAGAAGATGGTTTTGGACAATAAAAGGATTAACTGGGCAGCTACAGAGGAGCAGAAGGAAAAATTCCAAGGGAAAGAGCTGAAGATATGATGAAGCAATTCCCAGCACAATTTACTCCACACAGCAGAAATGGTGACATATGCTAAATATATGATAGTATATTTATAAACACAATTTTTGCATTCACTCTATAACCACAAAAAAGCCCAGCTAAGAGCACACAATTTCTCTGCTGTGGAAAACTCCACAATTCAGTGAGAATACAGAGCTGTTTAATTACTCAGAGATGCTGTGTATAGAAGAGTTCCAGCAGTCTGAATGCCTTTGCTGAGTTTTCTAAAATGTATTCTGTTGGATTTCTTTTCTGCTGAGCCCTAACACAAGTTCCTTTCAGCTGCAGAAACCAGTCTAAGAATAATTACAACATCCATAACAGTTTAACCACTACGTAATTGGGCATTCAAGCTTAGCCCAAAATTTAATTTCTCTCTGAGAACTGATAACATTGGTAAATTTGCTTCTGGGAACCACTGTATTTTGTGTTAGCATTTAGCATCAGGAAGTGAATATTTCTTTTTTTTTTTAACTTTGCAATTTGTTTTCTGCACGAACACTCCAAATGCTAACAAGATTTGCAATGTGTTCTTGGATTAGAGCACTCAGCAGGGATGCTCTGGTTTGGGTATGAACAATCATTACAATCTCAATTTCCTTCAAATCAGTGGTGCCCTCATTGCTTAGAACATTTGCTGTTCAGCATTTGTATCACTTATTTACATTTCAGATTTTATGCAGGCTGCAGGAAGAAAATGATTCCATCAGCTTCTTCCAGATTTTCTGAAGCCTTTATGTACCTAATTAATTACATTGTATTGCAAACCCTACTTTTCCTTCCTTAACTTCCCTCTTTGATGACCCGGCCTCCTCAGAAACAGATCCATAAGAACAAATTAGAGGGGAAGCATTTACTTCATTAAGAAGGAGGGAATCTCAAATTTTAGGCTGCTGCTTGAGAGAAATAAAAATAGAACTCTGCTTTGCATTTCATTCTTCTCATTTTTATGTTACACTTAATCCTCCTGGTAAACTGAAATGATGCTTGGTACCTCTAGCTTCATTTTCAAATCACAGGATGGCTGAGGTTGGAAGGGACCTAATGATCATGGATTTCCAGTCCAATCCCCAAACTATCCCAAACTGCTCCAAGCCCTGTCCAACCTGGCCTTGGGCACTGCCAGGGATCCAGGGGCAGCCACAGCTGCTCTGGGCACCCTGTGCCAGGGCCTGCCCACCCTCACAGGGAAGATTTTTTCCTACTGTCCCATCTAAACCTACTCCCCCTCAGTTTGAAACCATTTCCCCTGTTCTGTCACTCCATGCTCTTATAATGTATTTCTTACATTACTCTCAACAAAACTGCTGGGATTCAGCCTTACACTTGTTTTTGGTTACAGATACAGGAACCAAGGTCAGGAACACCTGGGAGCATCAAGCACTAGGTAACCTGAATCAATGAACCAGAGAGAACCCTGCAGGAGCTGGCTCATCTAAAAAGCAGTACAGCTTTTCTTTTTTTACAGTAATATTCATGGAGGCTCAGCCCTCCTGAATATTACTGAAAGGACTGGAGAAGGGATTCAAACTCAACTTGTTATTTATAATTATGCACTCTAGTCATTAAACAGAGGCTTGAATAGGGAAGCATTCCAGAATTTTAGCTCTAATGCACTTGTCACAAACCCATTCAGCCTTTTGTGATCTTGCTTTATCATTTTCTTTTTCCCCTTTCACATGGGATCTGAGATGTCTCTAGAACTGGGAATTCATTCTAAAGTGATCAGGTAAATAGAACAATAACCAGCCAGTGGACAGCTATCCTTTAAATATTTTACCCAATAACCCAAATAACCCAATCAATAACCCTTATATCCTTTACCAATAGCCCTTTTATCCAATAACCCTTATAAACTCTAACTCTTGAAAGTAACCATAATTTTACTACCATATATATTTGTTTTAACAAATTCTTATTACTGTTGCTAAAGTAAAGAACATTTCCAACAGAAAGTTCTCTCTCTGTTTAGGAATAATTCAATTAAATCTGATTTGGGCTGAAAGGAATGTATTTTTAATTTAAAAAAAAAAAATAAGGTTTCTGCTGTCATGAGTTCTCCAGGATTACAATATGGAATGATTTATGCAAATTCTCAAAATTTCTCTGCATGATGTATGCTTCCTTTTGCTACAGGTTCACAAATTGGATTTTCCATGTCAGATATTGAGAAGGGAAAACTGGAACAGGTCAGTGTTTTAAATGTGATTGATTTCTTCAAAGGAAATGGATGACATGATGCATTACTGCAATAAGATCCTCATATTTCTGTTATAAATCACAGGCTTCTGCCAGGCCTTTTTCAACTGGAAGTCTTGCTAAACTATCTTGAACTGAAATGGGAACTTCCCATAAAAATTTCCCTTTTTTTTTAATAATATGTTATTTTTCCCTCAACTTGCTTTGACAGATGGACTTCAGGCATGACTGTTAGTCCACAAATAACATTCAAGTTTTTATTTTAGAAGGTTTCATTGAAAAGTCACTCTTTTTTTTTTTTCCCCATGAGAAAAACTTTGCAGTTTGAAATGCTTCACAAATATCAGCCCATATCTGGTAGCATTAAAATGTGTAATACACAACAGCCTGGCTTTGGATTACTGGGGGCATGTTCTCAAAACCAAACAATCCTCTTACCCCCACCAAACCTCACATTATTTTACTTTTTTACCCTGCCAGTTAGGACTGGGAGCCTTTCTGTGCTATAAACAATCAATATGGAATATATCTAAACTCATTTTAGCTGTGTCCACCTAATATATTTTGATTTTACACCAGGCTGTTGTGAGTCATCTGCAAATAAACACTCCTGTGAGTGAGTTAAGAGGACTAAGGCCTCACTGCTGATATCACCCACAGATATTTCCACATCCTCATTATCTCAGACCCAATGGTCATTCTAAACAGCAACCCAACCACATATTCCTGACGCTATTTCCAGAGGAGGAATCCTGGATTGATTTATTAAATCTTGCTCCCATGTAATTCTTATTAATTACAGGAAGTTCCTTGAACTTTTTTCACTTCTCACCTTAGAAGCTGGAATTGCAGGGAGGACAGCTCCTTCCTTTGCATGAGCCTGAGCACAGCTTGCTGAGGGTCAGCAGAGAAAAGCCAACTTCTGTCATTTGAACAAGGAGCATCAACCAGGACCTAAACAATTAATAAAATCAAAATTTAAAAAAATCTCAACAAAGATGGTCACTTTTTGAACACCATGTGCCAAAATATATTCAGTTTTCTTTTGCAAATATTAAGAAAATTTTATTTTCCATTTTGGGGGCGAAATGATCCCACTGCTATTTTTAAATGTTCTTACAGTGTTAGCAGTTGGGGAGATAAAAACATTAGTGCTCTGAAAGTAAGATCTACCTGAACAGCTCCCTCTTGCTCTCCTCCCCTTCCTAATTACACATCATGCAAAGATTACAGCTACAAGGTCTTCAGAATTCACTCCTAACATCATCCAACACAGGAATAAATGCACAACAAGCTTCATAAAGTGTTTCCTGAGGCTCTACAAATCCTGTACATTACTTTATGCCCCTTGATAGGTCAAGTATTGATGTGGGGGACCAGGAAAAAAATTTAAAAAAAGAACATGAAAAAGACAGCAGCCGAGAAAGAAGAAGAATCAGAAGGCAGAAATATAATTTGCCAATAATAATGTTACCTTGTCATAAAATTCAGGCTGAAGATCACCAATCTGTCTACCATCCAGTTTAGAGACTGTCATCAAGTTAATGAAAGGATCTGGGATGAAGGATTCTATTGTCTGCTCCAACCATCTTGATCTCAAATCATCATATTCATTACAGTGAAAATGACCTTAGAAAATTAAGGAAAAACCACACAAATAAACAAAGAGAAGTAAACACCCAAAGATAAGTCTCTGTATATTTTCTTCTGTTTTGTTTTCACAAATACAAGGAGTTAGACCCATTTTGGAAGTTCTACAGAATTGCCATGACGACCATGGAGTTTATACCTTACGTGCCTGTGTTATTGCACTTTTTAGAATACTACTGAATTTTTACAATCCTGAATAAATTTCAACATGCTCCTACAGAGCAAACCCCAAATATTTACTAGCAAATCCTTCTGTAGCAATAGCACAGTAAAACAAACTTTAATCATTACCCATATCCAAAGAGTGCGTGCCTTCCTGGGCTCCTTGAGCCACCATCTGCACAAAGTGCATGCCCCATATTATTAAACTGCCTTTTAAAAAAATAAAGCATCAATTTTTCTTCTATCTTACAGTGTATCTTAGCATTCAGTGAGGTATATTAAAAATCAAATTCTTCACATCTCCCATTCAGCAACACTTTGGTCTCTTCAGAAGCACACAGAGGGTAAAGTGTTGGGTTTTTTTTTTCTCTAAACCTTCTGAAAGGACAATTCCTATTTAATTTACTTCACTAGCATCACCCCATTCCTCTAGAAGAGGGAGGGAAACCAGCTGTAATCAGCTGGTGCAGGTGGTTATAGTAATGGTCTCATCAGCAGGAGCACAGGGTGCTGTGAACAGTTTGAATGATTATTACCCAAGCCAGCAAATGAACTGGGAAACAGCAATCCCTGCTTGCTTAAACTCCTTGGCCCAAGCTGCTGCTTGCTGCTACTCTGATCATCTCAGAATCCTCCTCCAACCAATCCCTTACCATAAGCCTTCTCTCTTTGCCCAGATCTTGCACATTTCAAGACTGCATCTTGCATAATTTCTTAAGCTCTGCTTTACATCAGCACACTTAAATTTACCTGTAGTATTTGCACAGGATTGACAAAAGAGGCAACAGAGGAGAAGGAAAAAAGAAGTAAAAAGGACAAGAATAAGACTGCAGATTACTTACACCCCTGTGCCAACGAATAGATATGGCTTTAAGTAACATCTGAGAGGAAGTAGTTGAGAAAAAAATCCACAGAGCTACCCCACTTCTGCCTGTCACGCTGCACTAACCTATATTAAAGTAAGGACTACATTTTTAATCCTTAAAAGGCAAACAGATTTCCTGAAATCCTTATTAAACAGCACAGAACTAGGTGGAATATAAACTGCTGTTTGTTTTTTTTTCCTGCCCCAGCACCTGCTCCATTACCTGGACAGGCACACTGCAGGATAGCTACAGATTTGCCCCCTGGTGCAGCACAGAGATCCAGAACATCTTCCCCATCCTTCACCTCCAAGGCCAGCACAGGCAGCAGTGAGGCAGCATTGAGCAGGTAATAATCCTTCAGCCTGCCAGGCTGGTGTTTCTGGGCAGGGAATCTGCCAGGAGCTGTCCTGGTGTAACACCTGAAGGCTGCAGGGAGGTAGGGCAGGGCTGCTGGAAAGGCGGGATGGTATCCCTGCTCAGCCAGGCTGCTCTCCAGGCCAGGGCTCTGGCTGAACCTGTGAAAAATTACCAGATAATATTGGCTTTCACATTTATGTATTAGCTTATGCATGTTGTTAGTGATTAGTTAGTTATTAGTATAAGTATTTAGAAATACTATAAATTATAACTCTTTTTAGCTGAATATAATATAATATAATATAATATAATATAATATAATATAATATAATATAATATAATATAATATAATATAATATAATATAATATAATATAATATAATATAATATAAATCAGCTTAAGTATGCACTGTGTTGCTCATAGAAATAGTAGTGTAATGAATATAATATATCACTTATAGAAATAAAAGTCTGATTAATGTATTGTATTATAGACCTCAGCAAAACATAAGATGTGAAAAAGGCTTTTGTGTAACTAAAACAGTGCAGGGCTATCCACTGACCAACCTGTCCAAGTGATAAGATAACCCTGACACAAACCAGAGCACCAGAGGACAATTAGAGATACCATGTTAAATTTAAGGAGGACATACTAAACCTTTATCAGAGGATGTGAAACAGCAGGATGGAAATACAAGAAGAAATAAAAGGTATTGACCTGACACCCAGGATGTCATGTAGATAAACCAGTGTGTGAAGAAGTCTAACAAAGGAGTTCCCAAAACATCAGAAAGTTAGCAAGAATGTTTGAATAATATATGACACATATGAATATGCAAGTACCTCAGCAATGTAACAGTATGAAGATAACACTGTTTGTATACACAGAAGTATTCTCTGGCTGTTGGCCAGGAGCCCCCCAGAGCTAGAAATATTGTCCTTCTTTGTCCTATTATTATTAAACCTTAACAAATTCTACAAACTGAACTGTGTTTTTCACAAACCTGTTCAGCAGCACAGCGTGCTGCCAGCACCACGGCGAGGTCAGCACATCTCTAGGGTGAAAAAAGGAAAAGCCATTCAATAACCCATCAAATAAAACAGTGTAGGAAGCCTTCACATACAATCTCACTATTGGATAATTCTGGTGTAATCAGGAATTCATCACTTTGAGGGTGAAATTAATCATTTTGGTTAGAAAAGTACACAGGAAAATAATTGTAATAGGAAATCAAGCCACCGTTTTTTTCTAATTATTGCATTTAAAACACCAATTTCTTCTGAAACAAAACATTCTCCATTTTTTTTATTTTATGTAGGAGATATAAATGATGAAGCATAATGGTTTTCCTGACTATAAAGTACCTCCCTGGGAACAAAGAATAACTGTATTATTAGCTGTAAACAACAAAAATAATCACACACACATTGGCTTTACAATGCCCATTCCAGCCCACACTAAAATGCCATTTTTAAAAGTTTTCTTTTTTACATTTTGTGTTCTGCAAACACTGGGCCAGTAAAACTTAAATCAGTGGATATTTCTGGAAGACAGCAGTGGTATGTGATAGAAACATGCTTGTTTGTATTTAGGTTAGCTCTTTCTTACATGGATTTCCCCCTTTCTGCTTGAATTCCTACTAGTAATTTTTCATTTAATCTCAAAAAAAAAATATTCCTCAGGAGTATTCACTGCCTAAAGCAGAAAAACACATTGATCCAATCAAACAGCTTTTAAGTTGACTCAATTAAACTAATGCTATGCATCGATACTCTTTGTTTTTTAATAATGAAGTTCTTTAGCAGCTGTGTGACCAAGACCCAAATTTAGTGACAGCCTGTGCCACACGTGTCATTACTAATTCAATTCCTTATCTCTCTACAAACCTGACACTGCTCCATGCATCTCCCAGCTCTGCCGTGTACTGCCTCTCGAAGTGATCCAGAACCACCTGGCAGATCTGCTTCTGGAGCTTCCCTTTTGCCTTCTTTTCCAGCTTCAGAGAAAGCAAGAGAAAAGAAAAGCAGTAAAGCCAAACTAAACCCGCTCTAGTTCTCACTAGAATGAATAAAAAGCATCTTACTAATTACATCAATTTATCAGTGCTATTAGAATGTTCAAACATTAGAGCACATCTCTATGTGACCAAGATGGAACACACATTTCAGAGCGCAGAGGAGTTAAGCTACAGCACATTTTTCGTCCCTGCTTGGCTGGTTAATAAAAACTCTCTGTGTCCACTTGATGACAACCCAGGGCTTCCTGGCACTCTGACGGAGTTTACCCTACGAAAGGAAGGGAAAGAGCTTTCGGTTTCTAAGCAAACCCCGAAGGCAAACGCTGAATTTCCCTCCCTCGGTGCACCCAGCAGCCGTCCCGTCCCACGGCGCTCCTTCCAAGAACGGCACCGGGACGGAGCTCGGGCCCCAGGCCGGCCGTGGGGCCGGGACCGCTCTGTCAGTGCCGGAGCAGCTGCCGGCCGTGGGTACAGAAACCCAGGGCACACTCGGTGGTGGCAGGAAGGACACGAGCAGCGCCAAGGGGACGGGCGGGCTCTCTCCCGGCTTTTCCTCGCACGGCCCGCGCAGGAAGCGGCCGGGCCCTCTCGCCACGCTTCCGGCCCCGGCTCTCCCCGCCTGGCTCCAGCCCCAGCCCCGGCCCCTTCTCACCTGGCCCGGGTCCTGCCCGGCCGCCCGGCCCAGCCCCAGCCCCAGCGCGGCCTCAGCGCGGCGGGCGAGCGGCAGCGCCGGGCCCCGCATGGCCCCGGCTGCCCGGGGCGGGGCGGCCGCGGCCCGGCCCCCGCGCTCCGTGCCGCCGCTGCCGGGTGCACGGCTGGGAATCGGAGTTCTTTACAGCGCCACAGAACGTAGAGGGGCAGGAAGGGACCTGAAAGATCAGCTGCTCCCAAGCCCTCGGCCAGGGGTGCGGACACAACCCTCTGGAGGATGCTCAAACCCCCATCGAGCTTGGCTTTGAACGCTGCCACGATTGAGGCATCCTACAACTTCCTTGGGCACCTCGTCCCCGTGTTGTAGGATGCCTCAATCGTGGCAGCGTTCAAAGCCCCTCTCTACTCTCACACTAAAAAAAAAAAAAAAAAAAAAAACCAAAACCCAAAAAAACAAACCAACCAAAAATCCCCAAACTTCCTAATTTTTGGCTACCTTTTTTTTTTATTTGTTTTCTTTTTCTTTACTGTGGGAGCCTTACTTGCCATCGCAACTCCTCTGCCTCATCATTAGCCAAACCAGGATTAGACAGCACCTGGGCTCTTGCTTAATCAATTTACAAAATTAATCCTCATCCCAGTGCCTGCTGGAGGGTCTGACAGCATCCACACCCCCCCCAAAATCAGGTCTCTGCTTGTGCCTCACTAGACCTTTCTTCCCATCTGGCCCGGGCTTTAGAAGTGCTACTCAGCTCATCTGAACTACACCGGAGACCAGCTCCAGTTTAACCGCTGCTACTGCCTTGAAAAACAGCTGGAGGCTTGAGAATTAATTATTCACAGAAATTTCTGTCACAACTTTCAGATCAAATATTCTCTGGGGACAGGAATCAGGAGGACACTGCACCCCAGTTCAGCTGTCCCTGGTTTAGCAGCACTAAAATTGGAGTCTGCTCTCATCTGATCCCTTCGTCTGGACAGAACTCGAGACCTGCAAACTGCTCCTCCAGGGAAGGGCATCCTGCCATCACTGTGTCCTAGCAAAACAAAACGAATCCCCACAAGCCCTTTTGTGCCCATTTGCCAGCTCTCTTGCTAAGATCAAGCCCTGTGGAAGCAGCAGACTTGTTTTAAGAGTGGTTTTAATTAAAGCTTCTGCAGGCTGAACCCAGCCTCTGAAATCCAGACTGGAAAGGGGTGCAAAGGTAAAGGCAGGAGTGCTGTTGTATGGATAAATATTTGAGTTTCAGGCACCAGCTAATGAAGACTAAGCGTTTTTGCTCACCTCATGCAGATTAGCTTGAAAGCTGATTTAAAATGCTTCTATCAGGGTTGTGACAAAGGGCCTGGAGGCAAAACAGAGACCTCAGAAGGAAACCTGAAAGGCTTTTTGATAAGTGAGTTTTACCGACAGACACAGAACAAAACTGGTATAAAGAGTAGTTCTCTGTGGTTGTAATTCTGCCAAGACCAGTACCATACTAGAAAATGTACACAAGAACTAAATTTTACTGTAGCAGTACAACAAAAAAGTCTGCTGAATGAGTCACCTTCTCCTAAATCTATGGCTATATTCCACTATATGACAGATAGTGCCATGTGTCTGACACTAGACTTCCACCAAAGAAAGGACTCCAGTTCATCAGCACCACCACCATCACTGCCAAACTGCAAACAGCAATAATGCACCTTGCATCTCTCTTACGTGCTACTGCAGATAAACCTACCTCAAATTACATTTACAACAGGCTCCATTAGTTATTCCATTTACAAATTAAATACTGGTGGGTATGTTCTATTCAAAATAGTAAAGTATTTCAAATTGAAATGAATCCCAGGAGCCAAGAAGCTAACATGATGGCAAAGTTATTGGGCAAGCATCCTGAAGTTACAGTACTAAACTTCCCACTAAAATACTGGAATGTATTACTGAAAAAAATACTTACTGAATCTTATTTAAAGGAGAAAAAAAGAATCAATGTTGTTTACCTTGTTATGGTCCATCAGTCTTTTCCAATCTCACACCAGAGACCTAATGGATACCAAATATGTCTATTTTTTAATACTTTTGTTTTTAAAACCTTTAAATCTATGAGTAAGGTCTTTCTGTGGACTCTAGGATGTAACTAAAAGGGAAACAACAGAACAACTTGAAGCACTCAGTCTCTCACATTAGTTCAGTAGATGAACATTACTATTCCTTCTTAGAAGACACTTTAAACTTACCTTTAACATATTTTGTGCAAATTGTATCCAAGACATTATACACAGATAATACAAAATGTTCTGCTTAAATAGTGAATTTTTGTGTTCTTACCACTCCTGTATTTAAGTACAAATACTCTTAGTGCATGCACTGATACATTTCAAAAGTGATGCTATGGATGACAAAACATCTGGCAAAATCTAATCCATGCTCTCAATTTACAGCTGCACTTTTATCTCTCAAATTTTAAGTGCATTAATAAAGCTCTTTATAGGTAGACATATACACCCAACTTATTGCCAATCTATCAGTATATTCTAAATTTGATCACATTTCTCCTGCAAAAATATGTAAAGATTCTGTCTATAAGGACTCTATTTCATACATTTTAGAAATGTGAGACTTACAGCCCTTAAATATTTATAGCCTAGACTTACTTCCACAAAATTGTAAATACAGGAAACATGTCAATGCTTTGCATTAGTTTTATTCTATACATAAATGTCATCTTAAGCAAATAAAAAGTCATAGCAGTATAAATTACTGGAAAAAAACCCCAGCATAGTAAATAATTACAAAGCATAGTAACAAAACAAAAACTTATAAAACATTTTTGAGTACATTGGTCACATACTGGTAAAATTTATTTTAAAAGCAAAAATCAAAAATGATACATGTGTCCACACACACAACACACAGAACACACAGTTCATATATAAGCATTAACATTTCACTTTCTCAAATTTTGTTACCACAGCAGTATTTAGCTTTATTTTAAATAAAGACTTCCATGATTTATTTTAGGAAAGAGGGAAAACAAAAGTATAATACATTCCTAGAAATTGAAGCTGTAAAAAAGTAAGTCTGCAAAAGTAGAGCCTTTAAGCCAAAAACTTAAGTGGTAACAGAGCTAGTGTTAGTAAAGTGGAGATTGCACATCTACATTTTTGTGCAACCTCTCCTGCACTTAGTATTGTGTTGTCTGAAGGGAAAATGACCAAATCCTGAGAATAATTCAACTGAATCATGTTCTAGTATTAGAATACAACAGAAGTATTCTCATGCTGGTAGTCACATAGAAATTGTTTCCTCCTTTCTCTAAACTAGCAAACACAAAGGAATAAACCTCTCCACCTATTCCAAACTTAGTATCCTTAAGAGTGATTCCACCATATTCTTTAAAAATCTTAAATTATTTCATTTTAATATGGCAGAAGTTTGTGCAACTCCTTGCTGCAAGGGGTGCATGGCAAGGATTTCCAATATCAAAGTGCTGAACATGTAACACACCACATTGTTTCAACATCTCAACTCCTTTGGTAAAACCACATTATTGATGACAGACCATAATATAAAATTATCAAATGCTGCTTCTCCAAAAAACCCCCTGAATGGGGGCTTCATCCTGTCTGTCATTAAGTGGCAGAACAATGAACCTTTACAAATACAGTACTGGTTGTCTCCACTGTTAATAGTAAAAACATTTAAACAGGAATATAACAAATTGAAATCCTTCTTGTTTAGGTATCACTTGTATGTGATATTCAACACATTACATGGAAGTGTTAAAGAAATCCTTAAAAACCCAGGGTTTCTTCAGTTTGCAAGATGATATTTTAGTATTATTGAGATTAAAAACTGAGGGAGGTCCTCTGCATACTGGTTGATTCAGTTTCCTATCGAAATTGATGATTTAATTAGTGCAAACTTCCCACTATGTGAATTTTCTTGTTTGTTGTAGTAGACAATACAGTATTCACTCTATTTTTTTCCATAGAATTTATTACCTATGTCAAACTCAGTTAACAAAACAAAGAAAACAACAGGTAAGAAAACTTCCAGATAGTTCAAACAGCAATATTTTGTATAAAATGTATTTATTTTAATTTTTTTTTATTGTACCCTCTGCTTCAGATTGCCAGAAATATTAAATATGTAATATAATACCTAAGAAAAGGTATTGGTACTGTAAGAGAAATGGAAGAGTCAAGCACACTTTATTTTTATACACTTGACTATCAGCTTTATAATGCTCCCTAGGTATCATTTCATTGGTAGCAGGTACACAGCTCCACTCAAACTTTTAACTCGTTTTATAAAAAGGTAGAAAAATATATTCAATATTTGTTTAACCTTTCTATATTCACCCTATCATACAGGAATCTTACAAAATGCTTTAGAATAATTTATTCCCTGAAAAAATACCAACACCTGCACAGCACCGGGAGAAAGGTCTCAGTGGGAATGTACAATCCAGTATTATGGGATCTTGAAGGTGTTTTTCTTCAGGTTTACAGCCATGTCTTTTCACAAGTAAACCAAAGAAATCCTGAAGAAGAGCTGGTGATGTGAAAAGTAAATTATAAAGTCTGACCATTAAGCACAACAGGATGAACTCCATGTTTAATTGTCACATGCTGATAAAATGTCACATAAAAAATTTTCCTTCAAGGCTAAAAAAAAAAAAAAAAAAAAGATAGGATTTTTAATTTGTGGGTTTTTTAAAATTCTCTTTGTGCTCCAGTTAAGCAATGACATCATGGGTATCACTGTTGGGTCTTTGGCGTAGAGTCAGTGGGGGCAAAGGCTTTCCATAGAAATCTGTGGAAGAAATTCCAGAGCAGAAAAACACATCAATCTATCACTTACCACCTTGCTGGCTAAAAGAATGTTTACTAAATTCTTACTTCCTTAATGAAAGCCAGGTATTCTATGAGTTTAGAGCTAATTCCTCCAAGCAAACTTTCAAACCTAGTGCTAATTAATGTCTAGAGATGGACTGGCCAAACGAGGGTTTAATTACATTTTGTTATACATGCATCAGCATTTGCACGATCAAGCCCAAAGGGGATCTGTAAACATCCCTAACAATGGGAAAGGAGAAATTCAGAGTGTACAGTAACACTCAAAAAATGAAACACTGAACTTTGTATGTTGCTGTATTCAAGACTGGACTACAACATAGTTTTAAATGACAGTAATATTGAGCAGAATCCAAAATTTTGCTACCATTTATGGCATTTATCTTCCAAGCTAAAATAACTTTCTAAAAGAAGTATTTCAGAATTTTTAGATAAAATTGCAGCATTTCCTTTAGTCAATAAAGGAATTTAAAGTGGTAAAATTGTACAAGACAAAGTTAAATAAGTACATCAGAAGAGAGTAACAAGTGTTCTCAAACATTTGTAATGGATGTAAAGTAAAAAAACCATGCAGACTGGAACATGCAAAGCACTTCACAAACAAAAAAAATATGGAAGATGGTAAGAGGAAAGAGGTAGCAATCAAGAAAAAAATAAAAGCAGCTTTTTGAAGCATTCAAATCTCAATTCTGTTTATACAGACCACCTCTCGCCCAAGAAAGCCTTGATGGCCTGCCAACACAAAATTTAGTTTTATTAAATCATCATTTTCCAAGAAGAATATATCCCACGTGTCCTACAGATGCAATTACTTCTGTTAGAATTGCATTCCTGAGCTAAGATTAACAAAAGCAAACAAACTGGACTACACTACTTTAAAAATATATGGACCTGCCTGTAGGATTGAGGTTTTAATTATCCTTACATTTAGTCAGCAAAATGAGAACACTTTTATGTTATTGTCATAAATATTTTGATTTCAATAGCAGTAATTACAGCAGCAAGAAAACTGCAACAAATGATTCAAAGGTCAATGAAAATCAGTCCACTGGATGGTTTTATTCATCCATTTTTTGAGGTCTGGTAGAGCACTATAGGACTGGCAAAGAATTTTGCCTCCTATAATGAAAGAGGTTTAACATTCTTGCAAATGTATCCTCCTAAATGACATAAAACAGGCACTCATCACCTCATATTGTGCCAAAATTATTAGCATGACTGGAAAAAATTGCAGTCTTCAGTGAACAGAAGTGTGTAATTACAAAGTTTGAATGTCTGAAAAAGCTTTTAAACCCACCTTTGAATTTTGGGCAAAGGTGGGGGAATGGAAAAAATATTAACATTTTTATTTCTCTGATTTATTAACATGATTTATTTCTCTGCTGAGGGGACAAATGGGCAAGGCCAGGTGGGAAATTAAATCAGTGCAGGATGGACTTGGCAGTGCTGGGTTAACAGTGGAACTCAAGGATCTTAAGGGTCCTTTCCAAACTCAATAATTCTCTGATTCTACGGATCTCAAATTGACAGAGTTAAAACCCCACAGCTGCTTTAAGCAAAAGAAATAAATGATGTTTTTGGAGATCAGGACCTAGCTAAAGGTTTGACAGTGCTGAGCTATGAATGTGAAGAACTTCGCTCATTTATAAATAGTGCTTTCCTAATAGCAGTTTTCTTGCTAGTATTGCAAGTGTGACTCTTGTGAGTGGTTCAAAATTCCTGGAAATAAGAATAATTCTCCCAAAGAGTAGGCAATGCCTTGAATTCAGCTATAAATTCTGAGTACTTCAAGTTTGCTCTTACACCTCTGGTCAAGAGATAATTTTCCTACCAACATAATTGCCATTTTCAGCTTCCAAAATTATTTAATAATTGTACTTATTTTACAAATCAACACCTAGCTTAGGCAGGTTTTTTCCTCTTTGCCCCACCCATGCTCTTCCTACAGAATGCAACAGCTCCATTAGGCACAGATAAAAATTGAGTTCCTTTTCTTCCCCTCCCTACCTCTTCATATGGCTTTCATTTCTTGTCACCTTCTCTCTATTTGCCTTTAAAAAAAAAAAGAGTAAGATGGGTTTAGGATCAACATTACAAATCACATTTTAAGCACATGAATTTCCTTCCTGTGAGAAATGTTTTGGGTTTAGAAATCTTATTTCCCCCTCAGGCATCTTTTAGTTCTCTGGCAGAAAAGCTCCTTGTTCTTGTGTTCCAGATGTCTCCAAATTCACTTTTCAAAGTTTGAAAAATAAAAATGAAAGAAAAATGAAGAAGCTATCATCTCAAACTCAGAAATGTACTATCAACATATGAAAAAGTCTTCCACAATCTTCCAAAAATAGAAAACAGTAATTATTAAAGCAAGAAATCAAGACTGCTTACTGCACCTTGATATTTCCAGTTAAAAATTTTCATTTTAAATGCAGTTTGTATTTGGTCCCATTACACTTTGCAATGTGTCACTTTATAATTTTTAGGTGCAAATAACTTCAGATCATTAACAACTTCTGATATCCCATGCCACTTTATGAGGAAATTGGAGAGAACTCATTGTTTTTCCTAATAAAAAAATCAGACTTGAAAAAAATCAAAAAGATGCTTTCTATTAAGCAAAAGGGAAAGCTTTTGGTCAATGAAAATTGGAATTTAGAAATGAAAAACAGACAAAGAATGAAATAAATGTAGAAGTGAATGGACAATGGAGAATGGTTTTAAAAAGGTACAAAACTTCAAATACTTTCAATTACCAGGATGATGTGTTTCACCGAGAGGCTCAAGTTTTCCAAGTCTATTAAGTTTTGGAGTTCCCCATCCAACTACAGGAAAACAAAAACTGTCAGAGCATTCCATGGCTGCACTGGATTATTCTGAGCTGTACAGACCCCACATCTCCTTGGGAGAAATCAAAGCATTTGGAAATGCCCAAGCTCTGCATTACATTGCATCCATGGTGAAGAATGATGAAACACTTTAAAAATAAACTGCTTTACCTTAAAAATATTGCTATTTTTAACCATTTCAGTGAGTAATCAATTTCTGGCTCTTTTTTTGTGAAAATTATGTTCTCCCCATGGAATAGGCCAAATCAATACTGCTGGAAGTTCATATCATCAAGTGGGAAACTGCATTAAAGATTTTCTAGAGAGGAAGGTTTAGTAGCTCCTCGCTGTTTGAAAAGCAGTCCAGTTTCATCATTCACAGGTGAGACTTTTAAAGGATTACCAACTACAAATTGAGACATCAATTACTGTTTTTACACTTACCTGGTGGAAGGGCTGCTGGTGGTGTAGGATTCTTGGGAATAGAGTCCTCTGCATTAACAGGTTCTACTCTGTGGCCCCTTTTTAATTTTGGTTTTTTACTTTTTTTCTTATTGTTATCTACATCCAACAGAAAAAATACCCATTACACATCCTACAGTTATATTCAGGTAATATCCTACATAAGATTCTAATACAATTGTTGGGGAGCTACATCACAGCTTTCAATCCAAACTTAGACATAAAATTATGGGAAATGTAAATCACACATTTTGCTATAGAAAATAAACTGTGGGCATAAAGTACATGCAAACTCTATGTCTCCATGAAGAAATTCATCTCATAGAACCTATTCCTGCATTTTTGTGTTCCCAATAGATGACACTGGTATGTGCTATCATGACAACTAACATGGACAGAAGGAAGAAGCATGTGAAAAATCATATGAAATGATTTAAAAGGCAGCAGTTTTACCTGAGTCAAGGCATTCTGAGGCTTGTTGGTCACTCTCTTCTGCGTGCTGCAAAAGCTGGGCAGTTGTAGAATTGCACCTTTCCAGCCTGCTGTCATTTGTGTTTTGGCTACTGCTACTTGATAAGTGGTCCTGCTCTGCTTGGGATTTCAAGACAATTGTAGCCTTTTCAGTCTCCAACTTTTGTCTTTTCTTTTCCTTTTCCAGCTGTTTTTCATTCTAACAAAAAGGACAAGATTTTTTTAAAATGACTTCTAATGCTACAAAGTGACTTGTAAGACAGAAAGATTATTAAAAAATGAAAATATTCCCCAAATATCCTACATTTAGCATAGAATTGATTTTCAAATAGACGAATAAATTAAATTTCCAGTATCCTATTTAGAGGAAGGGAGGGGGAATTATAAAACAAAAGGATCTTTAGATTTATTGCCTGCTTTCTTGCTTTATTTTTGGTCCTACTAAAAAAAAGAAAGTAGAAGGTTGATTTGTTTCTCCTCAGTTACTTTTTTAATGTGTTAGTTTAAAAAAATATAGATCCACAGAACCTAAGTCTCCGGAAAATGTTATCCCAGTTTGGATAAATACCTATTGTGGCATACAGCCTCAATGACTGGCTGCTTCACAATTCTGTATCACTAAATCACCATCTCTGCAATATTCACAGCTGCACCTTTATTTTCTTGTTTTTGATGTTATTGCTAAATGGATTATTGTGCATGTAGCTGCCCTGACATGTTCTGTGGATATGGGTGCTTTTGTCTTGGAAAAAAGCAAATGTTTGAATTACTTGCTGGAAAAGTTTACGTGTTTCTTTAGATTGTGTTATCTCCGGGCAACTGAATTAAAAAAATCTGAACTCAGAAATGTAGCTTTCGGAAACTTTAATATGAATGCGATTTTCATATTTCAAAGTTAATAAAAAAATTCTCAAGAGTCTATTTTCAACTGAAAAGAGGCTATGCTCACAAATCTGAATAACTGAAGAAGTCAGGAAGATTTGATATGACTCACCACATCACTAAAACAACTTAGAAGAAACTAATAGACCTTGAATATTTTCCACTTCTGAATCCCAGGAGTTTAATTAGGAAATGTTTTCAGTCATGTGTTTACATTTATTTTACTGTGTCTACAAAACTTTTGTTCCCTAATCAATAATATGGGTTTTCTTATCACGAAAACATTGATTCAATGCACAGAAAACAAGGCTGCCAAGATTAAAGTAAGAATTTAAAAAGTGCTGCGCAGACAGATTTAGAACAACTCTTTCAAATGACCATTTTTCTCATTCCCTCTCAGACATTTGCTAGTGTATATCTTAACAGATCTAGATTTCCACATATTCTCCTACCTCAGAGATTACAGCAGATATAGGCTGGAAGGGGTTTCCACATTTCCCAGGCTCAGGGTCTTCCTCCTCAGGTGCATTTCCTTCTTCTTTCTCCCTTTGGCATTGTTGTTGGGTTTGTGTTGTTTCAGTGGTTTTGGTGTTTGGTTTTGGGGGTGTTTTTTGGAGGCAAGGGAAGGGAGAAGAGGGAGAATGAATAAAAAATTATGAAAAAGCCATAAATTTTATAGAGAACCATGTCAGCCCTCCTCACCACACCTCTCAGTGTGGCATAACCCAACATAATCCAACGTGGTCAGGAGGTTTTGTGTGTGCAGAGACATGTGGCAGATTAGAAGCAAACCAATTTTTTAGAAATTTGTGGAATATATATGAAGACCATGTCAAGTTGCAGCTGTTTAAAATGTACTTTAGTAATTTACTTGTTTATTTAAGCCAAAATATCCAGAATATAGTCTAAGATAATTCCCAGCTACTTGTCATAGTAACTGAGACTCAAAATTCTCTGTCTGTATAAGGTAGAGAGAGGACAGGGGTGCTCAGCAAGTTTTTTAAGAATGTCCCAGTAAAATGATTCACATCAGCTCTTCACAAGCACCACAGCAGGCTGGCTAAAGACCAGAAAGGGATGTGAAGGAGAGTAATAAATCAGTTACCCTGCTTTCCCTCACTGCATCCTCTTTAGTTCCTTCATGCCTCACCTGTTGGATATCCTGCAGTTTATTAAGCATAGTATTGACTAAATTTTCGTATCTAGTCTTTGATATTCACATATGGGTTAAAGAGGCTAACTTAAATACTTCATTTTAGAAGGTAACTTCAGATTAAATCACAGGAATTATTTTTTAGGTCAGCCTTCTGTGAAGTTATCCCACAACTACCTTGCAATTCTCATTCACAGTACATTTCCAGCATGCAGCAAATCAAATAAAGGGGATGAAGAGGCAAAAACTTCAAGAAAGACTTTTGGCTTGTGAGCTTTAAATCTTGGATAGCCTGGTTCCCATAAGATCTAGGCACAGGAATGACTCAAGTATCTCAGAGAAGGGAGGAAGGGCTGGAGTAGGGATCACAGGAGAATACCTCTGCTCCCGTATCCTCCTGACTCGCTCAGCTCGTTCCAGTTTCTTCTGCTCCTCGAGTGCCTTTTGCTCTGTAGTGTCTCTCTGGATCCGCTCACTTAAGGCATCAAAATCTTTTGCTATGATATGGAGAAGCCAAAATAATCCCTTTTTGATTGATTTGTCAATCTTTTTCCCACAGCCCATGATCGCTGAGCAAGGCTCCTGTAAATACATGGAAAAGGAGGGAAAAATTTGCAGTTTCATAACACATTCCTTGAGTGGAAGCAAGAAATTAACTGAACAATTACTGCTGACTGTGAAGCTTGTAAAACACTGAGAATTATGGGTTATAGATAGTCCATGCTAGATTTATCAATCAAAATGGAAAAAATCTGAGATGAAAGAGAATCAGCTGTGCTTCAGTTCATGAAAAAAAAAATCAACATGTTCATAAGCACCTCGGGGGTAAATAAAATCTCCTGTGAATTTGACAGAAAAGATGTCAAATCAATTTTTTACATCAGAACAGGCACTGCAATTCAATTGGAGTAATACTTTTCGTCATTATACTCTCAGCAGCAAGTGAGAGAAACATGATCTAGGCAAATCTGTTGAAAGAGAAATGCAAACCTCATTGAGAAAATAGTTCTGAAATAGTTCTGAAAACACATCTGGTAAGAAAACATTGAAGGACCAAGAGTGCCTCTCTTGAGATTAAAGCACTTCAGGGAGATAGGATAATAGCCTTCAAAAATATAAGGTGAAACTGCAAATAGGAAAATAATAATTTCTTCTTAATTTTTCATGTCAGGAGGATAAGTAAAATAGGCTTTAATTGGGACAAACGAGGCAGGGCTTGATTCAAGATGGGAACATGGAAAAGATGTTCTCTCAAGATCTCCCAGGAACTGTTTTAAAAAATGTTTTGGAGCACTGTGTCCTGAATATTCTCTGAATAACAACTGAATAGAGCCAGCTCTGTAGAGCATGCATGACATGTAGAGATGATATTTCACACTGATGGTATTCAGGATTTGTGTTTATGAAGATTAAAAGAGATTCTTCAATGTCAACATCTGAAAAACTCTCAGTGCTCTCTCCATCTGACAAGGATTTAAATGGCACCACAATCAGATATGAAATGTACAATTTACAACAGAAAAAAAAAATTCTGACCAGTTATGTTTAAATTAAGGTTCAAATATGAGTCCTTTTTACTATGGAACCCTGCAATACTCTCCAGCAGAACCGACTCAGGAAGGAGATGTATAGAAGATGTATACAACTTGTTTCTCTGAGAAAACTGAGATCAAACACTGGCCAGCACTGGGACAATGTTCTTCTCAGTTTGCACCAAGATTATTGTTGTTGCAGTTTGGTTACAAAATATAAAAATGCAGAACTATGGAATATGCAGACATATTAAATAAGAAAAAGAGGAAGGTCATTCTCACTGACTCTGTCCAACAGCAATACAAATTACTCCTTCCTTTTGCTTTAATCCTTTGTGGGGAAATTTAAAGATTTCAAGGAAAACTAACTATAAGAATAAGAAGCAACAAAAGGTTTTCTGGTCATTGCCTAACTTTGTGTCTTGTTTCACAATGCCTCTGTTTAACTGGCCCCAGGAGTCCTCCTACTGAAGGAATTTGGGACCACATGTATCTTTGAAGAGCCTGGTAAAGAAGGTGTCCATTAGAGCATGAAATAGTCTTAAGAGTGTGTGATCTGGTGTCTTTCCTAATTACACACAAAATATAAATAAAGAACAAGAACAGCATGTCAGAAATTAAACAATTCAGATGTATTGGAATATACTAGTATCATTCAGGTTGTTTTTTACTGAATATTTTTCAAGAAAATATTTTGGCACAGAAATTCCTTGGAAAAAAACAAGGATGAACTTGCAGTTTTAATTTTTATGATTGCTATATGTGCACAGTGCAAAGAGCACTAACTGAAGAAAAACACTCAGATAATCATGACATAATAAATAGAGCTATGCCCTGTTCTAACTCAGCTATTAGAGAAAATAATAGCAGCATGTAGTGCTCTATAAATTTTGCAAATTTCCCTAATGAATTAAAATTATTTTTTTTATTTTAAAATCCAAAGCTTAAATGGTTTTGCAAAACTGCCTTCTTATCTTGGTTAATAACACCATAACCCTCATTATCTTTCAAAATGTTTTTATTGCCATCAGAAAAAGATTGTGGAAGTAAAGCTTTAAGACACTGGCAGATTAAAACAAAGGCCCAAAGAAAAACTTCAGGGACTACTAATTCAGATATATTATCTGAAATACTGACCAATATTAAGCAGCTTTCATAAAGATTTCTGGTTTTGGCTTCCCCCACAAAGACTTCCTGCTAGGTTTTTTCTTAACAGGACCATGAATACTACATCTAAATTTCAGTTTTATATCATGTAGCCTAATTTCCTACCTTAATGGAAGCTTTACACAGATAGGAGAAAATACAGCATCTTAAAATCTACTTACAATCTGACAGAGACACTTGTGCTCATTAACCAGCCTTTCCAGAGATAAGGATTCGATCACATCTGCTTCTGACAGAGCTCCCTCTCTGTCCTGCTTATTTGCCAGCCTGGAGGGAAGATGAAAAGAAACACTAAGCATCCTGCTACAAGAAAGGCTCTTACATCTCCAAAAGTTGAGTTGGTGACAAAACTAGGAAGAAGGGGAAGACTGAGAAAGGAAAGATGAAATTCCTTGTTTCAGCTTTAATTATTTCTTCTACTCAATGAGCATGTTAGTCTATGCACCATTTTCATCAGATACTAATGTCAGATAATCACCAAGATGCTTAGTAATAAATTAATATTATTTCTAGAGAAAGCAATCATATTTACAGTTAAGAAAATGGACATAAAAGACCATCCTGCTTTACGTCTTGGAGCCTCTGGAGGAAAGTTCACAATTTTGCAACTTCCCAAACCATGAGCGTTTCCTTGTTTAAAAATGCTTCAGGATCATCTCAGCTCTGCCTGCTACCCAGCATTTCTCTCTGATGCTTAACAATGTTTTGAACTTGCTCTTCCTGACTAAAACTTAAAGAGCAGAGAGAAGAACTTGCATGAATGGCTCTGAAAAACATATTTTATTAAATAGAGGAAAGCAAAAGACTCCCACATAACTCACAAAGTAAGTATTGTGTAAGATGAAGATCATTGTCTTGTCACTTATATATGGTAGGAAACAGGACTCTAGAAGACAGACATTCATTTAGGAGTATAAAATTACAATCCAACCTTATTTAGCACTTTCTACAACATTAATAATCCAAGCAAAGTGTTGCACAGCACTAGAAAATATGAAATTTGTACTTGCTTCTCTCTAATAAAGGAATTCCACTAAAATAATGTTCCTCTGAAATTTAGCAACATTTCAATGACATGAGATCTTCGATTCAATTTTCTGGATAAGAAGACAAATATTTGGCATCCATGAGCTCGGGGGCAGAAGATCTTGGAACCAGACATCATAGCCTTCCTCCTGAAATCTCAAGTCATTATCATTAACTCAAATGGCTTTTAGGGAACTTAGGCCAAAGCCTGAACTTTGAATTTATGTTAATTCATTGCTGGGAAGGAACAGTGGTAAGAATTCACTCCATAGTTACCAGACCTTGTCAGCACTTTAAGTTGATCAAAGACCTTACTTGTCCCTATTCCCCAGAATCCCAGTATGAGAGCTTCAATTCCTAATTATCTTTCTCCCAAGAGATTTTTCAGCATCAAAAACATTAGAAAAAAAGCTGTGTTGCATCTACAGCCCAAAACCCCACATTCCTTGTCACCATTACCCTCATGAGCTATGATTCATTATCTAATCTTTCATCTTCCTTTTCAAGAAGAATTTGTTTATGAAGGAGACCATAGAAAAGCAGCTTCTCAAATGTCCAGTCTCTCTCAATCTTCACCATTCTTAACTATTTGTGGTCCACACCATTCAAACCATTCACTTATTTATCATTATCCTGGGGATAAAAATCCCTATGTCCTGCTGATAATCAGAACTTTGCTGGCTTGGCCTGCAGAGCTGGTAAGAGCCTAAAGCTCTTCCCTGCCCTTCCTTGATAATGAATTCCCACTTCTTAAAGAGAGGACTTCTACAGTGCTTTGTATGATTTAGCAGGGATTCCCTAACTACTGTTCAATGCATATACAGCACCTGTGATATATTTTCAATATGTTTATAATACTCTGGCACTGCTTCTTTTCACCAAACAGCTAGAACAAGACTAGTCCTCTCAGTATTTAGCTATGAAACCAAAGCTAAACCAGGGAGAAACTGAGATGCAATGCAAAAAAGTAACTAAAAAACTGGAAAAAATTACCTCCTCTTTATTTCTCCCCCATATAACCTATTTTGTTACAGTCTGAAAATCCTACTGTGCTGCCTCTTAGTCTCAAAAAGCATTCCTCAGCAGTGCTGTCAATTCATCTAGAGCTAATTGAAGGAAATATTTCTGAGCAGTGTTTGTTGCCACAGCCTGTTCCTCTCTCACCTGAAGATTAAATAACTGCACTATTTGCACTATTTTGCTCTGCACAGCTTACAAAGCACAGCTGAAGCAGAATGAAATGCTGGTGAGCTGCATAGCTCAGTGGCAGTTTGACACTAACATCCCACAGCTCGCAGCAGCTGCTGATTTTTAACCTCTAACACCTTGGAAGGTGTCATATTTGTCTTTCTGGTCAATTAGCTTCCACTTTCTCTGCAGCAAGACTGACAAAAACATGGCTGAGGTACCTGGAAAAGCAGCTGTCTCTGCCTATCCTCCCCAGGAACTGAAGTGGTTTTGCTGAGGTCCATCTACTGCTGGACACCCCTGCCCACTCCAGACTTCTAAACGGACTTCAAGTATTTTCAAGATACTGTAGTAAAATGCATTATCTGCAGGGGCTTTTTTTATCCCCATGAACAGATGCACCCACCCTCAATAATTCCTTTTCCCTCCATCCTTTGGTGCAGAAGAAAGCAAAGCCTGCAGTTACACTTGTGCTTCCAAGGTAGGCAGAGCTCCACTTGCAGCTTCCAAAGGGAGCTGCTCCAAGGCACTTCCTGCTCCTGGGCACTCCGAGGGATCCGCCTCCCAGCAGGGCTGGCTTTCAAACAGGCACAACCAGATTCCCCAGGCACAAAGTAATCAATTTGCCTGTCTCCTGCAGGAGTTGCAGAAGGCAGTTTCTCTCTCACTCTACCTACCACTCCTAAGGATGATCACACTTGGATGACGATGGAAGAATTAGAAGCAGGAGGAATGAAGGAAATACTACATGGAATGTTACTCAAGACAAGTTGCCTAGGGAATATTCTGGAAAAATGTTTTTTGGGATTATACTGAAGCTTAACCTCAGGAGTTCCTGTGTAAAGGGTAAAAGCCACCAGCACAGGATTCAGAGGTAAATAATCTTCTCTTACTTAATGTTTCTAAATTTGCAAATATCAGAAAAAGGCTTTGTAGTGGGATTTAGAATGGAAATGTGCCTAAGTGTCGAGACATAAAAATAATAGATGTCTGTCTTGCAAAGAGTTAGGTATTTCTGTGGGTGAATATGGACTCACAGCTCTGCTGCTCTTGCACAGGAACACCAGGGTTTGAGGCAAGTTTTGTGCAAAAAAACCCTTCTTTTGGGAATACATCAGTTATCTTAAAAGACAGACCTTGATTTTAATTTTCCAAATCAGCTGAGCTTCATCTATAGCAATTTTCCATGTTTAAAAACCTGTAGGAGGTATATATCAAAACATACTTGAAAGCACAGCAGAGTGGCTGTTAGTTTATCATATTAAGTTTGCTGAGTAAGAAGCTTTCATCTATAAAATCATGCTTGGCTTATTTCAGTTTCACATGAAGTATATATGAATTGTCTTAGTGTAACAAACGTACCTCATGCAAGAAATAAAGAGAAAGTTGGCACCTACTGCTTTTAGATCAAGTAGGATTTTTCTAAGCAACTGGAGAGCTTTTCAACTTTAAGAGTCAGGGGAAACAATGTGGAAAGGGAGTGTTATGTGTGCGTTGGCACAACTGACATCTACAGCTCAGGGACAATATTTCTCTTAGAAGCCACTTCTGCCAGAGAAAAACAAAGTCTGAATGCTATGGAAGTTCCTTGACCTGTCTTTAAAATCACAATTACTGAGCAAAGAGGGGGAAAAAACCCCAACAGAAACCAAACCAGTATTAAAAGTTTACTTTGCAATACAAAATCTGTAAAAATGTCTCAGATGCTACTTTTGGGGTTATATTTATTTAGAATCAGTGATCACAACCCTAAAATTTTGTGTCAGATCTGCATAGTGTCCATCAAAATTAATGAAGAGCAAAGCATCCCTAAGGTCAAAATATTAACAGCATCAGAACAATCTCCATGACTGAGAGCAGCTATAGGAAAATGAATCTTTATGGGAATGGTTTACCTACGACCAAGCTTAGTCTTTAAGGCTACTTCAAGAAGTCCTAGCTTTAAGGGATGGAATTAGCTGGGAAAACAAAGCCAGAACCTTTGAAATTGACTGCAGTCTAAACAAGGGGAAAGAACAATGCCATATTCTTCACTCTACAGTGAATCTTCTGTTTTAAAAAAGCTGCTCTACCCTTTTTCCATTTGGAATTTTTATCTCTCATCCATTAACCTTTATCTTGAGCAATCCTGTGGACAGCCATCACAAGGATGTTTTATTCCAAAGAAGTGAGGCCTCAGCAGATGCAGCCGGAAAAACTTTGTCTCTTTATGCTTTGCTTATTTTAACATCCACAAAAGTCAAACTCCTGACCTACACACAGGCAAAAATAAATGACTTGTCTGCTTGTTTTGCTTGTTCCTTCTTCTTCAATTATTGGCAGTTCACAAGGTTTTTGAGGAAGTCATGGAAAATATAATACTTCATACTTTTAACAGACAAAGAGAACAACAGACCAAGAATTTAAGTGGCCCATGGAAGGCACTCTTGATGAAGTTCTGAGCCTGCTCTATCAGATAATTTTTTGCAGACTGCCTTCCACATGGAAGTGTTAACAGATCTTCAAGCACATTCTTCTTTAGCATTTTAAGCCCCTGCCCCTTCTGGGTTGCCCCTGTCATTTAATGACAAACCTGTCAGTAAATTCTGATGGTTAACATGTGGCTCCTTCTCAAATTAAGGGACTTAATTTCAATTCATGCCTTCAGTTCTTATGCAAAACAATACTTTGACTGTTATGGTTAACTATAATTAGAAAAAGGTGAATAAAGTGCTACAAGATTATTGGCCTGCTTTCATGCAACTAGAGGGAATTATAGGAGACATTTCAATAAGTCAACACTTTCCCTAGACAGTTCCTCCAGGTCACTTTTAAATAAGAGAACAGTTAAAACTAAGATTCTAAACTCCTCCTGTTAACAATATCTCTAGGCAACTTTAGTCTCACATTAGCTTTTGAACTTGTCATAAGAACAGCAGTTATATTTTGTTTCATTTTCTTAAGTGGCCTCATTCTCACCACAGGTCTGAATCATATTCCTATTTACTGAAAACGTTTCGTGACACACTGCTCTGCTATCAGTTCAGTCCCACCTCTTAGTCAAACAGGCTGCAGCCAATGATGTCTGAGCTCCCCTAAAGCAAGTTATGTTGAGCTTCCAGATGTGTAATTCCAAAACAAATGACAGTAAGTGATATAACAATATATTTTTGGACAAGATTAAAAAAAAAAAAAAAAGTGAATTGGTTTCTTATACTCTATTTCACCTTGATATATCAAACCATAGGCAGATTCAGTATAGTCAAACTGCCTGTATGTTTTTTTAAAAAAAAACTGCCTTAACATTTATTACAGGTGAGTTCCAAGGCTGTGATAGGCAGCTTTGTGGTCTGACAGAGATGAAATGGGAATGTAAAGCAGATAGGAGGGTGCACAGTACAAATTCTGAGTCTGCACTTCTACTGTCAGGATGACAAATCTCTCACACCAGCTAGAGCAATACAAAGCTGTTAAGTAAGAATTCAAACTACATATCCTATTAAATGGAAACAATTCCACCTGTACTTTATCCTGCTGCAGCCCTTTCTCTTGCTCCTATTTTATTTTCAAGTACTGCTTTAAAATATATCAATATTTGGACCTTAATGAAGTGATCTTTGGGCAAAGAAGATCATGACTTTCTTTTTAGGGTTCTGTGACCTCTAGGTTTGTGAGGATTCCTAAAGAACACTACTGACAGCAAATCTCTGGTTAAACAGGTGAAAAAAAATCACCATCAAAACATGAAGTTCTTACCAATTACAGAGAATTAGCTGCAGACTAAGTGACTTGCAGAGTGAGATCATTGCTTTGTCAGTGAGGTGCAGTATCCATCACCCTCACTGGGATCTATGTCAGTGCAAAAGCATGAACTCCTCACCTTCTATAACCCAAAGTATCAGCAGGAATGTCTGCAGACATGGAAATGCTGGGAGATGCTTTTCCTCCAGTCTACATCTGCAGCCACACAATCATAACAAAGATGTCAGAACTCCAAGGAACAAGCTCAGATTTGCAGCCGATTCACTCTTTGTATCTTTGAACCAAATACTTCAAAAATAGCAAAACACCAATGCAACACAGATATATCTCCTACAACACTGACTGTGTTACAGATTAGTGGTTAAAGGCTCAAGAACATCTTGAGTCTCTTCTCCCTCTCTCCATGTCTCTTGAAAAACTCACTCCAGAGCAGCATGATTTGGCTCCACTTTTCCAGCAACTTTGGCCTAATTCTTCCCCACCTTATGAATTTTTTGAATACTCAGGTCTGCTTTACTGTATTTGAATTTCTTGGTTTTACTCAATATCCACATTTCTCCACCTCCCACAATCCATTTCACATTAATTAGAGAATTCCCAAGCTATCTTGCTTCAAATGCAGCATTTCTATTCTTGTACATTCTGGTAATTTTGGTTTCCCTGGGGAAGTCTTGTGGCAGTTTTTACACAGTGATAGGACAAGGCTGAAGTGTTTTAAATGCAAGAGGAAAGATTTACATCTCATGTTGGGACAAAATTCTTTATGTGAGGGTGGGGAGGCTCTGGCACAGGTTGCCCAGAGAGAAGTTGTGATCATCCCCTTTGCTGAAACTGTTACTGATTTTGCACTATCATCTCATCTGTGGCATATTTTTAGGCAGAGGAAGCTCTCTGCCTTTGGTATTTTCTTGTTGAACCACTCCCACACTTTCCACAAACAGAAACTTGAATGTACAACTATATTTAAGTATGTTTTTCCAAGGTCTTATCTTAGAACAGAGATGCTTAAGAGGATGTTTTCATCCAACCACCTTGTGTCTTATAATCCTTGGTTTAATAAGTATGTTTGTTTACAAGGTATTTAAGTTAAAGGAAACTTTACAAACAAGGAGAAACTAAATCTAACTTACAACAAGATGTCCTAGTTTAGTGACCTCAGATTCATCTTTGAGTAACAGGGCAAGATTTCAAAACACCAAACCAAGTGCCTTCTTTCCTTGTGAGAACATGAGAGAGCACAAACTGAATTTCAACTCAAAACACCAGCTTTCCCCAAAGACTAATGTAAGGATTTTAAACTATATCCATTTAAATAGTATTTGTGTCTCACTAATTTTTTGTTGCTAGCTTAACACATTTATGCAGTAATCAAGCTCCAGAGTATGACTCCAAGATTGACTCATTGCCATTGTGCTCAGAAAAAAGTTAGATGGGTTTCTTGGCACCACATGACAGAGTTGTAACGAAATTCCACTGCAGCTTGGAAATGAGTAAGAATAATAATTTAAAAAAATGTTTAGGATTACATGTAACATGAAGTTCCCTTGGGACTGATTGCCTGAAAGTCTACCCAGTGTCCTTAACTGACTCATAGTTAGGGGTCAGGAAAACAAGCCTACTCTTATTTTTGGTGCAATCATTTAAAAAAACCCAAACAAAAAAACCCTCCCAAAACCAAAAAAACACACTAAGAAACAAAAATCCAACAGTTTCAGCAGAGGCAAAGAAGGCAGCATGAGCCAGAACACAGATCATAGATACCAAAGAGCTCTTAAAGAGAGGATTCTGTTCCTTGATTGCCTGCAAGTCGTCTTCTCTAGAAGATACTAAATCCAAGGTGAGGTGGCAAATTGTATCAAAGATCAAATAGAAACAGAGCCTTTGCCAACAGGCATTTTAATCAAAGTGCTGAATGACTAAGAAATAGTGAACAAAAGCAGAAATTAAAATGAACAGGAGGCTTTGCTAATTTGGGGACCGGGGAAGAAATAAAACAATTCAGCAAAGCCAAATTAGAAGACATTAAACCCGAGTACAACCAGAAACGAGAATTCCATACAATTAACTTTCCTACTTCACGTATCTAATTATGTCTTTTAACTTAACGTAGCCCAAATCTTATTTTTGGATGTTGGCTCCATGTTTCCTGGGTCTACTGATAAATTTATCAGACAGGTGGAAGAACATTCTATGTGGTTGCTTTGCAATTAAGCAAGTGGACCTTTCAACTTACCTTTTTTTTTTTCAAATGCAGAAGATAATATAAAAAATTTCATTTCTGTCAAACTCATTATCTTTGAGTTCTAGACATATTTTATCGTGATGACAGATTCTAATGGTGGTCCAGCTACCAGGATCTGTTATTCCCCTAGTCAGTGTGCTGAGGTAATTGTCTTCATCAAGATTTCCCCAGTCACACATGGCATCTGTTTAAATGGGGAGATTCACATAACCCTGTTCCTGAGAAGCAACACAGTCAGGTTATCAGAAGGCAAAGACTCTTGCAATACCCTTAAAATATATTTGACAAGGATGTGAAAATTGCATTTCTGAACCTGCCAACTATATATAACTATAGATGGCTATAGATAAAGATGCTTCAAAAAGAACAAACTTAATTACCAAGGGGTTTGCATGATGATAACTGCAATGGGCAGTGAATGTAGGGGCCACACTAAGTCACCAGAGTGCTTTCAGTCCACATACTCCATAGAATGGGCATTTTCTCCCTTTACTGACAAAAACTTCAAGGAAAGTGAAGTGCTTTCATCTCAATCAAAAGAAAAACAGGATGTGCCCCTATATACTAACACACAGGACAAAACAAGGACTCAGTAAATGAACAGAGCTTGTTGTGGAACACTCAAGAAGCCAAGCCAACAATTTCCAAGGTTATCTCTGTCATGAAGACATCCTCATTTCTTTGAAACCAGCGTGTGTTCCAATTGCCAGTATAATCAAGCACAATTATTGGCAAGCCTGTTCAGTAGCAGGCTTTGAAGGCAAGCCCAACAGTAGAGAAGATAAGAAACTAAGATTCAATTGCTTGCATTCCAGTCTTTTGTGAGACTGATCTTTAAACAAGAAAAAAAACCCTCCAGTATTTTCTGCAACAATATATGCAGATTTGTTTTGCAGTTCTGTGAGGTTCCTCCCTCCAGCCCAAGGAACACAGGCTATTTTGAGAGCAATGCACCAGTTCTCTTGGACACAAGAAATTCTTGTCACCTCACAGCATAAGCATTAATGGTGCCCTTAGAACTTCCTTGTAATCCCAGGTTTGCACAGCCCTGCTAAATTAGCATGGGTCAGCAGATGTGTGAGGCTGGACTAGAACAGATTTTCAGGTCACTTCTCTGAAGCCCTGTTTAGCAGCCCTGGGTCCTTTCACATGCCCCAGGCTGAACTTTCCCTGTTGGTGGTGCCAAGCAGCTCTGGAACATTCCTGAAGAATGTTATCTGGGAGAAACTGCCTGACTTCTGCCATGGGGACATCCACTGAAAAGTTCAGTAGTGGAGAAGCATTACTGTCATGAAATGAACACATTTTGCATTTTCCTCACCCCAGGGTAACACTCTCCAATAAATAACTTGCAGACTTGTCTGATCACAAGTCTTCTCTTCATGTGAATCAACAAACATTAAATTCAAATATTAAGGCATTAAGAGGAAAAAAAAAACAGTAAGGAAAATCTGCACTAGGGTTGAATATCAACATTCTTTCTCATGACTGACCTCTGAAGCATTTCAAATTTTGTTTTTCAGCTAATCCTCCTGCAGAAAGCTAGATTTAAGTCTGTGAAGATGTGTCCACACTGCTCAACTCCATGACTTATACAAAAATCTATTTAGAGACTTTAAATATGCATAGGAGAGCAGAGATATCTCAACAGTATCATTTGGAATTGTTCAAAGAGAAGAAAATCATTTGCATATTGACAGGTTACTGGATAGACCCTTTGCAGTTTCTAGAAATGCATCTTTTGGATACTATTAAGAAATCCTACATTTGCTTCCTAAGAAAAAAAAAATCTGTAGAATCAGGGTTTAATAAGAGTTGCACCTATTTAATGCTTCTATTTCAGAAAACAGCCCTAAAAGCTCTGAAAGAGCCAGAAGATACCACTGTGCTGGTTAACCTTTATGCTTGAACAGCCCTTTGAAAGCCACACATCTGATTGAACCAGAAGACCCTAAGTAAAAAATCCCATAATCTTGTAGCCCTGAACATATTACTTCTTACTGAAATCTTCCATTCTTGATCACAGTCCAAGGAAATAATTTATGTAGAGTTTGAGAAAAATACCTTCTTCCCTATGATTAAAAATAGCTGAACTTAGTTTCCATTGGGCGTGTTTTAAAAAATATCTTGCTTTTAATTATCTCTCCAGTAAAGCTTGCACAACAGCTAGGGAATAAAATGAAACTATATCTGCTTTCTGTTAAATAAGAAACAGCACTGAATTGTAGCCCACTGTGGTTCACAATGCACGTTTGCATCAATTTTATAGAGAATGTAAATGACAGTGTAAGAGTAGATAACAGTAATTCAAAAAGGCTTAGAAAATCTTTATGCTGCATTAGTGATATGGATTCAACTCCATAAAAACTCAAACATAAAACATTAACTTATTTTCATGCTAAATTATTAGAGTTCTTAAAGAGTTCTGTTCTGTTTTGTTGTAGCTGCTTCAGTTACTGTCTAACTCCCCAGGCAAGGAAAATGGTGAAAGGTTTTTGAGAGTGGCCAAATTTATAATCTTAATTCACGCCAGAATGCTGATTCATTACAAAGTCTGTCTCATCATCTCAAAAACTGAAATATTTCCTACTGAGAATCCAAAAATGGCACAGCCACACTCACTCCTATTTCCAAAAAGATTTACAGCTTGATTAGTTTTCATCAAGTAAAGAGTAATGATAAAATAACTGGAGTTACTTCTCTCTTCTTCCCCAAAATAAAAGTCCTCTTCACATTTCCCTAGTCTAAATCACAAATACCACAAAAATGGCCTTGGGCTGCAAATCACAACTTGTTCAGAATACCCTCCCATTCCAAGTCATTGCTACTTTTACTTTGGTGCAGAGGGAAAATGTAAATGTTCTGGAAAAGCTCCAGAACTACTTTTCATATATACATAGAACCACTAACATTGGTTGTTGTTACATTTTGATTACAGTGCAATGAAACAAACCAAACAAAAAAGATACTGGAATTAACTTCCTGTGTTGCAAGAGGGGAGGAAAAAAAAAAACCCAGGAAAGAATCCTGACCACAAAAGCCATGAGAGACCGTCTGCAAGAGCTCAGACTGAGGGCTAAGGAACTACAGATGGGTGGGGAAAACAATGGGGCAACTGTACAAGAAGAGGAGCAGGAAGAGTTTGAACAGCAGGCCATTATTTATGAAAAAGAGCCCATAACTGAAAGGCACTTGCACGAAATCCAGAAGCTTCAGAACGAAATTAATAACCTGGTGGAAGAAGTCAATAAATTCAGCCAACAACAAAAAAGCCTCGTGTCTTCAATGAGAAGATTCAGCGTTCTCAAGAAGGAATCTAACATAGCGAGGGAAATCAAACTGCAAGCAGAACACGTCCGCAGAGGTTTGGATGAGCTGTCAAAAGCAGTGAGGAAAGCTGAGAACGAGCACGGGCCGGCCCGAGCCACGGTGAGGATCCTGGCGGCCCAGCACGCCTTCCTGTCCCACCGCTACCTGCAGGCCATGCTCTCCTACAACGAGGCCATCACCGCCAAGCAGGACAAGTGCAGGACCTTCATCCTCCGCCAGCTTGAGGTGGCTGGGAAAGAGGTGTCTGAGGAGGAGGTCAATGACATGCTCCAGCAAGGAAAATGGGAGATTTTCAATGAAAATCTGCTCACTGAAGTCAAGATTACTAAAGCTCAGCTGTCAGAGATTGAGCAGAGACACAAAGAACTGGTCAATCTGGAGAACCAGATCAAAGATGTGAAAGAACTCTTTATCCAGATCTCCCTTCTGGTGGAGGAGCAAGGGCAGATGATCAACAACATAGAAATCTACATGAATAACGCTCAAGAATATACTCAAGCATCTAAAGAAAAGTTTGGGCTTGCAGTCAGGTATAAAAGAAGAAACCCTTGCAAAGCAATTTGCTGCTGGTGTTGTCCATGCTGCAGATGACAGCAGAAATGAACTGTTTGAAATATCAGTGGTTCCTCCACACCAAACTGATCTTGGAAAGCCCTCTTGGGATCCCTCAACTGCTTCACTTTTCTTCCCATTTTCCCTTCAGCAGAGCTCTCAGGAAAAACTGCATCCATCTTTCAAGAAAGAGTAAAGAATTTTATGGTTTTCACAGAAATACGTGAACTACAGGAAAGGATCAAAGGATGAAAGTGACATTTTTTTTGGTTCTTATATTAGAAGTTCTAAAGTTTAGTTTGGTTGTTCAAACTAAAACAGTGTGGCAACAAACTCCCTGTGCTGTTGGGAGGCATTGAAAATATTGTTAATCTCAAAGACAGGATTCATGAAAAAGTTTTACTTACTTTTCACAAAATAATAATAAGTATTTTTAATTGCCTTGTGTTTTTTTAGCATTTATATTTACTTGCTCAAATTCTAAACAGTTTTTTTCCCCAGGAATCTAAAATTCTACTAAACAAATCTCCACACATAAAGCAGACACCATTAGTAACAATCCAGAATGGGATGCCTAAACCCAACAAGAGGTCAGAAAACTTAGAGTAATGTTTCAATACTACATCTATAGGAAAAGTTCATAAACTTTTCATAAATTGACACTGAGATACTTATATTATTCAGCTCTACAGGCAGAGACCTACCAGGACAGGGGAATATGATCCTTAATTACATACTCACAAGGCACATTATTAATGCTGCCTGTCCTACCTAAATACACAATCACATTTGCAGTCTCACTTTTGCTTGCACAAAAATTAATGAAAAAATAGCACTCCATCCTTACACCCCCTACTCCTCCCCCATAATCTAGAAGCTGAAAATTATTTAGGTTGGAAGGAACCTCCTGCAACCAATAGCTCTCCATGCAATTGGACAGACAATAGCAATGTAACTGAGACAAAAAAGTTCTTTCCAAAAAGAAATTTTCAACAAAAATCCACACTAAAGCCGAACAGCAAACCAGAAATGTATTCCTGAACTGCTTTGTGCTGGGCAAAGACATTTTATTTGGATAGCCAGAGAAGGCAGAAAAACTGCACTGCAATTCAGCAAGTGAACTGGATGTCTTTAGTTGCACGTAGTGGGGAAAAAAAAATAATCTACAAAGTCATTTTCACATTGTGGTATTCAGAAATAGTTGGATTCCTTCCATCCCAGATTAAAACTGCAACGGAAATTAACTGCTATCGAAATACAATCAAAGCTCTGAACCTTAAAGTAAAAAATACTATTTACACAGTAGCAAAAAAAAAATAAATGTAGATGATGACATCACTGAAAAGATTTCATTAAATCCTCTCCCCTTAACTGCATATATTAAAAATACCTTTATGTTCCAAGGGCAGAGTAGAAATAAGCCAATAAACAAGGGCTATACTTCCAATAGTGGAATAAAACTCAAGTTTTCAAAAATCAAGTTTTAATACGTAGAAAAAGAGCTGCCTGATTAAGTAATTTCCAGATGTAAATTGGTAAGAAACAGGCAAAGCATAAAACACACTGAAGGAGACCTGGAAAGTGAGAAAGACTTGTGGAAAACTTTTCCTTGATAAAGGGGTACTATTAACTGAAAATAAATAGTATGAAATAATAGTATGAGCTACAGTTTACACTGAATTTGATACTGAGCATTCAGAATTATTAGCAGCAGAAATTTGCAGTAATCACTAAAGTAACTTTCCAGTGGTTTCAGTAGTTACATAAATATGCAGAAAACCAAACAAATTAAAGCCCAGCTGCAAGTGTTCTATGAAGAAAAGTGAAACATTAATAGCTATAATCCCTTATCACCAAAATAACAGGTAGAAAGTAGCTTTCTCCTGACAAAATACCTGCCCAAAAATCTTCTTGGTATAAAATATCAGTCACAGCACATGGACTTGGATTTCCTCTTGCACATGCTCCATGTCAACTTAAATTAAAAAAACCCACAACCAAAACAAACACTCCAAACAAACGCAACTAATCCCAAACAAAACCAGCATTTGCCTGCTAATATGATGTCTGTGTGCTCCCTTCTGGTAAAATAAAGGACAAAAATAATCCTAAGTGAAGAAAAGTTAAACTTGTATCTAAGTCTTGAAGATGCTGCCAGAAGAATTTACCCATAAACATAAATAAAGTGATAACACTGAACAATAAAAAACCCCAAATGACAAGTTTAACGTCTCTAAGTGATCTATACCAAGAGACAGAAAAGACAATACTATCACATTTGAAGAAAATTGTCTTAAAATGATTCTATGACACCTCATGGGCAGCAATAAATAACAACATGGGAGAGCAGCAATTAAATTTGTACAAAGTATCACACTGAACATCAGATTTCTCATATTCCCATATTTCTGTAAGGTAGAGTATTTAGCACCAATTTTATGTCCACATTGTGCAATTCAGCCTATTCTGCATATATTAAAATACACTAATTAAAAAATGTAGCAAGGTACTAGGGAACTTACTGCTACATGGGTAGCAAGTATCTCATTATTAAAAAAAAAAACAAAACCAAAAGACCCACAAATGCAATCTGAACATTAAAATTAATACAATATTAAAAAAGGCTAACTTTCAGCATAAATTTGGAAATCTGACAACACAGGAGAGAGTTCTTAACTCAAGAGGCAGGCTCACACGGGAGCATAAACCAAAGAACTACTGGATCCCTCCACAGAATTGGGATACTGCAAAAGCAAATTCTGATCAAAGGCTTGAATTTGAATCTAATAAAAGGTAATATCATCAACAAACTTGGTTTAGTCACCATTAGAGCAATTAATAAATACATTCTGCCTTCTGATTAGCTACTGATACAAAAAGCAGTATCAAGATCCAGGGGAGTGAATGAGTTCTCTGCAGGTCCAGTCAGCCACACAAATATAACACCATTATAGGATTATAGAGATTTCTACCCCCCAAAAAAAAACAAGCAACAAAACCAAAATACAACCTCAAACCCCTCAGTTGTATTTAATTAAAAACCACAGCACAGCTTTCCACAGTCACAGCTGCATTTTCATTTGAGTTAAACTAAGCTGGCTTTATTGCCTTGCCTGTGCCAGTAACATGGAGAGCAGTGAAAGGTAAAATCTAATCTATTTTCAACATAGACACCATTACTTTGCTGAACTACCCTACACTTCATCAACACAATTATCCAGGCTCAGCTTCAAATCAGCAGAGCATCACAATTTCTTAAAAATAAGAGGTCTCTCCTCTTACCTGTACAGATTCTTTATGATAGCACAGGGATGTTGTGCAATTTATGCTTTATGGAGGTCTTATGCTCACCAGACATAAAGATATTGACTTAAAAAAACATTTTAAACTTTCAGAGTTTATTTTTTAACTTCAGAAGCATATTTGTTAGCAAATATTTTTGGTGTGGAATTTAAAAAAATATGTTCTTTCCAATACTTCTACAAACCTTATTAAACAGAGAAAAATCAGAAAAATCAGGTGCCCAATACAATTAAAGCAAGCCTCCTTTAATGAGACTTTATTGATCATATATCAGCAGCACCATGTGTTAAGTGAACAAGACATTTATTGCTGAGACATCACCCTATTACTGAGTATAATCAAGCATTTACCATTTAATGAATTGATGTAGGCATAAGTAGCAACAATATTTTTGCATCATGTTGCCACACCAAATTTGTAAAGCTTTTAACCTAGCATTTCAAGTAACATTAGAATTTTAAAGCATTAATCCCACCTTGTTATTTTTCCATAGCTAATAAAAAAGGAGAGAAATAAATATCCCTGAGAAGGATAAAATAAAACATAAACCCATTAAGCTAATTGCAGTATTGGTTAGTGCTAAAGTTACAGCAGTATTAGTCATAAATATAGATCCTTAGGTCTAAATTCACCCAATTTCACATTATTAGGAGAACATTTGTTATGCTACTTACACTAACACAGGTTTTCCTGATATCTTAGGGCTTTTTAACACTTCTATCATGGCTTGTTTTGTTTCTTCCATTCTTTCAATGTCACTGGAATCCACCACAAATATGACACCGTAGGACTCAGCATAATAATTCCTCCAGATATTCCGGATTCGTTTTCCACCTCCTAAATCAAAGATGGTGACTTCAAAGCGTCCCTGTTTAAGATTAATTTTGGAAAACCCAACTGTTGGAGCCACATCTTCAGGAGACTCTGTCAAAGAAGAAAGCCTTCAGTTTAAAGAGGATTTTATAGTGGGATTTGTGTAGCAAAATTCACATTTTAAAAACACGGAGCAAATTCTCCTTGTTAAATATTGCTGAGCACATTTTTGCTTACGTGAAGATTTCCCCTCTCCTCGGGGAATTGTAAATTAACTAGTCTCTCAGCTAGTTACTTTACATTAATTTAGACAGGAGCACTGGGGGAGTGGGAAGCGGGGAGTAAAGAGAGGGCCCAAAAGGCAGATTTCAGTATTTCACACCACAGTTCCATTGCAGTGGTGGTTCTGTACTGCATTTTCACTTCCACTCATTTCCATGATAGTAATTAAACTTTGAGAAGGAAAAAAAACAAACCAGTCAATGCACTATGACCTGGGAACCCTTGTGTTCTGCCAAATTTATATTTTATCCTTCGTGGTTGCCAAAACAGCTTCAGAAGTTCAAACTGACGGGCTGAGGTGAAATGACTGAAACCATGTTCTTCTGAGATGTAAATTACTTGATTCCCTTTATTCAAGGTCAGGTTTTAGCCTTTGTTTGCTTATTTTTATTTGCTGCTTTTTTCTAATTTGCCCTGCAATATGCTAAAAAATGACAGATTTCTATTTAATACTTTTGCTTCCTGTCTCCCTTTCCTGAAGGCAAAGAAAGCCTGGCCTCACCTCACACCACTAAGCTGTGCCTGCAGGGCTGAGATAATTGGATCTCTGTTTTCTGCAGCTGGGGAGCACAAGGCAGGAGAAACATGGAAAATACAGCTTATTGAGAGGAAAAAAAATGAAAGCCTGCCTAAAAGCACTGAGCTCTGAGGAGCATTGCAGAAACTGAGTCCTCACCAGCCTTCTGCTCCTACCCTTAAGACAGCCAAGATGGGCATTCAGAATATTTAAGCCCTGAGGAACACTCAGGGAAATCAGAACTATCTTTTCCTTGAGTTTCCCTTTAGAAATACACATCTTTATCTCACTTGTTTCCCCTGAAAAATAGGAATTTTAGAAATAACAGTTACATTCAGAGGGTAAAGATAGTAAAGGTGGTATTCAAATAGAATGGAAGGCTAAATTATGAAACACTCCTGTTTTCAGGGCAAAGATGGAGAAATAGGAGAGAATACTCATGATTTTATTTGTGCTTTAGCAAGTCTGTGAACTTACATAACACAAGTAAACAAACTCGAGGTGGAGTCTCCAAGTCTGCCAAAACACTACTAAGTAAACTCCTGTTCTTGCACAAGATGAAAGTTATTTAGAAAGACAATCCCACAAGTGGAGGAAAACAATACAGAATTTTTGTTTTCATAAGTTTTATCTCAAATTATATCCTGCTTGCATGCACCAGGGCAGAGTACCCTTAAAAATCGAGTGGTCTCTTAATGGCATTTTTATTTATCATCATTTTCTCATTATAAATAATGATAAAAAATATGTAACACTAGAACCATCCTTAATGTTATACATACCAATTTCCTTTTTTTGGACCTTACATATACTTACTTACAACACTGATTTTTATATAAAGTTTACTGCTGTATGCACATTACTGGAATGGTCACCTGAAAGCAACTTCAGCACACGCACACAAGTAAAAAAAAGAGAAAATATTCAAGTCCAATGACTCTATTGTCCATTGTAGAGTTTTTATTAAAATGTGATATATATGGTATTTGGATGGTACAACCACCAACATTTTGTTTCAACAAGATGGGAGGGAGAGATACATTAAGACATGAAACAATATTTTCAGATTTAAATGATTCAAAATTAGGAATGGTACTCTCAGTGCTCCATTTGGATTATAAATTAATCACTTACCTCCTTGAATTCCTCGGACTGTAGCAGTTTTCCCAGCATTATCAAGACCCACCATTATTAGTGTCACCTTCCTCCATAAGGAGAAAAAACAGAAAGATATTTATTTTTTTTCCTCTATTCACTCTATTTTTTTAAACACATTCACAGCAAATTTACCACCAAATAACAGAAAGAAGAGGTATCAAAATACCAAGGCATTGTTACTATTGTGTGTCTGGTGTTTAATATGTCCAATGATCTGATTAGACAGAACAGCAGAACAAGGTAGGAAATTAAGTCTCCTATCATGGTCTAAGTTTCACATGAGACAATGATTCTGCTTTCAACTTGATACTTGCCAGCTGCAATTTAATTTCACAGTACTGTAAATTTTATTTGGTGTGGTCACGGTCCCTTTAACAGTTTCTGTAATTGCAGTTCCATTACCCTGTATTTTTACCATCTCTCTGCCTCAAAGTTTGTCCTGGATTAGAAAATTACTTCTGTCTTCATCAGCGTGTCTGAACAACACCTGTGTAGACAACACCAGTGCTGGAAATATGTGGGACTTACCATGCCTTTGTTTCTAGACTGTAAATGTGCAAGTGGTGCTAGGAATGCACAATTTATTAGCTAACTGGTATACAGGTTATTATTTTCCCAGGATAGGATTTTAAAAGCCACAGGAAAACCTTATTTATGTGTATATAACTCAGTTCTTCTTCCTGTTTACAAAGACTCACTGGTCAAATCCATTTGCTAAATTCTATGCCCCCTTAAGTGAAAGAATTCTAAAAAAACATTGTTATTTGCAGACTTGAAACTATACTATCAAATATGAAGTAATACTATCAAACATGAAGTATAATTTATACAAGTTCTTTCAGAAGAGCAAGAAACCTCTGAGAAAAGAACCCAGAAATTAAACTGTACTTTAGAATCTCAAAATCTGCAAGAGTAAGGCAAAAACCAAACAAACTTTACTTTGAGCAGCTTAGAGACTTTCTGTGATGGAGTGACCAGAGCAGTGGACAAAGGAAGGAGTAGAGATATAATTTATCATGACTTCTGTCCCAATTGGAGAGATGTGTTCAGTGGATGGAGTAGCAGGTAGATAAGGACAGTCACAGCCTGAGGGCTGTGGTGACAGCTCGGGGCCCCAGTGGACACCAGTGACCAGCAGTGCCCCTCAGAGGTCCGTACTGGGACCAGTGCTACTGACTATCTCCATTAATGAGCTAGAAAAGTTGCTGAAGGCATCCTCAGCAAGTTTGCAGATGAGTGGTGAGGCTGACACACCTGAAGGATGGAAAGCCACCCAGAGGGAACTGCAGAAGCTCAAGAAATGGCCCATGGGAATATCAGGAGGTTTAGTAAGACTAAGTACAAGTGCTGGGTCAGGGTATCAGCACATGGAGAAGAGCCAGTTCTTTCTCTGGGGAGAAAGAACTTGGGGTGCTGGTGGGTGAGAGGCTGGACATGATACACTGAATATGAAACAATGTATAAAACACAGTTTGGGAAGGTGAGAAATGTAAAATACTTTCCCATGTTTACCTGACAGGTTCCCTCCACCGTTTCAACCAGTTGCAGCAATTGGCCATTAGATTGAACATCCCTCTTCACCAGCCATCCAGAGCCACCCAAGCTGCAGGAATGATGTGGGCAGGCCAGAGCAACCCAAGGAGACTGGCAGAGAGACTTCAGAGCCAAGGTCTTTCTTGTCACTCCTAAAAAGAAAAAAAAAGGGACAAAAAATTAGTTAGGCACTCTGTAGAAGGAAGGCAGCAGCCTCCTGTTCAGTGTGTTATGTTCAGTCTTGTTATCTTTCCCTTTTCCATCCTCACACACTTCATCCACCCCCTCTTACAGATCTGTGCAGCCACCACACACTGCTTATCCCAAATAATAATGCCAGGCCACAGCACAGAAGGAAACTTGTAAGTTAGAGGAACAAGACACATCCAGCTACAAAATTTCAGCACTTGTCTCACCAACACATGCCACAGCCCTGCTGACTGACAGAGAATAAGGACCAATTTCAAGCATGAGTAAAACTTACAAGAATATAACAGGATAAAGCATTAAAAGCAAACAAAGAACATCCCTACCTACTAAGTGTATGCATTTAAGTGTCAATTTCTTTTGCACAAAAAGATCCCAGAGCAAGGAAGCTGTAGCTCTCTAGTGAGTATTTTGAGGAACTGGCAAAGATAACTAGTAAATGTCACTAAATTAAACAGAAGTACCAAGTACTGCCATCATTCCACTCTTCAAGCAGAAAGAAACAATATTCCTCTTTTTGACAATTACTGTAGCAGGTCTCCCAAAGCCTGCATCTTAAAATTTGCTTCATATTTTAAATTAGAGCTAACCTCAAACTAAGGTAACTTTAAATATGGCAAAAAGTGAATAATTAAAAATCATAGCAATCCTGATCAACTGCGATGGCTTAGATAATTTATAGAGGTAGGAACTGAACTCCTCCTGATCCTATGAAGTTCATTTTCAAGGATGCCTTTGCATGGGTCTGCTGTCATTCAGTGTCAGAACCAGGTCAGGTTTCATCCAAAGCAGAGACAACAGCTACTCTTTAAACATTTATGTTCCATTATCCTCAAGAATTTGAGAGGAGCTTCTCCATGGGAGAGCTGAGTGTATGAAGAGTAGAGAAGTTCCTAAAAAGAGCAAGATGATTACAACTGTTACAAGTATTAAAATCAAGCTCTAAAGAATACAAAATCATTTAAAAAAAAAACCAAAAAAACAAAAGCCCACATGCAGTGTGCTGTAGTGCCTCAACCCACAATCAAGTCCGAACAAAGCTCACTTTGAGAACAGAGCCACAGAAATTTCTAGGAAGAAAAAATGTAACAGCTCAGTGAACAAAATGTTCCATTGTAATTGTGTCAAATGACATAAATGTAACATTTTCAGAGCCTGAGCACCTCCACAGAGCAATTCCCACCCCATTATATAAAGACTATCTTTGCAAACTGTCACAAAATTGCTCTTGAGCCTATATATGGCCCAGAGCATTCAGATGGAATTCATGAGATGAAGAGAATTTATTCAAGAGTGAAAAGCAGAGAGCAGCTATGCCCTAGCTGAATCTTATTTAAATACAAAACCATAAAAGGGGGTGGGCAGGAATTGCCAAATTAGATAAAAATTTTAGGAAACAAATTATTCTAGGAGGAAAGGACATTCAACACTGCTGAAAATGTTGCAGTAGGGAGGCAAATCCCATTCTGCTATGCCAATTTGGAGAGACTGGATCTCTGAAATATGTACAGAACATATGTCAGGTATTTTATAGGGTGCACTAACAACATCCCAAACCTGTTCCAGATATTACATCTGTCAGCTTGCTGAGGTCAAACAAAACCAACAGGCCCAGAAACCTGTCAAACTTAGCAGTGAAGCCTGCACACCATCCAGCAGAGTACATTTAGTACATCACCTTCACTAGAGGCTTTTACAATACAGAATTTATTTCAGCCACATCAAGCTTTCACGTTCTTGGAAACACAGCTAAACAAATCATTTAGAGCTGACCCTCCTCACATAATTTAATTATTTAACTTCCTGCTGTAATGTTCCTTGTCTGAATGTCAGTTATAAGGGCACTTCACAGTGTTATATTTTGAACAGCAAACCGAGTGACTGAGCAGCAAAGTAGCTGAAAATTCAGCAAAAATTTGTGAACACCATCCTCTCTGCCAGAATTGAAGTTGAGAGCTAAATAAGGTGCAACAACTGTGACATCCTGAAAGCCCGAAGCACTCAAATCTTTGTGCGGAACAGCTTTAGGACCACCATACTTTCTGTAAAGAGTTGTAACTACAAGTCCAGCAGTTAAGAGAGCATCTGCACTTTCCGGCCACGTTCCCAACTTTCCTTTCCCGCTTCCAAGAGAGCAGCAACTCAAAAATCCCGCACGTGTCACTTGCTCCTCTCTTCCACTGTGGAAGCACTTTTTCGGCTTGTAAGCCCAACGCTTTCTACACAATCCGCTCTCTGAGAAGAAGAGAGTCAGCCCTCAGGCTGCCGAGCCCCCCGGGCCCTTCCCCGCCCCGCTCACCGCTGCCTCCGCCGAGGCCCCGCAGCTCAACGGCTGCGCGCGACCCGGAGCGCTCCGCCACGCACGGCCCGGCCCCGCCACGGCGGCGGCGGCCGGCGGGGACCGGCGTCAGCTGCGGGCTGCGCTGGGCCGCTCCCGGTGAGGCGCTCCTCGGGCGGGGCCGCGCCGGGAGCTCGGCGGCCGCGGGGACGCCGCACCGAGCCCGTCACCCCGGGAGACGGCCGACGGCGGCCGGCAGGGGACACACTTAATGGCGCGCACGCAGACGCCAGGGGTGGGACCGCGGCCGACCAATAGGAAGGGGCAATTCGCCCGGTGCCGGCGGAGGATCGACCAATCAGCGACGAGGATCCGCGCCCCGGCCCCCCCGCCCCCCCACCACGCCCCCCCCCCCCCCCCCCCCCCGGCGCCGTCCGGGAGTAAACGCTGGAGACGGGGCGGCTCAGCCATGGGGGGCAATGGACAATGCCCGCCCCGTCCTGCCCAGCTCCGCTCTCGCCGGCGCGGGGCCCTGCCCGCCGTGCGCCCCCCCGCTCCCGCCGGGGATGTCCGCGGAGCCCGCCGTGTGCGGCCGCCGTCTCCGCGGGGCGGGCCAGGCGCGACCCGCCCGCGCCCCCGCGGCGCTGTCCCCGGCGCCCTGGTGACGCTCCCGCAGGGCAGCGCTGCCCGGACACGGCCCAGCCTCCCCACTCCGCGCCGCCGCCCCTCCCTCCCGCCCCCACAGCCTCGCCCGGCCCCGCAGAGCAGCAGCCGCGCAGTCCCGGCCGCCCCCGGTAGCGATGAGGCCGCGGTGCCTCCCGCTGCTGGCGCTGGCCGTCGCCCTGGCCGAGGCGGCGACTTGTGAGTGAGGCGAGGCGGGGCGGGGGGACGCGCGGGGCCGGGTGCGGGGCGAGGGGCGGCCCGCAGCGCTGCCGGGGCCGCCCGGGGCATCGCGGCCGCTGCGCTCGGTGCGCGCAGCCCCTCGGTTCTCCCGGGGGCTCGGCAGCGGTTCCTGCGGGCCGGCCGAGCTGGGGCTCGGGGCTGTGCGCGGCTCCGGAGCCGTGCGCGCCGCAGCGCGGCTCAGCCGCCCACGGGAAGGTGTCTGCACAGGGAGCTTGGTTCCCTTGCAAGGACAGCCCTCGGGAGATCGCGGTGTGCTGGGAAAAGTGGCTGTGTTGTGCAGTCCGGCAAGCGGCACGGACCCTCTTTGTAACTTCAGACCTCTCAGGCTAAGTAAGAGCTACGTGCTCTCGCATACAGATAAAAAAGAAAAAAAATAAAGTATTCCGTCTTTGACACGAAAGTCTTTGAGCTTAATAGTGGTAGAAGACAGTGTGGCTGAAAGCAGCAGAATTGCAGCTCAAAGTAAGCGTGTTTCTGACCTGTTTTACTAATGATTAAACTGGCAGAACAGAAACCGAATGTTTACTATTCTGCAAGGTGCTGGGGTATCTGACTTGGGAAGGGAGCAGTATCAAAAGATGAAAGTTCATTTTGTAACGTTTTTAACAGGTCCTAAAAATAAACCTTCTAATAAATATTTCATAATGATCTTTTCTCCTGTTTTCGTCACGTTTTTGGTTCCATTTATCTTCTTTACTACATATCTTGTCATTTTTCTTAACAGCAGGAAATGAGCTGTCCTCCTCATCCAAAATTTCTGTGGTCCATATTTCCAGTTTCCTATGCCTGGCTCTGAACAGTGCCAGGGATTTCTGGAATGGCAGGGGAGGAGAGGGGGAAGAAGAGAAACCAGCTTTTAAGTGCAGCTCATACCTTCAATAATCATAAAATTGTCTCTGCAAGCCTCAGTGCAGGTGGATTTGGTCAAACAACAGGTGAGGGACACATTTTGGAGAAGGTGCAGGTAAATATTAGCGGCCAATTTTATTTTGTTGGCTGCATAATGTCACTGAGGAGCTTTTCAGGATACTCTTGTCACTGGAGTTATAGAGCTGTGCAAACAAGGTTGTGCCACTTCCTACAGTGGTGTCACTTTTTATTCAGTTTTATTCAGCTGCTTTCTTTGGCTGGGGTCTTGGGTAAGCAGCTCTAAGTTATGTTTAAGTGGCCCACTTTAAGCAGGTTTATGGTTGCATCTGCATGACAGAACAGCTGTAAGAAACCACTGAATCTCATCCTCTCCCACATTTTTTTTTTCTTTTTAAGTAGCATCACTTTTAGATGCTTGATAAGCATTCACTACACAGTGGCTGTACACCACCTCTGGAAATTGTTAGGCTCTGGAGTTACACAAGGTTTCAGTGATCAGCACATGAAGCAGCTCGAGTGCATTAAGGGTTAACTTGGTTTGGCAGGGTCAGAAATGGGCTGGAGTTTCCTGTAATCAGACTGGTAGCAGCAGCAGTCAGGATTTTTTGTTTTTAATAAAGGTCCTATCATAATCTTTGTAATTAAAACACAGATGAATAGATACACTGCTAATTTTGTGCAAGGGGATTGAAATATTTGCACTAAAAAAAACATGGAATTTGCTCTGAGTTACATGTTTTATTTAAAGTCAGAAGTTACAGGAAATCAGCTTGGGAGAAGGATAAAGTGCTCTGATGTAGGGGAAAAGACTTATTCCCATTGCCCCACTGTACTGAAAACATGAAGTAGAAAGTGTTACATCTGTTTGTAGACAACAGAAAATTTATTGTCTTTTATTTACTGTAAAATCATGTGAAAATGACAGTGATGCAGCTAAAGGTCAACATCTTTGTGGAGGGTAGAGATCTCCCATGGAAATAAACCAGCGGCTATAATACACAATATTCCTATTTCTCTTGTCACTCCTTTTGCCTCAGTACAGATGGTCTTTCTGCATCTTTCTTATTAATGAGAAATAAAGCATTTAGGTTTGAACTTCTTTCATTTCTAAGCAGCTTGCTTGTTTCTCTCTGAGATGGAGGTGTGCTATAAAACCTTGGAGGTGAGCTGTACATCCACCTTATGCTCAGGAAATCTTATTTACTGCCTTACCAGGATGAATCATTTTAGCAGAATGAAAGGAAATAGATTAGTTTGTAGTTACAAGCTCAGCCCATGTGAGATTCACTCAGGAGGCTGTAACACAAAGGTCTCATCAGGTCATTACCCAACATTGCAGCACTTCAGAATGCTCCCTGTCACTTAGTAGAGATCTTGAATATGTTTAGGATGGTGTGATTTTAGTTAAATGTTGAATTTGTCTCCTTCCAAGCCCTGGGCCTCATTAGTTGCTCTTTCTAGTCAGCTTCCTTAATTTTTTTCTTTCCTTTTAGTGCAGAGAATCTGGGAGCTGTTCTCTGGCACTTCGTTGCTGGTGTGGCTCGTGAAGGTGCTCTGGCTTTGAGGAATTGTCACAGGCAGTACTGGATGGGCTTGGTGTGCTTGAATGGCTCTTTTCTGTGGAGCTGGGATGAATATGTATGGCCACCAGACCTGATGTGCACTGCAGGTGTCACAGCCCTCACACAGCTGGGCAGCTGTGAAAGGTTAAGTTGTGCAGAGGCTGAGGAGAGGAAAGTGTGGTGCACTCCAGTGAACATCTGTCATCTGCACTCTTTAACCCAATCAGCTGGACTTCTTCCAGCTGTGCTCATCCATTTTTCTCGTGATCACAAGCTACATCCAAAAATGAAACCAGGCAGTCTAATTTAGAGGCTGTTCCTGGAGTGTTGTGTGCTCTGCAAAGAACATTGAAGCAGACATCTTTCATTTTTAGTGTCATTTCTCAATGTTCACCACTTGTTAAAAGTCACTAAAATGACAATAACCAGATACATGAAAATTAAGTAATGACTCATGCTGGGTCTGAAACATCAAAGCTGGCTAGGATTGTTTTACCTTGTAAAATGTGGATGTGTTTATAGATTGTCCACCTTGATATTCCCAGGATAGCATTCTCACCTTTGTCTTGCTTTTCACTGTTCTGGAAAATAAAATGACATTTATGTTAATTACATGTAACAGGTAGCCTGACTTTGTAAAACATAATTTTACTCTCACATAAATTTAATAGGGTCAAAATATTTACATGCAGATCACTGACACTGGTAGTATAATCAGCTTTTTTTATCTACTTGTTGCTTACATACCTTGCTTTGTAATAACCATAACAAATAAATCTTGTCCTGAGTATGACATGTAAATTATGCTTCAGGCATGGATGATATTAGGGATTAATAGCACAGATTAAGGATTTTTTGATCAGAAACAGCTCCCACATACAGAATCCTAGAATGTCTTGCTCACATTTTTTCAAAACAATAACAAACATCAACTCCTGACTAAGCATTTATTTCAGAATTTTGTATTAAATTCTCACATTTTCTCAGTGTTCACAGCATTTTTCAGCTGTTGCAAAAAGAGATAAATAATAACAGAGATGCTTTGTTTCTCCCAAGTTTTATCCCAGCAGTATGCCTCTCAGTTCCTGCTGAGGAAACGCCGAGCAAACTCTTTCATGGAAGAAAGTAAGAAGGGAAATCTAGAAAGAGAATGCATTGAAGAATTATGCAATAAGGAAGAAGCCAGGGAAATCTTTGAAAATAATCCTGAAACTGTAAGTATTTCATGAGTATCTATGACATAGATAGAAGTTCTTTGCAGAGGGAAAGACAGAAGCACATGGAATTCACAGCTCCCAGTAACAACACTGGGCAAGATTGTCCCATTTAAAGAGACAATTTTCTAAGTACTTTTGACACCCAATTCATTTGCATTGCTTTAATTTTGCAAGTGTCCAACTCAGTGCAGTATTTTAATCTCTCCACTGAGTCTTGTGTGTATTAAATGATCTGCTTTAGCCCAACCTACTGTCATTTAGAAAACCAGGCCTATATTCTGTTGCTCAAAGTAACTCTTTTCTTCCTTTGTAGTTATGATACCAATATACTTCAGAATATATTCAGTGATGTGTTTTGCTGTTATTTTACCTACTTGAAATTTTTCTTAGCCTTTCTTTTTCTTTTCTTTCTGCAGGAATATTTTTATCCCAAATATTTAAGTAAGTACAAAAAAAAAAAAAAAAAAACCCTAAACAACTGTAGTGTATGAGTCAGTGATGCTCTCATTTGGGTAATACTGGTTTAGTTTTTCTGCCCCTAGCGCTGGGATGATTTCCATGCTGATTATAGTGCAGAGAATGTCCTGTGTGCTGAGATCCTCACAGAGGCACTCTGAAGGTTGTCATCAGCTGTCCTTAACATGCCCAGACCAGTTTTGCAATTCAGGCTGTGAGAACAGGCTCTTTGAAGATGCCATGCAGCAAGTGGTGTAATTTCAGTGTAAATGAGTTGTTTGGACCCTGAGCTGATTCTGTGGCTTTGCACTTGCAGGCTGCCTTGCCTCCCATCGAGCAGGGGTGTTCAGGGTGGCTGCAGTCACTCCAGACTCTCCAGCTGACCTGAGGGCTTGTGTCAAGGGTAAGTGGTGATGTTGGAACACACAGTGGCTAAAAAGCATTTCACAGGGACACAAAAAGAGACAAAAAACGGTTTTCCTCAGGCAAACTCAATAATCAAAGCCATAAGTTGACCAAAAAAATGTGAGGTGAGACAGAGCATTTCCAGAGAAAGCAGTTTAAGTGACTGCTTTTAACTTTATAAAGATAAAGGAACACAATTGACTGCAACATGGAAGGCAGAGTTCTTCTGCAAACAGAATTGTCCTACACCAACCCAGCAATATTCCCCAGTGTCTCTTCTGTACTCCACCACATCTTTAATAGTTATGCCAAACCCTTTGCCTCTAGCAAGTCAATTTCTGTCAGGTAAAGTAAGAGAGTCTCTTGTTAATTGTCATTTCTGCCTTCTCTTTGGCCTGTAGTTACATTACCTGCTGAAAATTTCAAAATTAAGGAAAAAAAAAAACAAAACAAAACAAAATCATCCAAATACTATCTGGAACGCAGTCATTGATTCTAAACAAAAGGTCACAAAGCATGAAACTTGGGATGTTTCTCAAATGTTTGATTTAATGCCTATGCCTTCACAGGCCCAGCATGAATTGTGTTCTTTCTAGTAAATTCATAGCAAGCCATTTTTACCATATTTCCTACTGTCACAGCTTAAACATCTCTCTAAACCTCCTACAGCCTGGTTATATCAAAGAAACTTCCAGTTAGCTTGAATAATACTCATCCTTAACCACTTGACACTGTTTTTATCACTGAAAGCAATGGAAGGAAAAAAAGAAAAAATCCTTAATAATTGCACTGCACATAGACATGGCTGTGCATATGCTCATGGCTGAACATGTTTTCTAGATCAGTTTGTAATAGTGCAGTAAATTACCAGTTTGTCTGACCACTCTTGAACAGAGAAACTCAACTGTCTTGAGTTCTTGAAACTTTGATCTTTCTAGTGAAATTTGTGATAGTATGATGGGGGCAGAGCACTGTTCTTTAAAAACTGAAATACATCTTTAAAATATAATAATATAAAGTCTGGTCACATCTTGCAGGGATTAGCTTAGCAAGTAATTTGTCTTCTAGTTGTTTTCTGCCTGGAAAAGAGAAAGTACTGGTGGCTTTGTATGTTCTCACTAAAGAAATCTTGCTGACAGGACGAGTGGCAAGATTGTGGTGGGGGTGCTTCATGTTATACATCAAGACCTTTCCTATTTCATGACCTGTAGAAAGAGAAGAAGAAAGACTAAAGTGATTCTCGAGGAGAAATAACCCCAAATAACAAGGATCTCCCATGTTTTCCATCCCACAGAAATTTCTAACCAGTGCAGCCCCCTGCCGTGCCATAAAGATGGATATAAGGATTGCATAGATGGACAAGCCAAGTATACCTGTGTCTGTAAAGCAGGATGGAGAGGAGAGAACTGTGAGGAAGGTACAGTCTTCAATTTCATGCCATGCTGGTTCTCAGAAGCACAATTACATTTCTGCTATTGAATAGTATTTGCAGCTGGTCTGTTGATGTCTCCCTGTCAGCAGAGAGTTTGATTCCCTTTTCTTTATAGATATAAATGAATGTGAAGACTTCAATGGAGGTTGCAGCCAACGCTGTTCTAATTTCCCTGGGAGCTTCCGTTGCCTGTGTGAAGATGGCTACTTCATGCATTCCAACAAAAGGGATTGTGGAGGTAGGGAAACTTCAGGAGAACATCTTTCCATGCCACCACAGTGCCTGCTGACCAGGGAGAGGGAAGGGTTTGATCCAATAATTCCATAAATGCTCTTGCTTTGCCTCTGAAAAATCCAGCCCTAATTTAGTTTGGCTTCTCATGCCTTACACACTGCAGGCATTTGGGCAGCCAAGTAATGAACTGGATCAAGAAGTAAGGAAAGGAAGAGGGAATGGCTATAGATGAGACTCTGCTTCATTACTGGAGCTCCATAAAGCTCATTTTTGTCTCACACCAGTTTCACATATCCTTTAAGCACCCTGAAACAAGAATCTAAGGTGACAAATAGCTGATATTGTTACCATGGAAATTCTCTCTGGTAAATACTGATTTAGGCTAAATCACTCCTAATTAGCCATGCTGCTCTTTCTGCAGTTTGAAGTTCATTGGGGAAGAAATTATTAATAAATAAAAAAAAAAATCTTTTAATGGAGAGAAAGATTTTTCTTTGATTCACCCAGCATAATTTTTTCTGTGCATGCTTGTGTCTACTGTTGGCCATGACCTACATGCTTCATCCCATTCCAAATAAAGACTGTGTATTGACATAATAAGCAGTTCTTACTACATTTTTAGAAAAAATTACAACTTCATTCCATTTTAATGGAACAACAGTTTTGGGTGATGTCCGATTTTTTTTTTTTTTTGTTCAAAGACATGCCAGAATGACAGAAGACTGTGGGTTTATGAAAAAGGGCAAGCAGACAAATTGGTTAGAAGTTCTGTAATTCTTGGAAAGATACTGTAAAATCTGGTAAAAAAGTAATCAAAGATAAAAATAGACTAATATACCTTAGTGCCCTGAATGTCAGTTTAATCATTTGATAAACTGCACTCAAATATTTTATTACATGCAACTACAGAGTTAAACACTCAGGAATTTGGAATACTCTTACTAACTTTAGAAAAGTAGTCTGAATTCAGGGCAGCTTTGACTTAGTACAGTTCCAGGACTCCAAGCAAGCCAGTGGCAGAATCTCCTGTGCAGCACCATTTCCACAACTGCTACAAAACCACAGAGAAAACCAGAATGATCCCTGCATTCACGAGTGGGAGTGAAGTACTGCCAGGATCTGATATTTTCCTGTCTTGAAGACACTTAGTAAGATTGATACTATATCCTGAATCCCACTGTCACATCTACATTGGGAAAATGACATTGACAAATTGAAAACAAGACAGAAGATAGACACTAAAATGGTTTGAGGGATAGAGAGAGACAGTAAGGGTCTTGAATACCTCTCAGCATAGCCAATTAAAAGAAAACTGACATGAATTGATTGTAGCATGGAAGAACCTCTGATTGGATTATCTCTTGTCTTTCTGGGTGTCTTTTTCTAAGATGGAATTTTACTAGGCAGTCTGGTTTAGCTTATGGGAAATCTGTAGCCTGATTCTCTCTCTGCCTTCCTAGACATGCATCCCTTTCCCTGTTACCCACATGAAGGGATGGGAAAGATAGGCAGGCAGAGAATTTTTTCACTGGGGACATGCAGAAGCGTCTTTTACAGCCCTCTGCAAATCTTTCTGGCTGTAGCTCTAGTCTGCTGTGACAGTATGGTAGAGTTACCAAGAAATTGTGCCAACCTCACTCAGTTTGCACAGTGTTGGATAAAGTTGGGAAGAAAAATGGTGTGCAAGAGTGGGAGTTGTTTTTTAATACCTCGTTTGTGTTTCTAGATATAAATGAATGTGTGCTACATCCGAACATCTGTGGGACAGCCATCTGTAAAAACACCCAGGGGAGATATGAGTGTGAATGTCCAGAAGGCTACACATATAATTCAACTTCCAAGAACTGTGAAGGTGGGTCCTTGTCCCCAGCTTCCCCTTCTTCATCTCTTTCATCATCCCCCTCCCCTTTTCTTTTCTTAATCCACTGCTATACCAAACTCAGCTCCTCATCTACCAGTGCATTTTTGAATCTTCACCTTCTTTATTAAATTAATTGTTGTCAGGCTGTATTATATGACAGCAAGGCAGTTCTCTAAAGTTTTTTTTAAATGTTTTTTTTATAAAGGTCTCAAATGTCAAATAAAACTATTCCTAAATATCCAGAGAAAGAACTGTGAAAAAAAGGAGCTGCTCCAAAAGAACTTTTCCTGAAATGACAGTCTGGAACTAAAAATTTCCAAAGTTCTGTAACAATTATAGCAAAGTTGAGAAGTATTGATAACTTGCATACAAAGATCATAACTTATCCAGTGTTGAAAATGTTTGCATATTTGTCTTAGAATATGTTCTATTTCTCTGTGCTTGTTAAAGTTTCTGTTTACTGCACATCAGAAATTAAATTTCAGCTGTAAAAAGATATGAAAGCTCCTAGAGTTTTACAATGAAGATGAATATTCTGCACTGTCAGTTTAAGGAAAATCTATCAGTGACTGGTTTTTATTTTAAAAGCTGCCTTGTATTACTGCTCAAAAGGACACAAAAGCAGCTTCTTGCTGGCCATGAATCTTGTGCTCCATGGCTTTTCCTGCAGGTCTTTTGTGCCAAAGCTCTGCACAGTGGCAGTGTTTACATATCCAGGTGTCAGCTCTTTGCCCAGTTACTATGGGATTAAAACACTACTGACAATTTTCTGTTCCTGCATGCACCAAAGTGAGAAAAAGTTCACAGTAATTAATTTTTACTCCTCTTAGGGTTTCCTTCAGATAAATCCAATTTGATGCAACCCATGTAAGTGCTGTGTTTCTACTGGGACATGGATTCAGGAGGTTGCAGGATGTCGACATTCCAACAGGGAAAGTCTTACCTCCCTAGCAGGAGGATTATGCTGCTAAGCTTTTAGACCTTGTTGTAACCACATTAAATGAGTCACCAAATCCTGTCTAAGGACAGGATTGTGCAGCCTGACAGGAATGTAGCCTTACAGAAATACTAAATGACATGAGCTTTTCATTGTCGTATTGCTTGTAGGTGGCTAAACTCAATTATGCTTATTAGGAAAATTGAATTTACACAGCTATGTCTATGATGACAGTTACTATTAGACTGAAGAACAGAACAGGGTTTGTTACATTTTTCATTACCTCTCTTTCTCCAAGCAACAGAAAAAAAAAAAAAAAAGTATTTTAGTCCTAAAAACCTCCAGATTTAAATGAATGCATTGGTACATAATTTTTTCTTCCCACTGGAAGGGCTATTTGTTTCAGAATAAATGTTGTAGTTGCTTTAATCTGAAGCCCAAATCACCCTCATTGGAGTGTCTTGTCAAGGAGAGATTTTGCTTCTATATTAGAAATGAAAAATTTACATTAGCCATTTAAACAGCCTTTCATTTCTAAATTACTTATTTTACACAATCTACTAAATAACAAATGAAATACTTTTATTGATTTAGCTTAAATCACAGCTCAAATCAGACTGTTCTCCACAAGTAGATGCTATCTGAACCTTAGGCATGATCAGATTATTGTGTGTTATTTTAAAAGGTATTTTGCCCTGAGATTATTTGGGTTTATATTAATAAAGCATGTACTTTCTTCACATATTTGCCCTACATACTTTTAATAATCTGAGCTCTCATCGTGTCTTACAAGGAAAGCAAGAGATCTGACACAGAATGGGATTTGTGCCATCTGTGGTAGCAATTTATGAGGTCTCTCACTATTCAGCCACCTTGTGCCTCAGATATCAGACCAAATTGTCTGCAGCTCTGAACTCCAGGCCTTTATCATATTACTAAATCACCTTTTGGATTCATGTTATTCCAGAGATCCTCTCTTGTCTGTTATTCCATTAATTTGTGTTAGTTTTCAGTCTGTGCCATGAAAAAAAAAAAAAAAAATCTGTCTGCTTTGATTTCCCTTAGATATTGATGAATGTGCTGAAAATATTTGTGCTCAACTCTGCGTGAACTCACCAGGAAGTTACAGCTGCTATTGTGATGGCAAGAAAGGGTTCAAGCTCTCTAAGGACATGAAGAATTGTGAGGTAAAAGTGTGCTATGTAAAATTCCATGGGGAAAATGGCAAAGTTTGGTATTTCTTGATGAGAGGATAGCTTAGATTAAGGAAAATGGGAAGTTTTTTGAGAACTGATTAAAAATTCCTGAGAAAATGCTGGGGATTCTGATCTATGGTTTGGCTCACAAAGCAGCACAGATTTGGATGCCATTCAGTTCATGCATGCTCATTTACAGGAGTCCTGTCAAAAGCAGCTTGCTTTAGCCAGGCATCTTTATTCCCTGCTGCTTCCAAAATAAGCCTCAGCTTTCTCCTATCAAACAAATAATTCTTGTTCAGCCCACTCAGAGACAGAATGTTCCTTTTGTCCATATGTTCCCAAGTTTTCCTTAGGCTGTGCAAAAGTTTTCGCTCACTTTTTCAGAATTACTCTGTTTGGATTGAAAAAAAAAAACTAGATTGTTTTTCACAGTTCTCATCTGCCATAGCTTAAGGAAAAGCACTCAGTAATACTTGCCAATTGGAGAACATCTTGCAGCCAAAATGGGCTGCTCTTGATCAGTTTGAAAATTTACACTTCTTAGGAGTAGAAAGTTTGAAACTCTAGAGAACTGGGATTCAAGGATTGAAGTCCAAGGATTTTTTTGTAAGTGGTTCTCTGTATACTTTGAAAAGTTCAGGCAATCTGAGATGTCATGTGAAGTGAGCTCAGATAACTGCCAACCATAAAACACTTCTAACAACAATAAAACACTTCTAACAGAGTATAACAAAATTTGGCTTAAACTGCAGGAGCGAGATCTGACAAAAGTTCCAGGATGTGTATATTAGGTCGTGTTTGTACTTTCTGAAATTTAACGAACAGCACTTGGCAGTCATTCTATTTCATTTTGCTCATCCTTGAAAGGGTGAGATGTAATGAGGCTGGAAGATGCTCTTATTTTCAGTACTGTTGTTCAACAGCAATTAATTCTCTGTCTGGAAGTTAGTTTCATGCCTTTTAATTGGGTAAAAAAAATTCAGTCAGCTGAAAATATATTCAATCTAAGGACTAGTGACACCAGCAGCCATAAAATGAAGTAGCCATAAAATTCAAGGAGAGCACCTGTACATTTAATGGAACTGCTGCATCAGGCATAGCAAAGTCAGAGTGGAAGACAGTCACAGGATGTTTTGAGGGATTTAAATTTGATCACAGAGGCTTTGAGACTCCTACTTGTCCATAAGCACTGTGATTCTTTAATTTCTCTTTTACACAGTTGGGTACAGCTCTGGTCTGTTCCCTTCTAACGCCTGAGCAGGTTTAGATTCTGCAGAACTTTAATAACAGATCTTGATAGTTTCCTAGAAGGTGGGTGTCATATATCCCTGGTGAAAGAAAAGCGCTTGATGGAAGACTGGAATTCTTAATTCAAAAACTAAGTATTTAAATATTAGTTTCAGTCCACCAGAACTGTGTGTCAACCTGGATTATCCTCCAGCAGTTTAAATAAGGGATATTTCAAGCAAAAGCAAAACCACACCATTTCATTTGTACATAGGCATTCAAGTTTAAAAAAACCAAAAAAAACCCAGAGATAAGTCATTACTTTAAAAATAAAAAAGGCTAGCTGGCAGCAACAGGAGCTGCTTCATAAGCTATCACAATGCATTAACAGCTTTTTTTTCTCTACCATTTTCAGTCTGTTACTGAGTGTATCCCACTGAATCTTGAAAAGAATTATCAACTGCTTTACCTGGCAGAGCAATTTATTGGAATTCCTGTTCTCTACTTAAAGTTCAAACTGCCAAATGTCACAAGGTAAGCATTTGCTATTGATAAAACTATGCATTGGAATGACATTTGTTTCCATTAATTTTCTGAGGGTTTAGGAAGAATGCATTGCATGCCTAAATTTTATCACCATCTCCCCCTTGGATAAGATACCTTTACATGATGAGTGAATGAATAAACAGGAAGGCATTTAGAATTATCAACATAAAATTCACAAGTTATATGAAAATAGTTACAGTATGGCTTCCAGTTGTACATGGGAATGGCTTTAGTTTGGGTGCTGCTCCTTCACCCCTGCTCTGGGAAGAAGCTGAGACATGCTTCTCATCTTGCTGAGCAACAGAGTCAGGCCATTGCCCCCCTGCCCCTCCCTGGGCTTCCTTTCACACACACAGTGTCCCAAGGACACCCACAGAGCACAGTACCCTGTCTGGCACCAGCTGGATGATTTTCTTTACAGCTGTCAGAGCGATTGCCCTTGGCACTGATCCCTTTATTGCTCTTGGACCTCTTTGCTGCAGCAGCCGAAATTGCAGCGTTCCCTGACTTAGTGACCAAACGACTGGAAGGTAACAGCAGCAGCAGCTGTGGAGCTGGTGATCCCCAGAGCCTCAGAACCGTACAGATGGACATAAATCCTGAGAACTCTGCCCTCTGCCGCTGTTCCAAGTTGACCGGGCACTAATGCTGTCCTGGAAGAACTTTCAGAGATGATAGATGTTTGAAGCCCGGTGTAAATACAGAGCGGGTTTGGGTGCGTCTGGCGAGGGACAGCCCCATCTAGGGGACATAGAGCAGCACTGCGAGGGACAGCGACTCACTTCTGAGTTACAGCTGCCATGGCAAACCCCAGCTTCCAAATGCTTTCACCTTCAATCTGCTTTGTCTAGTCCCAAAAACTGTTTTTTACTCTACTGCTACTCTCCTCTACTGCACAGTAAATTCCAACTTTGCTACATACACACACTCAAAGTAGATCCAGCCAACAAATCCTCAGATGAGAGAATGGCCCATGAAAGGCAGAGCAAATTCCTAGGTTATAATTCTTTCAGGACAACACTTGGCAACCCAGCTGTACTGAAGCACATAATAAATCTTCTATTTTGTCTGCATTGCATCCCTGCAAAATAGAATAGGAATATTACATCTCTCTTCTTGCTCAGGGGACTGGGATATCCTTCACAAGTAAAGCTCAGAGTGAATTTGGGAACTGTACCAAGGTTCTTTCAAATCCCAGGTCAGAGTGCTAACCTGAAAACTTCCCATTGGATTTGAGTCAACAAGGCTTATGTTCCATTCTGCTTTTGACTAACTGTGCAAAAAAATCTCAACTGCTCAGATTTAGAGACTGCAAAAGTTACTATCTATGAACCTTTCTCTGACCCTACTAATGAGTTATCCTAGGCTGTACAATATTTCACCTTTCCTGTCTTCTTATTAAGATTCCTTCTTCACAACTCAGATTTACAGCAGAGTTTGATTTCCGGACGTACGACGCAGAGGGGGTGATCCTGTATGCAGAATCCCTGGACAACTCAGCGTGGATCTTGCTTGCTCTTAGGGATGGGAAGATTGAGATTCAATTCAAGAATGAGTTTGGAACAAAAGTCACCAGTGGAGGCAAGGCCATTAATGATGGACTGTGGCATATAGTAAGTTGGATTTCCTTCTCCCATTCACTTCCTTATACTCACTGTGGAGAGATGCTGATAAATAAAGTAGGGAGAAACTGAGCTAAACTAAACTACTAAAAGGCTTAAAATTATGCACTCAAACCCCAGGTTTAAAAACCAGCCAAGAAATGCACAGGAATGCCTTGCATCAGGAAATTCTGCTACCTTTTAACAATCAGAGAGAAGATAATTACCTCTAGCTATCAACATAGCAAGTATTAATTTTAAACATGAAAAGGAAAGTGGCAGGATATTCAAAACTGTGATTGCATGGTCAAGTGTACAGTTATTGGATACTTTGTGTTTAGAGGGTTTTACATCTGCTAGACCAAAAATTCATCTCGCTTTTCAAGCCTTTACACCTGAGATGAAAAGCCTTTCTCACACAATCTATAGAGCACACCAGATTTTTAATGCCAGTTAGATTTTTTTTGTTATCCTCCTGTGAACATCCCTAGATATGGGCAGCTTTCCTGCATCAGGTTTAAATACAGCTTAAGTAGTGACTGCACTAAAACTCTTTTACAAGGTAGATATTTAAAGAAACATTAGTCATGCTTCATAGGGCTTATGTAATTATTAAAAAATATAATATAGGCTACATTTTTGTATGTGTGTATATGTAATTATTTGTATTTTATTCCAGATATCAGTTGAAGAATTAGAACACAGCATCAGTGTAAAAATAGCTAAAGAGGCTGTGATGAGTATTAACAGCCCAGGAACTCTGTTTAAACAATCCCAGGGTTTCTTGGAAACCAAGGTGTACATAGCAGGATTGCCTCGCAGAGTGGGCGGTGCTCTTGTTAAACAGGTAATTAAATAATAGTAAGACTAACATTGATTGATCATGCTCTGTTCAGTTCTGTACTCCTGGAAGTCACAGAAGAAGCAAGCCTGGCATGGAACCCGTTTAGAAATTGAAAATGTGCTTATAAAACCACTGTTTTGAAAATAAACATGTGTGAAGCTTTTCAGTCTGCCTTCAGTAAGGCTTCACTTGTAAAAACACAGCACTTGTGGTCTAATCTTTGAGGATTCTGTAGCCTGTTTCCTAATATGGCTTTAAATTCCCTAAATTACCAGCACTGCTGCTGCTGAGAATGCATTTCAGGGTGATTCATGTCCTGGTCCTGGCTTTTGCTAAGCTCTAAATAAGTGCAGCATTCACTGTGCAGGCAGCACAGTGAGCTTTCATTTTCACTAGGTTTTACAATTGCCCAGGCTGGAAAAGGCCCATGATTCTTTCAGTATCTCAGCCTCAAGAATGGCTATAGTCAAATTGTTGCAACTGTCTTCTTTACAGTCCAGAAGACTTCAAACTAATTAGCAATCAACAGAGTGTTTAGATTAAAAAAAAATAAATTAAAAAATCAATTTTGCTTAAAAGCAAAGCAGAGAAAAAATCATGGAACAATACAATAAAATCCCTTTATCCAATATAAAACAATTCCAGAAATTTCTTTGTACTTTGGTATAAAGGTAAAGCTTTGAACAAGGAGCATTGCTAGGGATCATTTTCTTTCAGCTACAGAAAGTCTGCTGTCCTTTTGTCCCGCTGACAGCACAAGCTTTTAGAGTAGAAGCAGTCTCTAGTTGTCCAGATCCCTGGCAGCAAAGTGGGAAATGCTAAACCATAAATACCTTTTGAAGGCTGAGGTACCAAATGCCTGCTGCTTGGTTTTCTCCCAGCATCACTTCTGTAGCCTATAGCGTTGTTAAGATGGTATTGCCTACATAGAAATAAGCTGATATGGAAAATAATGCCTCATCATTAACATTTTAAACCCAACTTTGGACTCAAAGCCCCAATGCTGTCACTCTGCTGTAGATTAACCCTCGTCTGGATGGTTGTATCCGGGCCTGGAACTTGATGAACCAGGGACATTCAGGAGTAAATGAAGTTATTCAAGAAAAACAAAGCAAACACTGTTTAGTATCAGTGGGGAGAGGATCCTTCTACCCTGGCACTGGAATGGCAGCATTCCAGATAAACTATAGTAAGTATTTTTCTATTCCTGTGGTTTTTGTTGGTCTGAGTGATTGAATTGATGAAATTTTAACAGAAAGACAATTTAAAAAGGCACACAAACTAAGTGATACACTTCTGCATCCACCAGTGATTCCCTTAACTTCTGTTAGGAATCTGCTTGAATGAGGATTCTGATCACAGTAGTTATCTGTTCAGTGTCTGGAGTGCTTTACATTCAGAAGTTTATTTGCAAAGGTTGGCCACTGTTGAAGACCCAGCATTAAAAGTTAGTTGGTTATTTTTTTGTTTTATCTGCTTTCGTTTCTTTAGAATTGTAGTTCTTTCTATACGTGTAAAAAAATTAGCACTAATTTTTCCACAGTAGGGAGGAGATTTAAATACTAATTTTTAACTCCATATTAATTTTTCATCAGCAGGTGGATTTACTAATTTCAATTATTCTCTTTAAAACAGATAATCTTGACAGTTCTGAAGATTGGCTAATAAATGTGACTCTGACTATTCGCCCATCCACAGACACTGGCGTTATGTTTGCCTTGGTTTCTAATGAAACAGTGCCTCTTGCATTGTCCATAGTGGACTCTAACTCCTCTGACTCACAGGTGATCTTACAATTCTCCTAGCAGCTGCCAGGTGAAAAATCAAACTAAAATAAAGCTGCTCACACACTTGCAGTGCAGCTGGTAGCCTCAGTATTTTGAAAATTAGATTGTGTAATAATGTTAAAAAATATCTGTCTTTTAATGATTGCTGCAGCAGTGACTAAGCACTAATCACTCATGCCAGGGAGATTACATTATGTAGTCTGAGCTCAGATCCATCCCATCATGTTTTCTTTAACCTTTCCTTCCAAATGCACAGAGCAGAAAGGGAACTATGAGCAGTGTATACAGTAAGGGCATCATGTTAGTTCCAAATTATAAACTGATTTTGTTGTCCTTAAGTTTCCATTTACATCAGCCATCCCAAGCTAGAGCATAATTATACACCACGGTTAATCCAGTTTTTTTTTCTAAAAATAAGAACCTCTAGTGAAAGCTTGGGTACCTTTAAAACTGTTGGTGAACCAGGATTTCACCTCAGAACTGTAGCAAGAGTTGTTCCTTGTAAAACATTCTCACTTATAAATTTAAGAATGGCATTCATCATCTGAAGTGATGCTTACACATCAGCCTTTCCAGCTGAAGGCACCAGTATTTAATATTTTCTTCTACTTGCAAATACAAAGTGCACTAGAACCAAGTATAATGATTTATTAAAGTTGCATGTGACATCTTTGGTGATCTACCATTCTTCCATCTAGAAAATCACTGTGACCATTGGGAACATCATTGTTGCACAGCTGGAATCAAAGAAGTTATGCACCCCCAGAAGAGTGCAGGTTGGACTTCTAGTGACCAAACAGGAGCTTGAATTGGCTGTTGATTCACACACTGACAGAAGCAACTCTGAGCAACTCTCAACTCTGCATCAAGCAATGTTGGCAAATGTTGTCACCTACCTGGGTGGTGTGCCAGGTGAGACCTGTTTCTTTTCATTCATTTCATTATTTGTACAAGCCTGATTGTATTCAGCCTTATCCATGCTAGGAAAAGCCTACAATTATTTTAAAAAAGTAAGAAAAAAAGGGGGGGGATTTCCCCTTAAGTGCCTCGTGTTTCCTCCAGTCATTTCAGCTTTGGAGGCAGCCAGCTTTTTAACAGTAGCAGTATTTGGACATTAATACATAGCTCTCTAGAGGTTTGAATTTGGAAAATGTCTTGATTTTTGAGCTGGGTGAGCATTGCACGTTTCTGAAATGCCACCATCTGGCACAGCTGAGGAACTGCATCAAAAACGTAAGAAAAGCAGGTATTTGTAAGCAATCCAAGTGTCAGAAGTGCAGAATGGGAAGTCAGGAATATGGTTTCAACAATTAAACTCTGAGCAAGAGATGACTGGCAATCTTTATGAGACAGAGAATGCATTGAAACAGCACATATTTTGTTCAAAGCAAGCTTCAAGTTAACATTATTGAGAGATAATGTCAACATTACCCTTATCACAAGGATGATTTTGTCCAGGAAGTGTGCACATACTTCTGTATGAATAGTTTGACTTCAGGCTGAATCAAGAAGAAAAAGAACATTTCCCAGGTGAGAAATAATCAAAACCCGAATTATAACTTGAAAATTGCTAGAGGAAAGGTGCCATGGTTATAGTGTTGCTACTTATAGAGCTTTTCTGTATCCTGTTATTATTTTATGGAGGATGAATCACAATTCCTAAGAAAATGCTACAAATTTGACTGACATGTCTTGAATTGACAAGGAATGAGTCAGTATTTACTTAGTACAGGTGAGTCAGCAGTTTAACAGAGCCACAGTAACTAAGGTTCCAGTCATTTCTTGGGCCTCTTCATCTTTGTGATGCTTAAATGAGTCTCTTTTAGTACACTGCCAGCCCCAGAAAAATTGACATCTTGAGAATTAAGAGCTTTGCATTATTCAGGCATCCCAAAGAGATCAGAAGCAAGTATTAGTTACTTGCTGCTCCTTAATCTCCGTTTTCTGTCATCTCTGTCTAAGTTTTAAAAGCCATCTTAAACTTGCAAATTAACACAATGAAACAAACAAAACCCCCCAAAAAACAAGCCTCTGCATTCAAAAACCCCATGCATTTCATGAGGACCATAAGTCCCCTTTTCTGATAGCCCTTTCCTCAAACCAGTAACAGTGGTAGCAGTATTCCCCTGTTATTTCAGCACAACCAGTGCAGGTTAAATGAAATTTCCATGGTTCTGTGACAGCAGTGTTTTCCTCACTGGGGGAAAAAAGCAGAAGGGAGCAATTATATAGGACTCTGTGCAATGCTTCAGCTTACAGCAAAAAAAAATCATGACAAAACAGCATTTCTGGTTCCTAAGATAACCAAGTCTATCTCCTAAGGAGGGATAGGGTGATTAACACCTGAAAAAAGAGGGTGCTTTTGATAACAGCCCCTCATTCGAATTGCTGAAGGTGCTTGCATGCCTTAGGTCTACCTTGTAAGAAGCCAGTTGTACCCTAAGACTTGACAGCAATGCCTGCTTGATTTTGTGCTTAACATATTGTTTCCTGCAAACATATCCATGATCTGATACTTCCCTAAGCCAAAACAAAACCTAAACAAGCAGCAGATAAAGGGAGTCTTTCACAGAGAATTTACTTGGAAGCAGCAGTGAGGAAGTAGGAAAACGTGGGAAGTTCCCAGGGGTGCCCCAAGTGAGAAGCTGCAGATTTGAATCTAGAGTAGCTTCCTGGCAAAAGCAAGACAGTTCTTTGTGTGACCTCTGAGCCCAGAAACAGCTGTTTGTAGCTCAGGACAAGAACAGTGGGCTCCAGGAAACAAACTCTTGTTGTTAATACAGGAAAAGCTACTATGGAAAACATTCCTGGAGTTCAGTTTCTGGATGGGAACAGCCTTCTAATGCATATTTAACATTTTACTGGCCTTTCTCAGCTTTGCTGATTCGATCTTGATCTTAAAGAAAAGGGAGAAGAACTCAAGTGTTTCCTGCCAAATCACTCCTTTTCTCCCATGACTAAATAATGGATGGGGAGTGGAGTATTCCCCATGTTTTGACTGACCTGAAAAATCCATAGGAATTTGCATGCCTTGGCCTAATGAACTGAATGTGTTTCTGTGCAGATGTTCCTCTGGGTGCTACTCCAGTCACTGCTTTTTATAATGGCTGCATGGAGGTGAAGGTCAACAACAGACAGCTGGATCTGGATGAAGCCATTTCCAAACACAACGACATCAGATCTCACTCGTGCCCACTGATCATGCAATAACTGTTCAGATCTTAATTTAACTTTTTTGTCTTTCAGATGTAATTTGTGTAATTAGTCTCATGCCATAATGGAGCTTGCATTATTTCATGCAAGATGTGCCAGGGAAATAAGCAGCAGTGTGGTTTTCTCCCTTTCAATATAGAATGGAGGGAAAAAATCCTCTCTGTTCAGCTGGAAAGAGACAATCAAGTTCAAAATTTTGTAAAACATACTTTTATATATCAGTGGGAAATCTTAAAGCTAGATTTATCTTTCGTGTTCATGCTATGTCCTTTGACATATTTAGCTTGGACAGAAAGTTAAGGAATTTCTGTTTAGAAAGAATTTTACATCTTCTATTTCATCTATCAGCACAAAGTTACAAGTTGCAGATAATTTTAATGTATTAGAATCTAAATGAAACCAGACTTACTAAATGTTTTCAAGTGTAACATGCAAAGAAAAATCTCTACAGGTTTTGTAATATGTGCTTTTGGTAAAGGAAAAAATATCCTGGAATCTATAGCCCAAACTCTCTGTGAATATGTTTACAGGTTGTATCTGCGGTGGTAAAGCAACTTCAAAATGGAAGTGTTTCTTTAAGTAGCTCAGTTTTTGAAAACAGTTTTGGTAATACTGGACCAGCTTTAATTTGTCTGTCTTTAGAACCTAGCTTTAGAATTTGAAAAGAGCTCTGGATCAGGTCAGGTCATTTACTTTGAACATGGCTAAAACACACCCCAGGTAATTTTGAAAAACAGAGGAAATGGCTTGAAGGAAGGAGCTCTGCATCACAGGGCATCAAACTGGAATTTGCTGAGTAAAACCAAGGAATTGCAGCAAATACTTCTTCCATCAAACCTAGCACTGTTCAACATAAGCACAGTCTGATGATCCATCATATTCCCTTTATTTAGGGTAACCTTGCCTTCAGGGAGCTCCAGAACAGATTTATTTGTGAGCCCTGTTGCCACTGAAAGCCTGAATTTTGCCAGTAACCTCAGAATTTAAAGCCATATTCTGCTCAGCCAACTGTAATAAACCAACAGGTAATTAGAAAAGTATTGCTTTCTTCAGGTGTGCTGATTTTGAGCATTTCCAATATTTCTTTAACATCCTTTGAGTGTTCTTTCCACTTGCAAGCTCATTTTCACAGCACCAGAAGCCTCCCTGTGCAGCTCACCTGGTGGCTTTGTTAACCCCAAACCAAATAAATAGCAAGAGAGATGCTGTGAGGTATAAATATATCCTCTCATCCATCAAGCAGAGACATTTATCTGCCAGCATTCCTGACCCCAGCTCTGCTGTCTTCACTTGAGACACTGAAGTGGAAGTGGATGTCCAGAAGGATGGATTGTGACAGTATTCATTTGGAGGACTGCCTTTCTCCAGGGATATTCTGAGTGACATCAGGGAGGTTTCTTCCAGTGTTCAGTGCAAGGGTTAGTGCAGAATCTGAGCCCCTCTCTGTGTTATTACTGCTTTGGCTGAATTTCTTGGTAACTTCAGTTCCCACTTGGGTAGTGCAATGCAGGATTTGCTCCCAACTTTCACCCAGTACAGCCCAGCTAGAAGCTGATAACCAGGGGCTCAATGCCTTTAATACAAGGTCAGTTTTCTAGGATGGCATGGAAAACAAGCTTGGAATTCTGACTCCATGGAGGGGAAATCCTTTCCTGCAGTCACCCTTCCCTGCTCTTCCACCATACCAGCACGCATGCTGCTTACAGGTGTTAGTTGGAGAATAACTTGACTGAAACAAGCAGGTTTTGCATGCAAGGCAGAGCTGAATTGAGACTTTTGACATCAAATAAACACATCAACACTTTATTTATCTCTGTGGCATCCATTAATCTTGGAAAGCCCCTGGGTCAGACTCTGCCTCATACAGAAAGCACAGAAAGTAAGAGATGAGGAACACAAAGCAAAGTGTCATCAATGTTCTAAGTGCTTCTGGCCTGCAGGAGCAGAAGAAAAGATTTTTTTGCTGTTTTTTTCTAGAGATTTTTTTTTAGGTTTTGTTTGTTTAAATGTAATAAATTGTATAGAAATGAAAGGAAAAACCAATCACTTTGTCACACAGACACTATTTCTCTTTGTTTTCATGGAATAATACTTTAGGGTTTTGTAGTTAATAATGAAACCTCTGCACTTCTTTTTTAATGTAAAAGTGCCTCCCTATTGTAAGAATTCAATAAAGCAGCATTTGCAAGTTTCTTTTCATTTGAAATTGTATTTGCATATTTTTGTTCCTTTTTGCTGTGCAAGGCTTCTTCTAGTAGTCTAATGCCCTACTCATGAGATTGTGATCACCTTCAGCATCAAAGGAAAGAACTGGCTTCAATTAACATGCTACCCAAATAGGCATCCATACTCTCTAGATAAATAAGTTAATTAATTGTTTAATAGTACCTGAGGAAATTAGACTTTGCTTAAAACTACATGTGGAAACAAAGAAGATCAGGGCAAGTAACCAATTCCTGTGTTTTCTCCTTCATCAGATGTATTTCATTGTATTTTAAGGCATAATCATTTCAGCAAGGGCCATTCAGGGTTTATTCAGAACAGCTGGAGCTGCTCTGCATTTTCAGCTCCTGTGCACTTGTGCTACAACTCCACATGTCCCAATTTCCTTCAAAGTGAAACGCAGTCCTGAAATTGGTCCTCAATTATACAGCAGTTTAGTTTACATGCTTTAATGCCTGCATGTTTTCTGGTGCATTGAGGACTCTTGATGCCCAAGACTGGCTCTAGATCATCTTCAAAGAAAGGGAGGCCACACTCACTTATGTCATTTTAGTCCTGCCTGTCACTCTCTGGTGATACTGGTCCTTTAATGTCATTCATCATATGTACACACTTAGTATTTTATTGCCTCAGAAACCTTTTTATATCAGAAGTACCACCCTGATTTGGGCACAATTTCACACTTCATCTTTTAGAAATAGATGTATCCCCACACCCCAAAAAAAGAAAGTCAAGGAAAACCATAACAGCTATTACCCAGTGGATAAGTAATGCACCACTTTCTGAGTAAGAACTAAGGTACTGAGATGTTCATGCTTTTGAAAAATGCTTTCAGTCCACAAAATAGCTGTACCCTCCTTGTTGTACTGGGGACATCCTTCTGCTCAAGGGGCAGCTAAATTTCAGTAGGAATATGTGGATAAGCAGCTAAACTGTAAGGGGGCTGGTGTGTTGCTTACAGGCACTTGGATCAACTGAGTGAGTGCAAATTGATGCAACTCAGCACTTAATTATGTGACTTAAAAAAATAATTGAGTTTTCGTGGTTTTTTTTTCCAGGAATTTCTAGTATCTCAACAAATAAGGAAAAAAGTCAGAAACTCAACCCTCCTTAGTGCACAGTGGCTTCTATCTACTCTAGCTGAGCACTGGGGGGAGGGACACACACAAGGAACCAAAATGAGCATTCAAAAATAATACTAAACTTCAAACAAACAATCTCCTCCCCATCCCAAAACACACACAAAAAAAGCACCAGCAATATTACCACTCTGCATGACAAAACTGAGCAGGTGTGAGGGCTACAGAACTGGGGAGGAATATTTTTAGAATTCATCAGATTCATCATCTACAATTCAGCATATTTAAATATTTTAATATTTGTAATATTAAAAATCTTCATTAGTAGGACATAAGACACATGCTAAGCTACATGTGAATTAAGTTTTGGGTAACTTACAATACCAAATAAAGATGGCTTTGCTTAAAACATGCCCCAAGGAAGAGCAGTTGATCTATAAAACAATATTTCTCACTACCACTCAGCAACAGCTTACCTTTCCAGCAATGTTTTTTTTCCCTTCTTGATTTCTATCACCCAGAACTCAGCTCACAGAACACCTCACCAAGCCACAGCTGTCATTAAAGCAAGGCTTTACTCTTTCCTAGCCTATCACAGAGGGCCTGATCATTGCCACCAGCTGGTGACAGACTCCTGCTAACCCATGGAAAAGTAATCTGCTCTTCTAAACCTGGGCAAAATCCAGCCTTTTGCTTAAAGGGGTTTTTTCTGGGACAGGAGGTCATGTGGATTTAACAAATCCATTTGCCTGGAGCAGGCCAACCCCATCACCTTGTAATTCTTGACTTTATACAAGCACTATGGGCAATAGAGGCATTACCCAGGCTGTACAGATGAGCTGGAGTTTGTGTCTTGCTGGAGGTTTAAACTCTCACAGTCTCCCAAAATTTCCTAAGTAATTCACTGGCAGCTTCACAAAACACTCCCAGTGAAGTCATTTTGCTGCATTTGCTGTTTCCCACAGATGGGAACCAAGCTGACATCAGGCTCTGCCCCAAACTGCCTTTGCATCTGCTGGGCTGGGTTCAAACCCAGGGCTTGGGGTGCCCCTCCCTGCAGGGGGAATGGAATCAGTCTGGGTCAAACAGTCCAGAGAGGGACTGGTGTCCTGCCACAGGAGAAGGCTGCTCTTGCAGCCACTCAGCATTTTAGACAAAGATAAATGGAACAGCATTTCCAAGCATGCTCTCTTTAAAAAAAAATCTTCCTCTTTAAAAACACAACCTATAAAAACAAACACTTCACAGAAGGCAAGCACACTGCCAGTCTCTTTTAAGCCTTGCACTCTTATTTCCTGAACTTTATTTACGCACAAAAGACTTTTGACAAAGAGCCTGACAAGAATTTGAAATACAGGCTGATTTTTTTTTTCTTTTCAGACAAGTGAACAGAATCTAATCACAATATTTTGGGGTAAGAGGGATTGGTGAGTTCTTTACATGTCACTGAAAAGCCCAACCACTGATGTGAATGTGAGTCATCTTTCCATATTTTGTTCCCACAGAAAATAAAATGGGTTTTAGAGCTACTGTAAAGCAGGTAACTTCAAAGGGTATTCTCTCACCTTTTTGCACTCTGTAGCAACCTTTCTTCTCAACTGGCTTTGGACTTACATGAAAAGATGGAGATCCCAGGAGTCCCAGGTTCCTCACCACTAGCAGCATTAGCAGTGGATGCATTTAGCTTGATCCTTGCTCTGCTTGGGATGTCAGTGATATCCTTAGCTGAAGCTGGTGAAGCAGAGCTGTGATCTATGATCTCAGGGGGTGAAAATGTAGTTCAGCTCATCTACAAGAAAGTAAGAACAAGCTTTGCCAATACTTGAAATGTTGAGTTACTACCAGAAGCCTGGAGAGATCATTGCTAATGAAGGATGAGATGGATTTAATCAGTTTTACTCTACACCCTGTTGTAGGTCTTGATACAAAAAGAATTCTCCATCCCTCCACCCCGCCCAAAAACCCAACAACAAACAAACAAAAAAAAGCAACCAGTGCAACTTAAAAAGTGGACATGAATTTCTCAGAAGTTTGCACAGTGAATATTAAACAGAGCCCCAAAGCTCTTTGTGCCTCTGCCCAGAACCAAATGGGTTTTCTTCCTTATGTGCACTGATTTTTCTGCTGCTGATGCTGGGTTTAACCCCTAAATTGCAGAAACTGCTTTCCTAGGCAAGTGGCAGAACAATAGACAAAGGAATGATCTCCAAGGGCACAGAAGGAATTTAGGCATCCCTTTGCTATTGAAAGTCAACTACCCAAGCACCCTTCATGCTTCTGGAATTCTGTCTTGTTACACTGAGGATCTCAAAGCCAAAATTTGGGTTATGTGCTGTTCTTCACCAGAACAAAGAACTGCCTGGATGCAATTGCAGAGGTTTATGTTTGCAGTCAGAGGAGGAAGGCAGTAAGTCCAAAGATTCTCTGACTTCAAACAACAATAAAGCATGTTTGTGGCAGTCCCACACGGGGCCACCAGCTTTAAGCCATTCCCACTGTGTGGTGTATCCAGAGAGTAAGAAAGCAACTTTCCAGACAAGCCAGAAATCTGATGGCTTCCCATGTCTGCTGTACATTTGGCTATATATAAATGCACAGCATAAAACCTTTTAAAGTGTTGAACATAAGCCATGCTGGCTTTCTGCAGTAATACCCAGTTTAATCTCCCACTAGGAACTTTCTATCCAGACTTTCAGATCCTAAGGGTGAAGGAAGTTGCAATGACACCAATGCCTTTGGCAAGCTGCAGTTGGGTTTATTTGCCTCTGCCAGCCCATTTGTGCTGCTTTGTTACAGGGAGAGAAGGCCCAGGTAGCCCTGGAGCTGTCCTGTCCCTGTCCCTTGTCTCCACAGACACTGCAATGTCCATGTGATCATCGGCAAATGCATTTACAGAAATTCACATTACCTGCAAGGGTTTGTCTGCTCAAAGCCTCTGCTGCTGGCCACAAGGTTCACTTTTTCACTGAGTGCAATGCCAGTTTTATTACCCCCACCTCACAGGGCAAAAGCCAATCTTGACTCTCTCACTTTGTAAGAAAAGGTTTGTCCAAACATTGTTCTGAGGGAAATTCTCTCTGTTAGCCCCTTCCTTCCATGTATGAGGTGACCCATTCATCATCTACTCCAGAGAGAAAGCAGATTCCTGGATGTCCTGCTGCTCTCCAAGTGCTCACACAGAAATTACCTGAGTGCAAAGGAAGCATTTTGAGATCCCTGAGAGTGTCTGTGCCTGACCTGCTTAGCTTATCAATAAAAGAGTTTTGTTTGCAGTGGAAAAGGCATTCTGGGCTCTGCCAGGCTCAGCCACATCTGCACTGCAGAGCCCACCCCTGGTATTGAGTTATCAATTCCCTTGCTGTTTCAAAAACCAGGAAAGAAACTGGGTTGGTCATTTAGGACTTCACCTATTTCTCAACTTTTGTGCAATCTCATCTCTTTCACTCAGTTTTTCTCAGCTCCAAGATCTCCAAGTCTCCTCATGCTTCTGGATGAGGCAGTGCCTACCTGAGCCTCCTTCTCTGATTTGCCTCACGCTTGTTTTTCTGCTTCTGTTGTTGGGATTCAAAGCATCTGGTGACATCCAACAATATTTTGGTCTTAATATTTTGGTTCAATAGCTCTTCAAGTTGTACTTCTGGGAGAACAGAGTCCCTTGTTGCTCCCCTGGGCCAGTCTTTGGTCTCTCTGCTAGGAATGTCCACTCCTAGGATTGTACTGAGATGTTGAATCCCTCTGGGCTGCAGTTTTGAAGGCAAAGGTGATGGCTAACACGGAGAACCTGGATTTTTAGCACTGTCAGGGTGGAGACAGGGGCAGCAGAGCTCCTCTCTGGCCCTCTGAGGTAACACACAGCTGCTGTTGAATTCAGTACCTGGCCTCACCTCAGGAGCTGAACTTCCATCTCTCCCAGTGCAAGACATTGATGGTGCTGTGACTTCCTGCAGACCAGGCTCTGCTTTCATGTTCTCCATCACTGTTTTTGAAGCTGCTAGTTCTTTGTGGAGGAGTTGGGCCCTTGTTTCAGAAAAGACAGGTCCTGACCCTTCCAAAACTCCACTGCCCTGGCAAAAGAGACCCAACATTGACATTAGACAGATCCTGCTCAGCTCTGCAGGGGAGAAGTGTTCTCCTGCTGCTGCCCCTCTGGAGCCTGACTCTTTATGTGCTGTTAAGTGCTGGTCTTCAACAAATACCTGGAGAAAATCAGTGGTTTGGATCTATTACTGGAAAAAAATCTGTAGATGTTTAGCTGGTCATGCAAATTGTATTGTTGCTACATTTATTAAATATCTGATTATCTCCTTTGGAACACGAGCACCAGACACGACCTCTGTTTCTCCTACCTGCTGAGGGCAGAGGAAGAGAGTTAAACAAAATACTCTGATCCTTCCAGGAAATGCACATCTGGAGTTGATAGTCTTGCAGAGATGCTGAGCAGCTGCTTGTTTATTAATTCTCTGGAAATCTTTGTCTTGTTTCCAATAAAACACTTTCTGTCACAGTTTCACTACATTTCCCTAAGACTGGGGCACTGTTTTTCATTTGTATTCTCTGTTTCCTGGCCAAACATTGCATTACAACCAGAGAAAGCTTGCAGGAATGTAGCAGCATATTGGGGTGGAAAACAAACAGTCCAGGGATATTGCAAGTGTTTCCAAAACAAGCAATGCACCCTCAGCAGGGTCAGAACCAAAGTTCATCCGAAAAGGAACACAAACACTTGAGGTTTGAGACAGCACAAAGAAGAAATCCCATACAAAGCACTCTGGATTGTGGGGCAGGGGAGCTCCTGCTCACAGGACAAGAGGGGATGGATGGTGTGTGTGCCATGTGTCTGCTGACATCAGCCACCGTGAGGTGACCCCTCAGACACTCTACCTCTTCTCCTTGGGCAAATGTGTTTAATTAAGATACCAAAACCAACAAGAAAGGGATGCTTCTCACATGGCTGACTACTGGAGCCTGTGTTTGTGGAGAATCCCATATTATAGGGACAAAATGCAGCATCCCCCCCCCACTGGAGAATTTCTGCCTTGGCTGGCAAAAATCCTTTCATGTCAAACTGCATTATTTTGGATGAGCAATTGCCAGTTTCTTGCTCAGTGCTTTGATAGAATGTGATACACCAGACATTGTTGTGTTTATATGAGCTGCTAAACCCTGCACAGTTACCTGGAAACACACAAACCAGGCTTAAGTAAAATATTTTCTAATAATGTTATCAGTCCAGTAACATCAACTTGGACTTTGGTGATCTTTCCTCATGCTCGCCAGTGATGATTTACATTTTTTTTTTCCCGGATATCCCCAGCCAGCTCCACCTGGAGGAGGGAAGGGACCAGCCCGTCAGCAGGGCGGGCAGCAGGGGAGAGAGCTCAGCTTCTGCATCCGAGAGCTGCTCAAAACTGGTGTTGAAACCAGCTCCAACACCCCTCCGAGCCTCTGCAGGAGTTCGAAAGCGTTTGTGTCCCCTCTCCCCGCGGGCTGGGAATGCCGAGTTCCCGGGATGCTCCCGGGGATGCGCGAGCGGCGCGGGGACCGGAGGGGACGCGCGGTGGCGCTGCGGCACCGGGAGAGCGCCGCATCCGCAACCTCGTCTGCATCTCCATCCTCATCCTCATCTGCAGCCTCATCTGCATCTTCATCCTCATCCGCATCTGCATCCTCATCCTCGTCTGTGTCCTCATCTTCATCCACATCCTCATCCGCATCTTTATCCTCATCCTTATCCTCATCATCATCCTCATCCACATCCTTCATCCTCAACTTTACTCTCATCCTCACTCTCCTCCTCATTCTCATCCTCCTCCTCATCCACATCTTCATCCTCACCCTTGTCTTCATACTTCTCCTCCTCTTCACCCTCATCCTTATCCTCCTCCTCCTCCTCCCCCACAGCCCCCAGGGCAGCTACATCCTCATGGTGTTTTAAGCAAGAAAACGACCAGTGCCAAAATGTTCATTTCTGCTTTAAGATTTTTTTTTTTTTTTGGCAGAAACACTTCTGGGAGAAGCCGAGTGCAAAGTGATCCTCAGGAATAGCTGTAGTACAAATGAGCCAAGTCCTGCCACTTGCAGATTTGTGAAGTTCTGTAAACACAGACATAACTTCTTTATTTTATTTCAGTTGAGGGGCAAAGATGATTTTCTCCCACCAATGTAAAAGGTAGAGATTTAGTTTAGATGAACTTATGAAATGACATGAGAAGATTTCATGAAGTAACTGTAGCACATCTGAAGTAAATCTCAGTAAATTCACCCTCCCTTCCACAGTCTGTGAATTAAAGGGAATTAAGATGGCACTGCCTCAGTTTGAAAAATTACAAAATTTGTAATTATGCAAAGTTTAATAAAATTGGGAAAAAACCTCACCCTATTAATTTCAAACAAAGATAAAAGCAAAAAATCATTAGTGCAGACAGCTATGATCATGATAAATAAAAACATATATATTTGAAGTATATTAGAGAGAAACTAATTACTTTTCTCTTCTAGCTAACCCAAAATATTTCACAAAAAAGTATCAGCAATATACTGAATATAGTGAAGGCATTCTCAGGTAAGCAGGTGATGCTTTCCAGTTACATGTTCCAGTGTCTCTGAAAGGTCTCCTCATTCTTGAAGGTTTTGCAGACAATTCCAGCACCACAGCACCCAAAAAAGTTTTGTGTCTGACAGTAAAGAGGACCAAAAACAGAAGCTCAAAGTATAACAAATGCAACAACCACCTGGAGATGCTCATTTGCAGTTACTGTCTCTATGTGCCATTCATGGCAAGAGTAAAGCCAAAACAAAACCTCAAATAAAACAACAAACAAACAAACAAGTGAGATGTGTTTAGGGATCAGAAGTCAGTGTTTAAGATCCTCTTAAGTACAGCTGGGTTCCAATTCCCCATTTTTGATAAAGCTCATCTTTATATTCAGATAAGTTGGTCAAAGTTTTCCAGCTAGGAAGGACCACCCTGTCTTTCAAAAATAAAACTGGATAGTAAAATTAAACCTTGACCTAAACTGAAAGTAGCAAGCCCACACATCACCACACCAACTTAAGAAGCACTGGGATGGAATGAGCCCATCTGGTTTATATCAACAGGCATTGGGGGTTCATCTCCACACATGAAATGTCCCAGCCCTGTCCCACACAGGCAGGAAGAGTTTTACTGCACAGAAGTGGGAGCTTTGTGCTGTTACTGAGCACAGCCCTACCACACAGACCTTACCTGCTCACAACTCCTAGGAGTGTTTGTGTACAGCCTGTTTATGGCACTGACTGTAAAAACAGAGGGCAAAAAAGGGCCAGATGAGGTCATCTTCTGTGCAGAAGCTCAGCCAGGTATAAGATGGGCAAAATGGATTTTTATCCTCAAATGTACTTCAGTCCTCCAGGCAGATGGCAGCTTTTGTACCAAGGAATGGGAGTGCTGAGGGAAAGAGATGAAGTGCAGAGCTCTAGGCTTTTTCCTTGCTTTCCAGAGCTCCAGAGGGAGCAGAGGAAATTGGATATGAACTGGCTGTTCTGGCTTATGCTGGTGATCAGGCAGGGACCAGGTGGCTCTCGTATGTCTTAACCAAAAATATCACTTAATCCTTATCTTCCCCCTGAGCTCCAGGGACAGGGAACAGAGCTGAGGCCAGCCCTTCAAACCAGCCACACTGATGCACATGGAAGTGGGAACACCAGCTTTTGTCCCATAAATATGAACCACCAAATGTCTCTCAGACACTGTTTGATTTTTGGGTGGAATTGATTCTTCCTCTCCACTCCAGCTGGGCAGTGCATCAATCTGAATCTGACTGAAGGAGCTGGTAGGACTTCAAGCTGGAACAGAAAGTGGTCTCCTGTCAAAATTAAGCAAAGCTAAAACCCCAATATTACCTTTCAACTGGATTTGGAACAATTATTCATGCAAAAGAACTGAGGCTGGAAATTTGAGATGTTTTGCTCTGCAATAAGCTGGGACTTAGGTTGGGTTTTTTTGTTGCTGTTTTGACTGTAACAAAGGAATATTAGATCATTTTGGAAATATGAAAGTCAGACACACATTTGTCATTCCTGCTTGTGCTGAAGTCTTTTGGAAAAGCAGAGTCAGACACAGAATATCACAAGTCCCTTAACCAAGGCTGACTGAAGGGGTAAGGTGCCATAAGAGGCTACTGGTCCTTCAGTTTCTTTAGGGATTTTGCACAAACTGCAGCAGCAGAACTTGGCCCTTACCCCTTTTGCTGAATTGATTTATTCAAATCCACTTTACTATCAAACTGCCCCAGGAACAGAAGCTCCTCAGGACACTCCCCAGCAATCAGCTCCAACAGGGAAGCCCTCCTTAATGAACATTCCCCCTTGTGATACTTTCCAGCTTCTCTGTTATGGACTTGTCCTTCTAGAATGGTCTTTCTACATTTCAGTAATATATTGTCCCCATCAACTTGCTGGCAAACTTCCTGCTTTTGATGTATCAAAAAAAAAAAAAAAAAAAGGTTTTATTGTTAAATTTTGAGCCCTTCCTCCTCAAAATCATTTTTGGCCAGCTTTATTATTGCTTCACATTAAGCTTGCCAGAAGGCTTATTATCTTTTCTGCAATCTCCATTTGGACTCCACTTATTGAAGGGTGTCTTTTATACTTCTAATAACCTCCTAAATTTACTTTTAGCCATGCTGCCTTCCCTTCTTGTCCCTGGTTCTCTTAGACTTCAAGAGTGTTGGACTAAACTCCAAACACTCTCTCTGAAAATAAAAAGTATGCAACTCCTTGAAAAAGGCCAGAATTATTATTCATTTTTTTATGGTGATTTTTGAGTGAAACAGAATTATGCCCACCCTGTGGCAGAAAATAAGGTTCAAAGTAACTTGCTCCCTCTTAGACTCCCCCTTAGAATCATCACAGTTTTCCAGGATGAAAATAGGAGTATCTGCAAAGCTGAGGGAGAACACCTTTCATGTGGGGAACCCCGTGAGCCAGCAAGATTTAAGGGTGAGATGAAGTCCTTCAATATGCAAAATATCCACTGGCAGGTCTGAAAGGTTTAATCAGATCCTATGAAGCCACACAGGTTCAAAGGATTTAACATTCCTTGGAAAAAATCCTGAGCTGTTGATAGTGCAGGGAGCTCTGAAGTGAATAATTCTCAAAGCATGTGCACAGAGCTGGCAAAGGCTGTGCAGACCCTTCAAACAGTGGTCAAGAGGGAATGTGTGATTTAGTAAATCAGTCAAGCAGGGAGCTTTCATCTTTGGAGTCCTGGTTTATGACTTACTTAAGGCGTTAATTATAAATGCCTTGGGTATCCATCCCTCACTTAATTAATCTCCAGGCTCACGTGAAGTGTGAATCCAGATCACAACCCAAAGCTCTCCCAGCACTGAGAGTGGAGGAGAGGGGAAGCTGCTGCAGGTTTTACACAGGGTGGGAAGACCACCCCAGCCTGAAGGTGTGCAAATACCTGTGCAGCAGAGAGCAGAGGATTTGCCTTTTTCCTCCAGCAGTGTCTTCCAGCTCCCAGGTTCCTGATCAAAGCAGGCATCCTCAAAATGCCAGCACAGCATAACAGCCCACCAAAGGAGGTGGTGCAGGTTTTAGTGCCCCCCTACTGAAATCCCCATTGATGAAAGGAAAAGAAAGCTGAAAACAATAAGAAAGGTCACATGAAAGTGAGGGAGAACCGAGATCAAGGAAGAACTGGATACCAAGAAGAGAAATACATAAAATAGAATTTAAAAACATGAAAAGAGACACAGGCATGTCAGAGGAAATTAGATTTAAATGTTTCAGGACATGGACTTTTCTCACAAAGTACATTAAGTGAGGAAACACTGGCAAACATGGTTTGTTTCACTGCACTACACAGAGCACTCTCTAATTAAAAATAAATAAATCAAAACTTAGATTTCTCTGAACATTCTGGTCTTGTTGCCCATGTAACTTGATTTTTAAAGATTTTTGATATCTTCTAAAGCCTTTTAAGTTACCATTCTATTCAACCAGCTTCAGCATGAACATTCTTCCTCTATCATTAGTCTTGCACGTGAGTTAAAGATCTAATTCCATAATGAACTCATCAGGTTATGGGAGCTTCTACATCTATCATTTATGCAATCCATTTATTACTGAAAAGGCACACACATTATTGCAAAGCATTACTAGCCACTGTAACAACCTCTAAGCATTTTTTAAGAACCTTATTGTTTTGTTTTTCTGCCCACAGTCAGGCTTTAATTAAGATTGCAGTTAACTGAAGCCTCATGGGCTATGTCTGGGTCACTTTCAATTTGGAAGCTCATCTGTGTCTCTGTTCTGGATTGCTACAGCACAACAATTTTCAGAAGCTAAAATTTTCTAACCAGGGATTGTTACATGGATTATGTGACCTCTTTTTTCACATCTAAAGGATGGAAAACCAATATTTCTCAGGTAATGAAATATTTTCCTGCAGAGCTACTAGATTTGGCCCTGAAACTTCAGGTGAAGATCATGCTTGATGAATAATCACAGATTTAACATCCTCAGTCCAACTTTGCTTCTGCTCAATATTTGCACCAGATAAAGTGTAGTTAAAAATTAATTTAGGCAAAAAATACTTCTTCTGAATGAATATATGAATAGTTTTATCATGAAGAGTTTTTTTTTCCTGACTGTGAATGCATAAGTTTTACTACTCAGGGTAAAGCTATGGTTCCACTATTATTATTTTAATAGAGACTAGAAAAACATTTCCACTTTCTGAGCAGAACCAAATGTGTTACAGAGGCATCTGTTTATAGCTGTCAAAGGTCTGGCTTCTCAGCAGGTGTGAAATCACCAATAACTGACATACCTGCAAATTCCAGTCACGTTTTTTATATGGAAACAGTCTGGCTGATGATGCAGAAGTGAAACACAGACAAAAGGCAGGGGTTTTTCCACCAAAGACCTGGCTGGATTTCAACAGATAACCTAGAACAAATCTCTTTTGCAGAAATACAATTACTATCAGAGCACAGTAAAAAATGTACATATTTGCCATATCACCCTCAGGGTTGTTGCAATAGTTGGAAATGTGATCCTTAATAGCTTAGCACTGGAATTCAAATTGAGAGCACTACTTTTTATTTCATTAAGATTTCTGATTTGGCTTGGATTTCCTAACTTTTCGTGACTAATTTTTTTTTTGAGCACTTGAGAATGCAATTTTTAGCTACTTTTTTTTTCCAGTTAAGGTTAACCATAACTTACCTGTTTAAATCTGACTACTTCTTGCTGCAAGCTCTGTGTGTGCAGACCCAGATAAAGGATCGTGGCTTCATCTCTCATGGACCCCAAGTGCTGCAGAGGAGCAGTTTCACATGCCATTACCTTTAAGGCCTCTTTGGACACAAAAGCATAAAGCTGCAGCTGCATTGTAAAAAGCCAAAATGAGTCTCAATTTTTGTTTTACTTGGAACCCTGTGGACAATCTTTGGTTCAGAAGTCAACCAGAGGAAAGATCACTTAGTGACAGGACAAGGGGAATGGCTTCAAATGGAAAGAAAATGGGTTTGGTTTGGATTTTAGGAAGAAATTCTTCTTTGGGGGGGTGGCAGGCCCTGGCACAGGTGCCCAGAGCAGCTGTGGCTGCCCCTGGATCCCTGGAAGTGTCCAAGGCCAGGCTGGACAGGGCTTGGAGCAGCCTGGGACAGTGGAAGGTGTCTGACCATGGCAGGGGTGGCACTGGATGAGCTTTAAGGTCCTTCCCAGCTAAAGCCTTTCTACGACTTTGTGATCATGAATTCATTGCTCCTGTCATTCTACACAACAAGGTAATACAATTTTATCACTTCATCTGGATAGCTAACGTGGTCTCCCACTCCACATGGGGAAAATACAAAGGAGACTCTCTTAAAAAGTAAAAAAATTCATACAAATGAGTAGGTGCTCAAAAATGCCCCCAAAAAACCACCGAGGGATTTTTTCCCCCCCTCAAATAGGTTTTATGGAAACGTCACTCACGAAAATGACATGTTTCAAATAGTTCATGCAGTCCAACCCAAACATGGGCAAAAATTCCACAGCCTCCATGAAAGTTTGGTTTTTTTAAAATCTTTTTTGAATCTACACCTCTGCCTGTTTGGGGGCACCAGGATGCAGGCAGAGGGGGGTACTGCTGCAGGGTGTTAAGGGTGACAGCTTAAATAAGAGCCATCACTATGTAAATAGTTTGACAGTCATTTCAATTGCATTTCTTTGTGATGGGGACAGACATCTGATGGCCTTATTTCCACATGAGAGAAACACATATTTTAATAATCCCAGAATTTCTCACCAGCAGGCTATGAATATTCAATAAAAAAAAATTCTAAAATATTTTTTATCCTGGCCTTTTTTCTTTCCATATGAAATTAAAATAAAAATGTGGGAAATATCATAGTTGCTTGCTCTACATTCCCATTTACTATCTCTTCTGCGGTGGACTTGCATAATACTAAACTATTCAATAATCACAATAAATCCTGGGTGGCAACCTCCAGATCTCACAGCTTTTGTTCTGCTCTAAATGCTCATCCTTAAGGACTTAAAAAAAGACCAAAAAGTGGTAGCCACCACAGCTTTATTTGTCATGTTATCCTCTCCTCTGTGACTGTTTGACACAGAATAAAAGATGGTATAACCTGTACTAGGCTGACACCAGAAGAAGATTGAGCACAAAGTTAATCAGAAAAAAATTGCTTTCATTGCTTTATCAGTCTTGTAATCCTCCAGGACTGGAGGAGCACAGGAACTGGGGCCCATGCTGATGCTCAGCTGCTGCTCCTTAAGATTTATACCTGGGCAAGGATGACAGTTTTGTTCTCCCTCTACAATGTCAAATGAATATATAAATAGATTAAGGGACATCAATCTAGAATCCACCAGGAGCTGCAAATATTTAGGGATTATTCTTACAGAAGTCAACAGAAGTATTACAACTTTAGTGAATGTTGTACAAGATTCAAGGGCAAGGAAATAAAAGGTTTTGTTCCTGTGACTGCCTTACACCTATTCTGACTTCTGCTATAATGTTGGGGGTTTTTTCCCCAAGCATTTAACAGGAACAAATATTTGTATAGGTGCTACACAACTGGGCTATGGGGAAATGTTGAATTACAAACTAAACTTCGTTCCTGAGAAATTGTAATTACTGCCCAGGAGAGTGTACAGCAAGAAGCTGCTTCCTCTCTGGTGTGGGAACCAGAAGTGTGCTGTGCACCTGATCAGAAAAAGAGAAATAAATCCCTCAAATTAAAAAAAAAAAAGAAAAAAGAAAAAAGGAAAATTCCCACAACCAGAGTACTCACACAGATTCACACCAATATGTTTGGGATTTCAGAGTTCTGCACAGATGTCAGACAGTCAACTGGGATAAGACGGACCAGTGCCTGGTGATTATGGTTACATGAGCTGACAGAAAGGAAATTTGAGTTTAGAAACTCTCTCCCAAACCCAGAAGCCAGCAGAACACCTCCTGTTTATCAGAAGAAATCCCTTTCCCTTCCACAGTATGGCTCCAGATAACAAAGGACACTTGCAAAGGGCAGGATCATGTCTTGCTTTTTCCTCAGGGATGTATCAGGAGTTGCAAAGATCTCCTGATCCACCATCACCTCAAAGCATTTTAAAAACCCTCATCTGTATGTCCAGCCTCAAAATTCCTGAGATATGCTAAAAAGTAAACCTAAAATCAATAAATGCTCAGGTTTTTTAATTTACCCACCCACCCTCAGAGTTTATAAAATTCATATATTTCAAAATCCGTGGGGGGCAAAATTTCTTTTCCAACAAAAACTCAGGTGCAAAGGAGATTTCACCCCATATTGTGCAATTCATGAAGCCACTCAGCTGTGGCAATGTGACGCAATGTCTGGATGAGAGCAAGAGCTGTGTGGCCAGCCAGAATTTCTTCTTAGAAGCCAGATTTCTTCACCAGCCTGCACTGAAGCCTTCATTCTTCCCATCTTCTACATCAGGCAAAGCCAGCCCAGAGAGAGCTGGAGATTTTGGTTACTGATGCAGAAACCAAAGTTCTTTCCCTCAAGAAGTGCTTCCATGTGGGTGCATTCTGAGCTGCAGCACTTACAGGATCCCAGCCCTTGTGTGAGCTGCTGCTTTCCCTGTGCTTGTGTTGCAGGAGCAGCAGAGCTGTAACACAGCTGGAAACCCCTGGAAACCATTCTGATTCACTGGAGTAGCTGCTCACAGCACTGTGGAGCTGCCCCTCTGCTCCTTTAAGGGCAATGCTGTGCTTAGAAAATTCATCTTTCCTTTTCACATTGCCTGGCTTCAGAAGCCCTGAGGGACTGGGGGCTTTTCAGACACACTCTTTGGAGGGTGGAGATGTGCAAAGGCAGCTCCAGGGCTCGCTGGGAGCGCTGATGCTGGGCTTTGCACCCAGCAGGATCCCTCTTACAGCCCAGCTCCAGCCTCATCAGGGACCAGTGCTGATTGTACCCATGCACAATCACTGAGGAGGAGGATGCAGGTCAGCAAATTCTCCTTAAACTTTTGCCCCCATGAGAGAAAATTTGCATATTGCCTGTCCAGGTCAAATTCTTAGGAGGTGTTTGAACTTTTGACTAAGCAAAGTTTCCCAGGGAGCTGCAATCAAGGGAAACATCAAGATGGAGGTGCCTCACTGATGGGGAGCAGATTTCCTGAAACATTGGAGAAGGAAAACCTCAGCTTCCAAGCACAGAGACTCCTTATGGAGCAACCAAGCCACCTGTAAGGGTCTGTCCTTTAAATGTCACTACAATGCATCAATATTGGCAACTTGATTATTCTACTTTGGCCATGATATAAATGAACACAACCTGGCTCATTAATTTCCTTTATCCATTTTTGATTCAGGAGCTGAGAGTTTCAAATGGACTGAGCACCTTAGGAAAACACATTTTCCACCTTAGGCAGCTCCAAAATCATGGAGCAAATTGAATTTCTTGCTCTGCAAGAATTGGAAGAGGCCAGGTCCTCTTGCACTTGTCCTTGGCACACTCTGTGAACAAGAGAAGCTCATTTGGCTTTGAGAGTGATACTCTGGTTTGTCTAACAGCTGTCAAACTGTCCAGAACAGCTTTAAAATGCACTGTAGAGCAACAGGATGAAAGTAAGTCACAATATATTCTCACAGAGCTGCAGAAGCTGTGATTTCATGTTCAAGCTGTACGTCTGAATTTCTGCAGAAGAAATGGATGTGAGTTCATTTCCTGGTCGTGCTGGTAAAGGAGCTCTGTGATTACAAGGCACAGGAGAACCAAGGGTCTATAAATGTGAAGTAATAAACTTTCCTTACCTAAATAACACAGGGGCTGTGTGTTCCTGTTTGAACTACACCAGTTAAAGCAGAGTATAAGCTAATTCATCCAGGGGCTGCTACTGGACAAATTATACAAAACAATGGCAACTGATGCCTCACAAAAGGCATGGACAGTGTGGACTCTCCTCAAACATGGTTGTGGGAAGTCTTTAGTTTTGATTAAATCATTTGCAATCTGATCAAATGGAGGAAAAGCCAGTTGCCTGGTGCTAGTGAGTATTTTCCCTCTCTTAACAGCTGACCCAACAACTGGGCACCCTTCTGGGCTGAGGAACAAATCAGTATTCCTCAACTGACTTGAAGGCATTTAAGACTGAAAAAGGCTGCATAAGGGGATGCAGCTAAAAGTAGGTTAAGTGGTTAGCAATGAACTGCAGATAAACCATGAATCAGTCTGGCTGGATGATAAACTGTAATTTCAGCTTTTGCCTCCTCAGTGTGTTTCACAAACACAATAGGCAGGCTCACACTGAAATGTGAGACAAAATATGACTCTTCTGTTGAGGGAACACATTCCTTCCCCTTCCTTCCTTCCTGCTCTCTAGGAACCAGGAGGAAGGTTTGGTGTGGACACTTTCTCAAGTTTGTACAATCAAGCCCTTTAAAAAATCCTAGGAAATTATTCACATTTCCATATGAGTGTTCCATTGGGAAAGACATCACCAGTGTAATGAGCAGACCAAACTCTCTGTTTGATATTATGCATTGAAGCAGTTAACTGTCTGTCCATAAAATCTGATTGATGACTACTGAAAAGATGATGTCTTGTAGCTACTATTTTTATTGAAACTAAAGCTTGTTATTTCGTGTTTCTTTGTAAAGACTGGGGCTTCTTTAGCATTAAAATATATGAAATACTTCCCTCACTACCTGAATTCACAGAGTTAAGTTTCTACTGATGTTTGATAAGGACTAGAGGCAACAGAGAAGTTCAAGAAATGCCAAATGAGGAAAACATTGATCTGGAGGATGCAAGATAAAACAAAAGAAACACTAAAAAACTCTTCAGATTAATCTTAGGGTTTCTGTTACAAACTATTTAAATTGGAGTCATTTTAAGGTTCAACTCACTTGCACCCTTTGGTTTGAAAGACAGTGTCAGAGGCCTGTTCTACAGCTTCATTAGTAACGAAAAAATCTGATCAAACAGCCTGGGTTACACTGGGGTCAGTGTTAAAAGGAAGGTAAATGAAAAGAAGGTATAGCCAGGGCTGTTTGAGCCACTAAGCACAACATCAGGCTAATCTGAGAACAATTTTATAAGGATTGACTAATTTTCTTTTTTTTAGTGGTGATTTTTATTCTTTGGATGTGGAGACACAGGAGAAGTTCTAGGGGACCTGTTCACTGAAGCGTGCTGCAGCACTGTAAATTGTGATAGATACTTCCAATAATTCTATCAGTACTTCATGTGTGAAATACATCACCAAATTGTGCATATTTATTTCCTGCTACACACACACACACAGAGGAAAAGGCCCTTTCTGCACAGATGGAGTTGGAGAAACTGCAAAGGGAAACTTTTTCAGAGATGCACCTTTCACCTCTGCTTTTCTTTAGCCTCTCCAAATTCCATGGTTTGCTTTTCACCTCCAACCATCCTATTGCTCCTGCTCCTATACATAGGCATGCACCTCCAAAAACCACTAATGAAAGTTATTTATATTTATAGTGCACTGCACCAAGTCCTGATCTCTTCTCAGAGTTTTTCCTCTGCATGCCAATGCATGGGCAGGGCTGTGGGATTTGCTGCAGGCTCAAGCTGTATCCCACCTTCTCTCTAGCCATGAACCTGTATTTCCCAACATCTGCTTATAACATCAAGTCTTCTGTGTCTAAAGTGGGTTCTAGAACACATGCTGGTAGTCAGACAGAGACAGGAGTGTTTTGGAGCTGGTGCTTCTCCTTACCTCAGTTAGCAACAGTGAGGGTAGCAGCAAAGTTAACTGGAATTTTAGTACCTTAGCTCTGGATGACCAATGGGAAAATGATCTCACCTTGACAGCATTTTAAGGAGGCATTTACAGAGAAATATAATAGACAGAAATGCTCTTTGTGTGTTTCTTTTGTAGAAAAACCTTACAAAGTGTAATAAGCATTTAATAAATATCTCTGTAGAAGTTTACTAGAGCTGAATAGAATTTACTCATGAAGGTCTGCAGTAACCAAAGCACTTCTACCCTCAGCAATGAAAGGCCAGCTGAGAGACTGTCAAATAACACAGAATGAAATAATTTCTGAGTTTAACTATCCTATAGAGTCCTATGCATGTGATGTAATTCCCAGTTCAATTCCAGAGAGAAGCTATAATTTCCTATTAGTGTCCATGGGGTTGTTTGCATGTAGGTTTCCTTTCACAGACTCCTCATCTTCTCTGTGTAAACTACATGGTGGAGCTCTTTTTCCTCTGAAGTCATGTGATGTCTGTCACCACAAAAAGCAGCCTAACTCTTGTTTTGGAGCCTATTTCCTTTGCATATGGTTTCTGGATGGAGGCAAATATCACTGCACTATTTAACCAATGTATTGTCATACAGTGATTAATTTCTCCTTTATTTTCAGCATGAAAATCTGTGGCTCAGATCCCCATGTGGTAAAATAATAGGCTGAAAGATTAGCCACCACCACCATCTGCTACCTGTCCCTGCCTTCACCCACTTTTTCAAGGGCCAATTGCAATTTCAAAATCTGCCACTGAATGAGTCTATTTTCTTTCACCTTATTACCTAGATGACTTCAGTAATTCTGCCTAAATTGGGCCTGAAAAAGAAATGCTGGGAGCAGTGAACACGAGTAATATATTTGCATAATGCAGTGGAAGAGAGAGTGCTGTGAGAGGAAACTCTCAGGGCTGGTGTCTCCTGTCAATGCTTACAGGAGGGTGAGTCCATTGCCTGCTCTGGAGTCACTCCAGAGAGCACAAGAGAGAGAAATGAGGTTTCCAGCACCCCACTCCTTACCAAAGTCATCTATTGTGGACAAGGAGTGAGAGATAAGAACCCTGTTCTTCTTTTACTATGCCTGTCTATCACATGCTGGTTTTGTTGGATGGATGTTTATTCAGTTGAACTTATCATGTCCAAAACACAGGAAAGTAAAAGGGATGGGGAAAGAAAGAAGGGTAAGGAAACCCAAGCAAAAAGAGGAAACATATCTTAGGAAAATATGAGGTGGGAAATCAGTGAGAAAAGTATTCTGTGATCAGTATTCCCATTAATGCATGGGACTGATTACACTAATGTGCCCTGTAAGTGTGGCATGCAGCCCTTCAAACACATGGCAATCTTTGTAGGGGAATCTTTCCATTTCAGGGCTCAGCCCTGGGGGCACAGCACACTGGCTGCAGAGCTCTGGGATGAGCAGGAATCATTCTCATGGATCAAGGTGAGGCAGCCAAGCCTAGGAAGCAAACACACATTTAGCCCATGGCAAATCCTACTGGAATCAGCAAGAATCCATACTATCACTCTCTCCTTTTTTTTTTTTTTTTTTTTTTTGCTCTGGGAGCACTGCAAAGGCAGAAGCTGTGCCTCTGCATTTTACCAGCAGCAGCTTTGCAAACACTACTGCTGTTTCCAAAAAAGAAGCAAAAACAAATGGCATTTCTTATAGCAGCCCATTTTTTGTTTCCATCTGAGCAGGAGATTAACTCCCACCTTTGTGCCCTTAGACAATAAATTGTGTTTAGAGGTGTCCTCTTCTTTCTCTCTTTCTGTGTGCAAGTTCTAGCTGGGGTCCACCCTTAAGGCTGCAAAGTTTCCCTTATTTAAACTTTGAAACTGTATGAACATCAATAAAAAATGGCATTTTTCTATGATATGAGTAAAATGCTAAACTTCCTTAGCAATGAAGTTTAGAAATTTTGCTAAAAAAATTTAAATTTTGAGTGAGCAGTTGCTTTATTTCAATCTCTCTTAAATAACACTGATACTACAGCACCTGCCTGTGTTAATCCTCTTATTTTTACACAGGCACAGAAAAATACTGAACTCAGCTGAATGAATGCTGATGTGTCATGACTGGCCTGCATTTGCCCCACAAGCTGATTCACATCTCACATGCCCTGAGCCACTGAGGTGTGAGCAGACCACAGCCACAAAATCCCACTTTAGTCTGGTTTTGTTTTTCCCTGCCTGGAACATTCCCTGCCAGCTTTGCTTTCTGAGTTAGATTTGGAGCATCCAGCACCAACTTCTGGGATTGCAGAGCACCGAGCACATCATGGGGACACCACAAACAAAAACCCTGCAGAGGCACTTCACACCACGTGCAGGGAGCTTTGTGTTCTGCATCCATCCCTTGGATTGCTCTCCCTGGGATGGCAGGCCAGATTCCCGGTGGGAGCCAACAGCTCAGCCTGGCTGTGCGTGACAGAGCTGCCCCCAAAATGAGCTACTCGTGTTTATGAGCAGGAACAGCCTCCATGTCACTCTCACTTCTGGCTCAGAAGACCAGAACTGTTTGACATAAGCCATGTATTTGTTATTTTAGGGGGCTGGTCGGAAGGAGATGGCAAAGGTTTAGGAGTCAATGATCTCCATCAGCTCTACAAACAAGGCAAGACTGCTGGGCTTTGTTTTCTTTTGGGAGCTTTCCAAGCATCAGTCCTTTGCAAGTTACCCCCATAGGCAATTCAGTGTCTGTTTCAAGTTAATGTGCTTTGTTTTTCAGGCCACAAATAAAATCAGAACAAAGCAAAAGTTCACATTTGTTTGAAAACAACCCAAATTGTGTATCGTGTGAAAAGAAAGGTAAAAAGAGGGTCAAGGAAGCTGGGAGTAGAGAGGGCATGGGATAGGGAAAATCTCTCCAGAGGAGGGAAAGTGGTTTATAATACATAGAAAAAGAACACACTGAAGAGAGGAGAAAAAGATAATTGTAAGAAAGAAATAACTCTAAAATATTGCAGCTCTCTTTTTCCTAGTGAGGTTCTGATCTCGCTCCTAAGAGGGTCACAGGGACTGAAACTACTCTTGTATTTCCATTGTATTAGAGACACATGAAGTAGATGACATCAATAAAACCAAGATACCAGGCCAAATCCTGCCCTTGATTACAGTCATTCAACTAATTTAAGAACCTTGTTCAATGTAACCTTTTAATTCTCTGATTCCTGAGTCAGCCAGAGCAACAATGGAGGACTTGCATTAATCAGACATCAAACACACTCATACCTTTGTTAAAACAAACTTAGCCATAGAAGGATTTAGAGGGATTTTTTTCTTCTTCTTTTTTTTTCTTGGTAACAGCAAAGATCTGTTTCCAGATCTGTGAATGTGATGCTGTGATAGCTGATTTCCCCCCCTACCTTTATGCCTTCATGTGCAGCTGTTTTCTCAAGGATGGCACCAGAGTTAGGCTGCTCACCTGGTGCTTGGAAGACCTATTTTTCAAATTCTTGGACCAGTTTTTACAACCCTCCACCCCTTCAGAAATACTGGATCAATCTAGAGACAATGGTCCCCACCTGCCAGGTGGAGAATTTGTTTCCACACAACAAAAATAGGTTAAAGGAAAAGGATAAGGGTATGCCTCAGTGCTGAGCTCTTTTCTGGATTGACAGATTTTCTTTCCTCTGTTGGATTTGTGCAGTCACCCTCAGAAATTTCCATTGACTACCATGGCAACTGCACTGGGCCAGTAGTAGCCATAGTGATGCCAGATGGTGAGAAGTTATGCATATGACTGCCACAGAGAATTTCTCACTGAATGCTAAATTCAGATGAGCACACTGGATCCAAAGTAAATAGAACTGAGCACAAATGCAGGCAGGGAACAACTTTCCCCCAGTACAAAACCTGTTAAAAGTAATACAGATATTTTTGAGAAATTAAAGTAAAACCATGTTCAGTGGCACAACCCACCCTGTCATTGACTGGGCAGGTTTATCTTGCCATGGAAAAGAGAGAAAAAGAGAAAAAAAAAAAAAAAAAGCAGAAGTGCTGATTTGACTAAGATGACTGCTGAGCAGTGGAACTGTCAGGCTCAATGAACTTTTTAAATAAGAGATGAAAGTTTTGAAATCCATGTCACCACCCTAAGACTGGCTTCAAACCCGTGGTGACCCATGGGCATCACAATGCATGGATGAGGTTTTGGTATCCTCCTGCCTTTATGTTCCTAATCCAATTAAGATCTGTTGTTCACATCAAGCAATCAAAACCTAAACCTGCACTCTCAGGGGGCTGGAAGACATGAAAAAACCTAAATCTCATTTGTGACATTGAGAGCAATTGTGTCCTTGCCAAAAGCCTGAGATTAGGAAGGCCAAGACTTCCTCCTTACACAGCTCTACTGGTGAACCTCAGTGCCTGGATATTACAAGGAGGGCAGCCAAGGAGAAATTCTATGAATGCACTGTCACCTGGGATAAGAAAGGTGGCAGAACAGACAGAAACCTTTATTGCTCCTGTAAGGTGTGGTACTACTGTTTGCACTATTTTTGTTTGCTTGTTTTTTCTCCTTGACTTAGAAAATTGCCTATGTAGAAAGCACAGTAAATTTAGGCTTCAACATGCAGGGAAAAAACTGGAATTGCCCAGTTATCTCCCCACCCAAAAATTTTATTTCCTCTGCAAGAGAGAAAAAACCCCTTGTCTTTCAAAAGGTCCCTCAATAGAAACAACAAAGACATGCAACTGAAAATCAAAGCAACATTTTAGATAGTCTCCTTTCATGACAAAGTTTCGAGGTTCTCTGTCAAGAAGCAGTGTCAGGCAGGGAGAAAAGCATGCAACACTCTTCTCTTTGATGATTAAAAAAACAATAGAAAAAGAGCCATTTCAGTAAAGCTGGAATAAGAAAAAAGGAAGTGTTACCCACCGTGGATGCTGACAGAGGAGCAGCCAACATGGTGAGATTAACAACAGCTTGAAAATGCTTCTCCACACACAAAATGCACACATGAGAGAATGTTTTTGTGCTGCTTTTAGGATTAGTTGACAGATGATGCCCCCAGATGAGATGGTCACTTACCTGATGTCTTGATAAATTTATTTCCACAAGGAGAGATGCTGATACACCAGCAACTCCATGCAGAGCAAATCACACCAAACCATTGACATTTTAAGTTCTGCAGCTGATTTTGCATGGTTGCTAACAAATGCAGGCAAAGAGACCACAGTGATTGCAGCAGTGAGCTGAACTCATGTCTCATGTTGGCTTGGAGATGCAGTTTGACAAGTGCTGCTTAAGCACTTGTCAAGATATTTTCTAATGATTTACTTGCCACAGTCACTCATAACATAAAAGCCAGCAATCAGTCATTAGCACACAGCAAAGGAAGCTTTCCCAGGGTATTATGCATCATGTTTGGACAGTTAGAACTCACAGCTATTATTTATTCACACCACCATAAATTATTCTCCTCCAAATGAACCTGAGTCACGTAAATGCTGACTTGGAAACTACCAGTGGCCTCTCCTTTCCTGCAGTGTCTATTTTTCCTTTCTAACAAACTTCCTGCCTAAAAATGGAAAACCAAAGTGAAGCTGAGGTGTTTAAAATCAATACCCTAGAGGCACTTTGGTTAACATTTGCTGTGTCCTTTTCAAGGCTCTAAATTTGTCAAGGGCTAAAATTGTCTCAGCACTGCAAAAGAGCACCAGTGGTGCCTTTGAGTAACTTTCATGCTAGTGTAAGCATCATATTGTTTTTCACAGGCTTTTGCCTCCCTCTTTTTTTTTATTTTTAATGCATATTTTGTCCTGTCAAACAATACCCAACCAGGCACTTTAGAAAGGCACTGTAAAACCAGTGCAGGTTATGCAAAGTTCCTGATGGGAACAGAGTCCCATGGACGTGGTTGACAGGGGCTGGATTTAAAGCAGGGAAAAGTAGGACTGAAAACTCCTTGGGAATTGTTATAAACAGCCAGAATCTGGTGCTGAATTATCACTAAATTGAAGCCATTTTACCATGTCTGTGTGGTGGTCCATTTCCCCAGACACTTCCACAAATAGCAGATGACAAATATCTCTCCTGTTAAAAACAGAGAAAAAAATCCAAACAACAAAACAAGAAAAAAACCCAAACAAACCAAACAGCACTATGGAAGAACAACACCAAAAACCACACACACTTTCCCCAAAATAAAACCCCCACACCTACCCAGACTGCTTTATGCTACATTATGGAATTTTGAAAGAGAGGTACCAAGCATGAACTGACAGGAGAGAAACTGAATTGGACTCACAGGTCTGAGGGGTCCTCCTGGGCTCATCCCACTCCTAACAGAAATAAATTAATAAGGCAATGCCCTCTGAAGTTATCCACACAGTGGCAGAGTTAAAGCCAAGCATTTTAGTGGATGGCCCTTAAGCACAGAGCATGTCACACCCTTCAGCTCCCTGAGCAGCTCTGGAGATACCCCAGTGTGTTCTGGGGTCCAGGTATCCCACAGGGGGTGTTCCAAGCAATGATCAGGTAGGAAATTTCAGTAGAAAGCTGAATTTATCACTGGGTTTAGTACTTCCTGCATCGCTCAGTCTGTGATGAACACAGCAGACCACCTCAGCTGTAGTGTTCTCAGAGATATTTGTGCTACAGCTCCTGGGTCTGACTTATGCAAACACCCAGATCTGCTCTGGGGCCAACTGCCTGCTCAGTCCTCTGACAGCTTTATTGTCAGGCCATGGCAGAAGGAGATACCTCCTTGGAAAATAACTTGAAAATAACTTTATCCTTATTTTAGGCACCTCTGACACTTCTTTGGGATTTTCTGTCTGCAGCTCCAGCAGACACTGCTGGGAGAGGAACAATTCTATTGACAAGCTGTCCCTGCTGTAAATGTGATGTTGTGCCTCACTTGCACATTTTTGGAGATGTCTTCTTCTTTCATCTATTTGGCAAAAATTGTCTCACACATGCTGGAAACATCCATGCTGAAGGAAATTATTGTTACTTAACTCACATAAATAGAAGGTTTTGGCAAATAAAAGGGTTGAACTCCACTGATTACTGCAGCCAGAAAATGTCTTTGGATAATTGTTTCTCCAGAGCCTTCCAGAATATGAGACAAGCAGTTTTAAATAAGTGTATCTTTAACTGCTTTGATAATGACTTCTGTCCTTAGATGCATCCACCTCCTTTTTTTGTTTCAAGACAGCACCAGAACCAGTCAGCCACTGTCCAAATCAGGTAAATCTGATGGTACCTTCATCTGTCATTGAAGCTTGAAGAGAAAGAAGTTCCTATAGGCTAAAATCAAACCAGATCAATTTTTGCAAGCTAAGTAAGACCAAATAATGTGAACAAGCACTGAGACAGATCTTTGATTGATATGAATTGTGACCAATGGTGTACACAAGTTAAAGGCACGGCCCTGAGCTCTGAGATTTCTTCTGCAGGACCTTAGCTTTGAACTTCTGAGGTCTCTATTTACCCAGTTCCTTGCAGAGAATGTTTCCCATTTAAATAAACACAATCAGGGCTCTTCACATAGCACAGGAAGTCCAGGACTGGGATTCACTCAGGGTCTTGCTGCAGTGAGTCATTTATTATTTCAATTAATCGTTCAGCTATACTTATATGTTTGCTATCATTCTAGCAGGTTTTGAACTCTCTTTTTTTTTTTTTTTTTCCTCATTCTCAGGGCATGATCTTTGCAGGAAGGGGCTGCACCACCGAGGCAGCTGCTAAAGAAATATGTCACTCATTAGCTTCACACTGGCAAAGTAAATATGCTAGCAAAAGTCTTACATGTCTGTTTATTTGTGAGAATGTCTGTGGCTGAGCCTTGGGTGAAATAAACCAAAAGAAGACAAATGTCAACACCTCGGCTGACAAACCCCAAACAAAGGGCTTTACCCTAAACTGAAGGTCCTTTTTTGCCTGCAGCAGAGTGCTTGCAGCCCCACTTGCTGCAGAGGAAAGGCAGGAGCTCAGGAGAGCTCCAGGCACACCTCTGAGTTCATCCTCCCCAGGCTGGGTGGGATGCAGCTGCCCAGATGTTTGTTTGTCCAGCTCCCAGCCCTGCTCCTCGGGCTCTGCTGCCTGAGCTCACGGCCAAGTGCTCCCCTTGAGGCATCCCAGGGACTCCTGCAGCCTGTGGGGAGCCTGCAGAGGCAAGGCTCTTCCCCCTGTGCTGGATAAGAACTCTATTTTCAGCACTTCATTAACTATTGCAGCTGCAACAGACCCACTGTAAGGGGGGGAATGAAAAACAAAACAAAACAAAACAAAAAACAAGCCCCAATCTCACTGGTGCTGCCACATCCAGCTTTAAGGATGGCACAATCCACACCATTTTTCAACCTCTTAAAAACAAGCTTTTTCCCTCAATGTTTACAGCTGACAGATCCAAAAACTTCCCTTGTCCCTCCAAGTCTCAGTATCAAACCACTGTGATCTGGGACTCCCAAAAATCTGAATTTCTGGATGGAGTGGAGTCTTCTGCTCTCTGCCTGTCCCACTGGCATGTGGGCCATAACCAAAATCAGCTCTTGAGGGACCTGTTAGCAAATCCATTTTGCAGCTCATCCAGTTTGGGATTTTTTAAATTTAGGCTATAAAATATCACTAAGGTGTTTGCAATAGGCTGATGTGCATGTAATAAGTGGCTGATGTGCCTGCAAGTTCAGAAAGTACAAAGCTCTGAATTTTACTGTTCAGCAAAGACATTTTCATTTTCCTACAAGAGAGGTTTTTTTCCTTTCTTCTTTTTTTATTATTTTTTTTTCTTAAAGAAGAGCTATTTCCTGGGCCATTCAGTTTGCATTAGTAAATGAATTATGCACACTAGCTGAGAGTCACACTGGGAAGTGATGCTTTGAATGGAATACAGGATGTATTGGATTAGGGAAAACTTGGGCTACGCAAAATCTCAGCTGTTTCTTGCAGTAGATTTGCTGCAAAATGACTTTTTTTCCCCTAATCCTACCAGCTGAGACTTTCTGAGTGTGCATCCTTAAAGCTGTTTTTATAATCATATAAGAAGAATTTAAAATCTCATAAACCTTGACTGAACACAGAACTTAGGCAATTCAAGGATTTTCCTGTCACTTATGAGCTCCCATTTTTAAACAGTTTTTAAAGCATCCAGCCACCTATGATACCAGGACAGGAACATGATAAGAAAAGGAAATCCAAGAGGTGATTCTCACAGGAATTTTGAGTTGCTGCTCACCCCTAAGTGGTGCAAGTGTGAAATGCACAGCTTTATATACACACACCTGAAAAATTAGGGTTGGATCCATGAAGTTCTCTGTCAGGGACCATTCAGTGAATCTAACAGGATGAAAGGTGGAGATGGTGATAATTATGGAAATAAATAAAGCCAAATAGAAGATATACTTTAACTTGACAGGGACACAAATGGAAAGACCCTTATTGAAATGTTCTAAGCTGTGAAACTGTCTCTTTAATGGAAATTAAATATGTTCAAAACATATGTATTTTTACTCTCCTTCTAATAAAATCCTCCCCACCCCAATCAAGCTGTGTTTATCTCTGCTAACAGAGATTCTGACAGTCCAATTTTCTTCATTTGACTTTGATATTTGCTAGAAGCACAAAACTGGCAGAAAGGCAAATTTCCTGCTTGCCAAGCAAATGGACTCCATCGTGCTGGCAATGGCTGCCTTGTCCACCCTGACCTGGAAGGAGACATCTCAGGGGAAGAGGGCTGAACATCATGTCACAAAAATGCTGTATTTTTGCAGCTGAACTGCACATTATTCCCTGCACACCATGTTTTTGCAGCTGGAATACCTAATTTGTCTTATTATCCACAGCATATAGAATCTCACACGTAACGCTGTCGCAGAGGTATCAGGACAACACAAATGTGCAAAACCCACTGCAATATATTTTACCTTCATTTTCATTATCATCACAAAGGGGAGCAGAGTGCCAGCATTTTGGGGGAAATTTCTCCAAGTTCATACCTGTGGGCTGATCTTCACAGAACCAATACAGACCTAATGTGCTTTTGTATCTCTGCAGCTCCATCTGCACAGACAAACAAATGTTAATCATGATCTGCCCATGTCCAAAGGGACATCCATTGATCTGAGCCCTGTGCAAACTCTGTTAGACTGCAATTTAAATGTCACATTGCACAAACCCACCTGCTTACCTAACAAAACACTCAGCACTCCTTGCCCACGCCAAGTCTCAGCCCATAATTAAAAAAAACCCAACAACAAACAAAACAAGGAGATGGCTACACCTACTTCTTGTTGTCTAAACAAAGACATTTTTAAAAGCAGAGCTTAAGGAAATTTGGGAAAAAACATGTTTTTTTGCTGGATGTATTTTCTGTAGCAAAACCGGTGTCTCTTGCTGCCCAGTCATTGCCAGAGATCTTTCAAATGAGATTATAGTTTATTATTCCAAATATGCCTTGTGATAAGGAAAGGAAAAAACACCAAAAAACCCACAAAAAAAACCCCCAACCAACAAAACCCCTCAGAAACAAACAAAAACCACATCCAATCAAGAAACTCTCAGACTCATTTAAAATATCTACACTGCTGTCTGTTTATCTTCACTTAGATCAGCTTGTCTTCACTCAGATTCTTATCTTGTTTAGGTTGCTATGGGAACTGCATAGTTTTTAATTTGCAAAGAGAAGAGTGTAGTACTAAATGCTAATTGAATATTGGGAGCCTGGGAGCCTCCCAGATGTCTTTTTACAGACTCACAGAAACATTTACCAGACATGGGAAGAGACTGAAAGTTGTGGAAAACGGCAGGAAAAGAAATCACCTTACCTACTCCCCTGGTTTCTATTGGAGAAGATGAAGTACATTTTACTTACAAATTGCTAGTTTGAGGAATATAATCATATTTCAGTTTGTTTTTTCCCTGTATTTCCCATGGAAGAAAATGGGAGAGTCTCACTGGCATGCATAAAAAACTACTCAAACATGGAAAGGATAGCTCCTCTCTTTATTTCTTTACCCCAGCCTGACAGTGAATTTCTCTGAGGGCTTCCAGATTTAGCCTCATGCCCTCTTTTCCCCTGGATGCTCTGCTGTGCCCCACGTCTCACACAAATTCAGGAGCTGCATCAATTTCAGATGCAAGAAGAGGTTCTCTGGAAAAAAAGTCTGTGTACCAAAAGGACAAAGCAGACTCCTTCAGCCTTGGACAGAGGGATGACAGCTCTTACCCTGTCACATGAAGGACTGAGGGGTGCAGTCAGAGCAGAGATGCAGCAGCAGGCTTCCACTTTCTGCATTGCCTATTAATCTCTTTCAGGGAGGCAAAGCTCTCTCAGGCTGACACCAATGTGAATTTTGCAGGACTCTGGCTTAGCACTACTAATTATCAGCTCCTCTGCTGAGCCCTGTGGTGATTAGCAGGGCAGCTCTGGCTGCAGGAGGTGATGCCAAGCCTTTAGGGGCCGGGGTATCACAGCCCTGGCATCTCCAGAGCTCTGGCCCCGTGTCCAGGAGCTGAAATCCAAGCAGCAGCATCAGCAAGTCTGCATCCTTAGCCTGGTGCCAGAACCAGGACTAATAAAGCCCAGCTGCCTGGCTCAGCACTCTGGTCCTGCTGAGCTCAGGCAAAGGGCTCCTGGCTTCTTGCTGAACATGTGCAGCCCAGTGTGATGGCAGGAGGTGGACAAACCTTGCCAGCTCAGGGCATGAGTGGCACCTGCCCTGCCCAGTGTCAGAGGGCCAGGCTTGCTGGCAGCTGCTGTGTTGTCAGCCCTCACTGCTTCCAAGGGATTCAGCCCTCAGGCAGAGAAATAGAAACAAACCCTGTGTGAGAACCTCAGCCTGCACTGCACTCTCTGCAGCAGGATCACCTGAAAGTTACCTACAGCTCTCTCTCCTGAAATTAGCTCCCCTGGAGGCTGAGCAGGCTGAGCACACCTGAGGCCAGTCCAGTGCCATGCCTCGATGGCCCAACCCTCATCAAACCATGGAGAGCCCTCTGGACTAAGAACTCCAACACCATTCCCCAGGGCAGCAAGCCTTGAGAGTGGATTATTTTTTTTCTGTGTGTTTATACCTGTGTTGACACGTGCTGTAAGGTGTAATATTTAGGATGTAACCTGTATGTTCAAAGCAAAACATAAAATTTGTTGTGTTTACATGGTAGCTTTCAGAAAAAGAAACAAGAAACAAGTCATTTCCCACTTGAGCACATCAAGAAATCAAGAATTCCAAGCACTTTTTCTGTGACAGCTGGGGAAACAAAAATAAAACCTGGAGCACCTTTCTCCTTACTTGCTTGCTGCTATTTGATGCATTTATTTATTCAGCCCAAACTGTGAGAAATCCTTTCTGCTTGAGGTTATTAGACTACAGAAAATCTGTCAAAAAGTTATCAAGGCTTGGCATAAATATGTCAAGGTAAAGTGAGTAAATGACACATCCAGGGAGACTTACCTGGTAGTTACTTATAATCAGTATTTAAAAATTACACCAAATTTCAAATTTGAACCTGAATTTCCTAAGCTCTCTGAAACTGCATCTTGAAATACCTCTGCTAAAGCAGATAGCTTGTTAGGATCAGAGGAGAGATCCTCTCCCAGGATGGCATTGCCTGCCATCTGCTGTGGAAGAGGCAGGTCAGGCATTTTTGTGAGTGCTCTCTAGACCTGGGGAATCATGTCTGAGGCTGCCTGTTTGTGCTCACACAGCTAAAAGCAAGCTAGGGGTTACTAACTTGCAACGAAGGAAGAAGATTTTTCAATGAACTGTGACATTTCACAGCAATGTTCAAGACATTAATAGAAAGAAAGGATGAAAGGTGTTCTAGAAGTTTTTTTTTTCTTTTTTCCTGGGCAGAAAGAGAGGAATTCATTGCATTTCACCTACAAATCTTTCCTGGGCTACAACTTGAATCTTTTTTTGACTCTCTGCTGGTCCATTCTTTATGGCACCTTTCCAAGTAATCTAGACCAAATATTCCACACCGAATACCTGCATAGATGAAACACAAATCTGGAGCAACCCTGAAGCTGTGAAAGGCAGACAAGCCTCCATCCCCTTTCCTGTTCAGCTAGAAGTGCATTGCATTTTGGGGGAGAGGGGGAGAAGGCTTGAAAGTGGAAAGCAAAATGAAGTGATGGAAAATATTTAATGAATTCCAGATGATTCACCAACTGCTCGCCTCGAAGTGCAGAGGGGAGCTGACAGACAGAGAAGGAAATGCAAATTAGATAAGCAATAAAGCAGGAGAGCTGCACAGCCCCAAATTCTCTTCAGATTTCTCAGAAGTCAGTGTTTAGATTTGGCTTTGAATTGACATAATGGGCACATTTTACTTGATGTCTTACTAGCAAGCCAGCCAAATCACAGTGCACTTTAGTGCTCCAGTGTTCTAATAAGTATTTGCTTCAAAGCAGCAGTTCAGATCTCCCTGTGAATTTTGTCAAGTACACATCATATCAAAGGATAAGCATTTGTCAAAGCCTTTATTCAGCCACAAAGCAGGGGGAAGGTTTGTTTAAAGAATGTCAAGTTGCACCTGCTGGCTCACACAGGGAGGATGAAAGGCACGACTGGAATGTCTGTCACTGTTGAATTTTTATTTTTCATTTCTTAAAGTATTTTTAACCGATGTGAAAAGACTTGTTGTATTACAAAAGCAGAGTGTTGCCATAAGCTATTCAGAACCTTTCAAATGAGAAGATAATGGATTTGAGGCTAATAAAGTGGTGCTTGTCTGTGAAGCAAAGGAGTGGAATTAGGCTGGCATGTTAACAAGATGTGCATGCTAAAGCAGGCTGAAGTATTGCATGGCCTTTGCTATGTCAGACTTTCAAGATTTTAACCCCTAAATTTGCAGTAAATGTGAGATTGCCCTTTTTGCCTTATGGGCAGAGAGTCAGGACCCATAGCCCTTGTGGGGTTTGCCCTCCTTCTGGGTATGATGGAGATGAGGAAGCTTTGTTTCTGTCCTTTAGCTTCCCCCAGAGTGATTTCCCCAGCACAGGGAGCTGGGGCAGACAGAATGCCCTTCCCAGGGCAGGTTGGGGTGCACAGCTCTGGGGTACAGCCTGGCTGAGACCTGCCCCTTGTACAATTAAATCCAACAGCACTCATCATAAAACAATCCACAACATCAGATCTCCACGTCCTCTTAGCTTGTAATATAAGATATGATCATGTGCACAGAATAAAACTGGGGCTTGTTCTATGAAATAATAGTTTCTAGAAGAAGGGAAAAAAAAAAAAAGGAGAGGGAGACAACACATACCTACATAAGGGTAGACTCATGTTACCCTGAGTGTATTGCACAGACCCAGCCTTTCTGTGCTTCTTTCCATGCTGCTGGCCAGGGAGAAGCTCACCTCTGTTCCTGCTGCAGGGCTTTGGCAGGGTGAGCTCCAAAAAGAATGAGGTGCTGAGATCCTTTTGCAGCTGAGATCAGCTCCACAGCCAGGAGCCACGTGAAGAAGGATTGCCTACAAGGGGATGCAGACACTAGACCCATTTAATAAACCTCAGCTATTATCACAAGAGCACATGGGCTGTCAGGGAGGAGAAAACAGGGCTGCCTTTGCTGCAGTCCCACAGCACTTTCTCCCCTCGTCTGCACAGCAAGGGATTACAGAGTGGAAAGTAACATTAGGCAGCACAACTCCAACCAGCCAGCCTGAGAATGAGGGACTCAGAAAACCAATTAGAGAGGCTCCTCTGGTTTTTGTCATCCACATTATTAACAACTGCCCACAAAATTGTTTTCCAGGCTTTGCCTTTGGCTGTTCTGAAGTTCATTTTCAAGTTATTGCCTCTTCTCATCTGCACACTATGTTGGGAAATTGCAAGTTGCTCCTGATTTGCCAACAACTCCTTAAAAGCTGCTGATTACTTCAGAGGTTACCTGGCTTTCATGTTTTAGGAGAGTATTGATAGATGTCTCTCCTAAATCCAAGAAAACAAGTTACCTAGAAAACAAGTTACCAAATCAGATAACGAGTTGGGGGGTTTTTTGCCCTTCAGGTGTTAAACCAGACTGCTTTGAGCAGCCCTCAGAGACCAGCTCTGTCCTGGAGACAGCTTATAAAAAGCCTAAAGCCTCAGCAGAGAGACAGGTAACACAGAGCTACTGCTGGCAGCACACAGGACATTTCTCTGTTAAGGTAGGAGCCCTAATTAGAACTTGGCTGGAGCTGAGCCCTTGGACCAGGTACAGCAAAACTCTGCTGCATCCTGAGCCCAGACACAATGTTTAGACATGATCCAATCCCCAGCTCAGCCCAGCATTGTGCTCCCTTGGAGGGGGATGGGGCTCATCTCTGACTCCAGCCAGCCTGGTGGGAGGCTGTCCAAAGTTGCCATCTGCTGCCTGATCTGTGGCCTGATGGAAGGAGTTTGCTGTTCTGCCTTGCTCTTCCAGAAGGAGGCTGGAAGTACCAGCAGTTTCTGCAACCAGTAAAAAATTAAAAATCTCAAACCAAGCAGTTATACCTACATCTAGTTTATTTAGCTTTTTTTTTTTTTTTTAATTTTTTCAGATTTATGAACAGGCTTAAGTATATCCCTCACACCTCCAAATCTTGGTCCCTCAAACCCCTTCCCAACATGTTTACATTTCTAATCATACATGGAAAATATTACAGGATTCTCTCAGGAATTACTCATTTCAGTCATCCACATCACCTTCAGCTTTGAAAAAAGAAACATTACTGCAAAGACCTGGGCTGGAGGACTGTGCTCATGAATTTTCTTAGCTAAAAGGGCTGTAGACCTTCACAGGGTGGACAGAACTTGCCTACTGCCTAAAACTCAGCACAACAACCTGTGCAACAGCTTCTGCAAGGCATCGTCTTCCCCTGGCTTCCTGTAGAGTATGAAAATGATTTTCCACCATCATAGCCCTAGAAATCCATGCCCAGAGGTGCCAGCCTCAAGGGAAGAGGGTAGAGGCTTCTAAAAGCTGCTTGTGGGAGAAAGGAAGGACAGCAAAGGTGGAAGGAGAAGAGAGGAACATGGAAATAGCAAAATGTAGCACAAACTGTGCAGGTCTCCCTGCCCTGCTGTTTCTGGATGCACTGAAAAGTAAGAAGCAGAGAAAAAACTCCCCCAAAGCTGATTTTTTTTTCAATTTCGATTTTTTTAAAATAAAAGTTTAACCACGTGGTTTTTTCTGTTTCTGATGAACTAAAGATGTTTTTAACTAAGTCCCTTTGATAGCAAATGCTATTCATAAACTTTTCTGTCTGTAACCTATAATTCCTCTGGTTATAAGGCTTAAGAACACATTGTGAGCTTCAGCCAAGGCTTATCCCATGACTAAATCATGTTAACTTTCCTCTGCTGTATGGTTTGTTTTAAGCTGAGCATTTGTTCAGTGCTTTTAGCATCCACCAGACAGTTCCATCAAGCTGTGCCAGGGATACAGGGAAAAACATAAAGGCAATGCCAAAGTGCATAATACAGTAGTACATTTAATTAAACAGATAGACAGAAGATTTATTAGCATCCTCATCAGAAAAATAGATAAAATCCTAAATTATCTGGATTGTAAAGATTCAGTTCCAGCCCCACTATCACAGGCAGGGACATCTTCCTCTTGCCCAGGTTGCTCCAAGCCCAATCCAGTCTGGTCTTGAGCTCTTCCAGGGATGGGACATCCACAACTTCTGTCCCAGAGCCTCAACACCCTCACAACAAAGAATTCCTTCCTACTGATTAATCTGCATTGATGGGATGGGAAATCTGCACTGATTTTCCTGGTGGGAAAATACAAACTGCTTCTGGCTTGCTAAACTCCCATCTCTAAGATAAGAGCAAGAGCTTGTCATCACCTGAATGCATCACTTGATGCTTTGAGGATTTTTGTGCTTTTTCTCCCCACCTATTCTGGTTTTTTTATTCATTGACAACACTTTAAGCAATTGTCTCCCCTATCCCAACAGTTCTGCAGGATTTTTCCAAAGAGGGATATTTCCAGCTGTAGGATCCCAGAAGAGCACATCTCAAGCCCTGACACAGTTTAGAAGTCAGCAAACTGTACCACTGCCTCTCAAGTCCATGAGCCAGCTTCTCCAGCAAAGAACAGTCCCATAGAGAACATCCCACTCCTGTGACACATCCACCTTCCTAAGGCATTCCCAGCTTGTATGAATTACTCCATATTCAATAGCTTTTAAAACCACCATTTCTTCTTTCTCCTATCCATTTCTGGACTTGGCACCTCCAAGGCTCACCTAGTTTTGTGGATAAATTAGGGAAGTAGATACAATATCATGGTGGTCCAGCATTTTTTTTTAGCAGTTTCCAAGCATTTATGAAAAAACAAACTCTCCTCATTACACCCTTTTAATCCTGATTTTCTTTTTTTTCAGAAATCTTGAACTAAATAAAAATATTTACCTCAGTCTTGCACTCACCCAAGAATTTATTTCTTAATTATGACACTGTAATTATATTTTAATTGGATTTCTTTTGAGGACCTATTTTCCACTGAGCTCCAAGATAAAAAAAAGTTTTGCACTTTTTTGACTCTTGCATGTGGCAAAGCCAACCTTTAAATTTAGGGAGACCTTTCATGCACCATTTTGGGGTGTCTGGCAAACAAATATCTCAAAACAGGCAAAATTAGTATCTGGGGCCTTCAGCAAGGAAGGTGATAAATTAGGAGCATGCAAGGTGAAAAAGAAAATGAAAGGTCCTGCTCCCGAAAATATATCTTGAACTGATCAGGTCCTCCTTAGACAGAGCAAGGTGTTTTCCTTGTTATCTTTAAGAATATCACTTGTGACAGGGAACATTTGTCTTCTTATGATCTGGGCTAGTGGACCTATGTTGGGATTAAAAATGAAGAATCAGGAATGCTCTTTTTTTTTTTCCCTTTTTAATTAGGAGAGTTGCGAGCCAAGCTCACAATGCAATAAAAATGTAATTTCTGGCAAAACAGAGGAGGCATTGCTAAATTAATTTTTATGATGTACAAACCCCAGGGACAGCAGGGGGACCAAGCAAGGAGCACAAAACTGTTTGTTGTTACTGTTGTACAGATTTCAGCATAAAATGACGTCCCTCAGAGATCTGCTGAGAAGCTGATGATCTTGTGAAGTTGTCATTCATCAGATAAAGAACATTTCCTTTTCTGTAGTAGCCACAGCCTGATTTCAATTATTTTCAGCACGTGTGAAGAGCTTCCTTCTGAGATTTGTTTGTTTTGCTGGCTTCCCAATAAGAAAACAGCATAAATTCAATTTTTTAACTGAAAGGTGCAGAATTCTTCTGGTTTTAATTGCAAGAGGTCTCTTGGAGAGTGACTGTCAGAGGAGATTATGAGCTGTTTTTCAAGTCCAACTGAAATTAAGGGTGGTTAAGTGACAATTTGGAAACCCAATAGGACAACTGGTGGCTGTAATCTGCAAATACTTTCCATGCCTGTAGGAATTTTTAGAGAGCAGAAGTGAAAAAAACAAACAACCCCATAATACCTATTGCCAAATAGATATGAGAAAACATGAGAGATGCATTGAGATTATGAATTCTGAAGCTTGTATTTTCTCTCATTTATTTTTAGTGGCTTAATGGGGGACAAGTGCTTCCTGATTGTTTATCCTATTTGGAATTTACTGAAGATGACTTTGCTGCAGCAGTTTCTGCCAGCAACAGACTCCATAATCATAAAAATTTCTGCTAGGATAAGTGACAGAAATTAATGTTAATCCTTTCATTACAGAGCATTTCTTGTCTAGCTGTTCTTTAGCATCTATTACACAAAAGCATGCATCTAAAAATTGATAAATAATTGAAGGTTTTCTATGTTCTTCTTAAGGACCTGAAAACTTCTGCCACTTTGGCCTTTAAAGGGAGATGAAACTTCTACACTGATAACATTTTTTTCTGTGGAAAACCTCTGGTCCAAGATCCTTTTTCTGCTGCTGAAAGAGATTTCAGCATTTTCCAAGTGCTATGAGCAGCTGTATCAGCCTCTCAGTTTCCTGGAACTGGTGAGTGTGGACAGATTGAGGAATGCTTGGAAACTTGCTTGGTGATTTTTGACTTAGAAGGCTAATATTTGCCAGCTTGGGGAAAAAAGGAAAAAAAGAAAAAAGAAAAAAAAAAAAAAGGAAAAGAATGGTGGAATTTATATCACTTCTACTGCTTTGGATGGATAATCCTAGAATTAACACTTTCAACCTGTAGTGATTATTTAGTGTTTTATCAAAGCACTGCTGGGTGCTCTGTCTTAGTGCAGAGAGGAATTGTACATGCAGGCATGTTAAAAAAAACCCCAAACCTAAAAACCAAACCTACCATTACAGCATTAAAACTAAAAGCAAAATATCTGAATTACAGCTGCCCTTTGAAATGTTGAATCACCCCCCTCCCCCTCCCAATATTTGCATTATGCTACAGACTCTAATTATATACTCAATTTTCTCCCCTAATAGGATACCACCCATATGATTGCACAGGCCAAAGGTGTCTTTGAGGATTGAATACTTGATATTTTCCTGTATCCTTGCTGTTTCAAACACAGTCCTGCATTGCTTTCATTGCATGCAGTGTAAATTCTTCTCTCAGTCTATTTATATTAAAAAAAACCCTCTGTCCTTCATTAAAACCAATTAGAGATTAAAAGAGCAAGTCTATTTATGCAGACATTTATTTATTTTAGCAGTAATACATCTCTGCTTTGGTCTCAGTACTTCTGCTGGAAGGTACTACATAATTTCACTGCTTTTATAGTTTTCAGTCAAAATATAATTATGGAGAGTTTTTGTCTATTCCTTTTAGTGCACTGATCTTTCACCCTACAGAGGCTTTTTCCCTCATGGTTTTAAAGCAAATGAAATCATAGACAGCCAGAATAGCTCCTGTCAAAACAGCAAACAAGATTCATCTCCAAATTAATCCAGAGTTCATCTCTAATCTGCACTGTAATCCACTTTTCATCAGTGCCTGTCATTATATCATCTGTTTATGGTTCATTTACATTAAAATCTTGCAATTCTCATATTAAACGTGCCTTTTCCAATTTTTTACTCATTTTCATGACAGAAATGTGTGAATATCAAGCTGATGTGCTGGGCCAGACAAAGGATGTATGTCTGTATGAATTTATCAGAGTGACTAATCTCATTTGATCTACAGCTGTGCTATAACAAAAGACATTTTCTATTTACTCCAATGTGTTTCATGCTTACTTCAATATTTGGTTTTTTGATCCTTCAGTGCTATCAACATATATAAATACATGGGTCATTTTTCTCTGTCCATTTAAAATATCTCTCTTATATTTTAGGAGTGGGGGAAAATTCAGGCAAAATGTTGTGGGGTTTTTTTGTTTCTTTTGGGATATTTTTTAAAAGCAACTCCCATGCTGACACTGGAGCTTAAAAGTATCTCCCCTTACTTTTTTATTTATGTAGCTGAAAAGCTTTTTCTTGCCTTTTTTAATACACAAATTCTGAGTTAGACTTCAGCAACTCTTTCTTTCCACATATTGATTTTGGATGTAAGATTATGGAGATAAAATTCTTCTTGCAGCCCTACAGTCTCACGTGGATCACAACTCTGGGATAACTAAAGACAATCTGGCTCATCCAATATCAGAATGTCAAATATTAATCCAAACTTCACATTATTTAGCCTGCTGAAGTTTGCCTTTCTCAATAAGGTATTCTGCTATTTATTAACCTCTGAAATTTCAGCTAAGCAGGATTTAACCATCCATCACTTAATCCAAAGTTATTTTATACATCCAACTCTTTTACTGGCCTCATTACTGTATGGCAAAGCACTATGAAGTTTACAGGCCAAAGAGCTTTTTTCAGACCCAAATGACATAAAGATTATCCCCATTTTTAAACTGGAGATACCATTCTTTTCCAAGAGCACTTCATATCCTACTCCTAATACAAATTTTCTTACAGTTTAATTCCACCTACAGGCAAGCAAGAGAGTGTGAGGAGCTGAGCAAATTTTCTTTGAAGGGACAAGCATTGAAAGCTACAAACAAGTTTCTCAAAGGAGTACCATGGATTTTTACACAGAGATTTACTCCAGGACAGCCACCTAAAGAAGAGAATTGCAACACCAAAATAATTTGAGTACAACATGTATTATTCCATTGAAGGAATTGAAAAAAAAAAATCATTCCTCCAGTCTTTCTGTTACTCCACAGCTGTCATGGTCAGGCAGGTTCCTGTAGAGGGAAGCAGCTCCTCAGGTATCCAGGAACAGCCTCCAGAAGGGTTTGGAACAGGACCCCCTTCCTAAATTCAATTTTTCACTCAGATTTTATCTGGTGCTGAACATGATGTCTGTTGTGATTTTTGCATTCTAAAGATCAGATTATTTGAAATAGTGCAGTGAACTTGCCTGTCTCCCTTCTCAGGATACAGACAGGGGCAAAAAAACCCCAAAAAACTTCTATAAAAACCCCATGGCTTGACTCTGGCAGGATGTTTTCCCTACCTTAAAAGTCTGTATGACATCCAGATTCAGTGATTAATGGCATACAATTAATGTGTGGAGTATTAAATAACTCAGCAGATGATAACATGGCTGGACAAGTGGGATATTGTTTTCCCTCTCCAAAAGGGAATTATTACTCCCCCTAATCTGCAAGCTGGTATAAGGAAACAAGTATGTACTGGGGAGGAGGAGCAGATTTGCTGTCAGAGGAATCTGTAATGCCAAAGGACATGGAAAATAATGCTCTTCACACTTTGGGGCATAACCTAGGCCAATATATTGGCAATAGAAGGATAAACAAGAAGCCATACATGGAAAAGTGCGAGGAACTCCAGTGGCCCAGGACTCTGGAAATGAGTTTGGCTCCCTCTCTGTCTGTGATCCTTGCAGGACAGGAGGGATCCAGAGGAGCCTTCAGGACTAACACACACAATTTCTACATTCAGTGCACAGCCACTACTTTAGGTACAGAAGTGAAGACATCCCCAAGAATCTGATCAACATTTGCAGAGTTGGTGACTGTGTGTCCTGTCACTTCATTATTATAAACCATACTCAGTGTATGGTTAAAGATACCCAATTATTGCTCCCATTCCTGACTTGTAACTCGGATTTAGCTGCAGCTGAGAAGCTTGGAGGGGCTGTATCTGTGAGCTTCAGGCCACACTTATTAAAACCACAACAAGAACTCACTGCTGCCTCTTGTTTTGTTTTTGACAGTTGAGTTAAAGACAACTGAAGCTAATAACAACTAAGTAAATAAAAACTGCAAAAACAACCCCCCTCAAACCAAAGAAGCATGAAGACATCCCAGCAGGCCTTTATACTACAAACAGAAGGAGTGATCAGAGTGCACCTTCAGAATGAAAACTGAAAAGTTGTTTTTTTTTACTCAGCCCCTGGTAACCATCAGTTCTCATCAGTTCATCTCACCTGCCCTTCCATTAAACTCCCAAGATATTTTTTTCCCCAGTGAAGTCTAGGAAGGAATAAACTCTCAGGAATGACCTCGATTCTGACTCTTAGAGCAAAATAAACTATTTAGCTTCACATGCACACACATACATAGACATATTTTTTTATGTACATATTTTATGTCACTCTCTTTCTCCACCACCTTGACTTTTTTCTGGCATTTAATTAATGGCATGTCTCTGATGTCAAAACAAACATAAAATATAGCTGCATGTAGGGAATGCAAACCCTAATTAAGATGAAATTTTGGATATAACATAAGACAAGCTTTACATTTTCATAGGGAGAATACTACAGTTTATAAAATATTCCCAGATGTGCCTTTGACTCTCTAAATATCTCTGTCTTGAAAAACTGCAGCTTAAATTAAAAACTGCAGCAGTCATCTTCTGTGCAGGAAGTTTCCCTCTTGGAATCTTAGACAATATTTACCACTGGCCTGATTCCACTGACTTTGGTGAAGCTCAGGGTGAGGTGGAGCAAACCATCTTGAAAGCATTAAAGTTCTGGGAAATAAATTCAGACATAATTAATTTTGCTTTTAATTTACACTGAGGAGCAGTGATCTTAATTCTGGACATCTTGAATCTACCCCAGGAAACTTCAGAGATAAGAAATTGGAAGCAATAAAAAAAAAAAAGTCACCATTTATTTATGGTCAGATTCCAAAACCTTAGTATTGAACCAGTTTTTTCCCTGACAGTTCAGCAGGACTATTTGTCAAGGAAAATTTACTTAGCATGAGTAGATCAGAGGCTATTCTGTGCCATTTCACCATAAAAATAATATTTATAAATACATATAGAAAGGGTTGTGCAAATATTGCTGGTTACTTGTATACTTGCATAGAGTGGTTGCAAGCACTAGGTAAAAAGCAAACCTGACCTTCTACCCCCAGTAAAACCATGGAAATGAACATTTAAACTTTGCTCAAGACTCCAGAATAAATCCCTACTTTTTTCCCTAATGTGACTACACCTTTTATTGAGATTCCCAGTATTTGTTGCCATAATGCTCTGGCAAGTTTGAAGGTCTGCAGGGTTCTCTGCAAAGATCCCTTATCTGCTATTAAAAAGCACCTGTGTGGGCACTCCTGGTAAAATGCCTTCTAATGGAAACCACTTGTGCTAAGCAGCCTGTGCATCCCAAAGGGGGAGTAATTAAAACCAGAAAACATGGAAAAATGTGAAGGCAGAGCATCCTGAAAGACAGTGTGCAGCCTTGATTTCCATTTAGCCACACAGGTACAAGGCAGTGAGCTTGTGCCTCCTTTCCTGTGCCAAGAACACCTTCCCAATGCCAAAAGAGTCCTGATCCAAAGGCTGAAGGTACAAAAAGGGCACCACAGGCATTTGCACCCTCTGTATGAACTCAGGGGAGTTCAAACATTTTGCCAAGACAAAGGTAGCAGTAACTCTGCCTTTCTGTTTAAATTTTGGTGCTCAAATGTCAAATAGCAAACATATTGAGATTTATTGCTGTCCCCTTCACTTACCCTCCAGAGGGAAAAACCAAAAACTCCACAGGGACAGGACAGTGGCATCAGCAAACTCATGCTGAGCCCTCCCCACGTGCTTCAGGACACCCTGAATCCAGCAACCCGATTGTCTCAGCATCCCCAGGGGAGCCCAATAATTTGACTTGTGCCCTGTGCTCTGCTTGTGAACATAACTCATGCAAAGCTCTGTTTTTCATCAAACCTAACAGGAAATTTTCCAAGTCTTCAAAGAAATCTTGGTTCTGATGGGAATCCTCGTTAGGAACACGGGTTTAAGACAAGGCATGTGATATTCTGCTGTGTGTCCTAGCCAGGCTTTGTGTGTGCCTGCCCTTTTGCCTCTTATTTTGCAATCAGAAATACAAATCTGGTTTTTCCCATTGCTGCACACCACGATATGGCAACTGCATGACATTAAAAGCAGCTGAACTACAGGAACCTCTTTGTCCCAGCTCATACACACAGACTTCTCTAAACTGGAAAAGCAGAGAAAAATAGACTTCTTGTATGATCCTGAGCTGTTGCTGCTTGCCTTGGTCAAAGTAAAGCACAGATTTGTTTCAGCCTTGTGCTCACCTTGCCTTTCATGCAAACTGTGGAGGAGTGATTCCCAGTATCCTGAGAGCTCCCTGGGATTTTTAAGCATCTGTAAATCACATGCACTATCTCTGAACAATGATAAAGAGCAAAGAGAAATTAAAATCCAAATCTACTGGGCTTTTCCAACATTGAACATTTGGCTTTGTGTAATTGATAACTTGGGAAATTCTAGAAATTAATGGAAGAAATACAATTTGCAGTTAGGAAAGATTTAATGCTCACGATATGAGATTGCCTAAGGATATAGGTTAGTTTTGGGTGAGGTTCAGCACTAGATCTGAATGCTATTGTCACACAGACAGTAACCTAAAATAGGATAATTCTGATGAGATCAGGTCATACAGATGGAATTGGATAATCTTGATCTGAATAAAATTGTTGTAAACTGAGTTTCCTTCATAAGGCTTTTAGCAAATACAGATGGACTATAAAATTCTCATTTTAAAGTCAAAAAACATTATAAACAGACTTAACTCTTAGCTTCACTGTATTAAAGGAAAAAAAAGTTTGATTTCAGATTCTGGTTTTGATCCATCAACCAAACGATGTTAATCAAAGCCCATGGAATAGTTCTTTTTCCAAGATTCAGCTTTTCAGCCTGCTCTGTCAAATTTAAAAACATACTGGAAGACTGCAGGAGAAAAATATTTACCAACCCAAACTGACTCTTGACAGCAATATTTTATGCCAGCTGTACAGAAAAGAAGTACTAACTCTGTGCTGAATACCCTTCTGTTCAAAAGTATTCTGAATTGAACTGGGAAAATAAACCAGTAGGGAATTTTCTAATGATTGCTCTTCTACAAATTCAAAGATTAATGTCAGACTTCGAATTATTTTTTCACTCATTCCTCACTGAATTATTACCAAAGACACTTGAGAATAAATCCAACAACTAATTCTGTAATCTTCACATAATTGAACTTCTCAAAGGAACAGGGAAAACTCTTCCCACAAACTAGGGATGATTACAAGCATTGCTTTAGAGAGACCAACCTTCTCCTCCTCTGGCCCTCAAAGAGCTGTGGATAACTTTTGTGATAGCAAGACAGTCCTTTGGGGAGGGTCAATCAAATTTATGATGCTTAAAGAGCTACTTTTTCCACCAGATCCCTGAGTGTTTAAACTCCCAGTGCAGAGTGCCTACAACCTTTCAAATCAGTGCTGCTCTTCATGCCCATGAAATCCCTGATGGATGCTGTGGAAAGCAGAACCTTCCCTAGATATTCTGTAGCTATTCTGTCTCAGATGACACAACTCAGCTCACACAGCACAGGAAATAATTGCCAGGGAGTTACTGCCCAGTGATTGCAATTACTGTCTGTGTAAGGGTCAGTCAACACACCTGAATGCAACCTGAATCAAATCACAGACTGCCAGTATCAATATTGTAAATGAAAAACTGTAAGGTTCAGCTGAATGTAGCTCTATTTTTCACTATGAAACAGATTTGTAGAGGAAAAAAAGGTAATTTTTTTTAATGCTCAAAATAAGAAATTAATGACTGTATTTGTCTGGCTGGGGCTGCAGAAGGAGAACCCCTTCATTCTCCTTTTGTTTAGAAAGAAAACTAGAAGTTATTTTCTAATGTGAAATTCACAATCATCAATAACACTTCTTGGGACTTATCTGTGGCCCCCAGATCATAAACACATTTGACAATTGGCTAAGAGGAAGAAACATCTAAACCAGACTTTCTTATTTATTCCTCGATCTCTATTTTGTTCAATTGTTTGGGAAATCATTGATTAAAATAAGGAATATATTTGACTATAAGCAAGTACAGGACAGTTTCCTCCAGAAGAAATAACAGACTGACATGCACATTACCTTTTTTTTTAGGTATCACCTGTGGAGGTTTAACTCTATTGGAGCAGTCAGTTGGGGAACTGGCTGAGAAAATCAAAAGTAGTAGAGGGAAAAGTTTAAGTAAAATGTTTTGGATGAGAAGAACAGGATCAGTACATACTCTAGAGAATGTTTCTATGTCTTCTCTGGATTCTTCAAGGAGATTTCTCCATCCTCTTACCTCTGGCAAATTATTTCTCCACAATCACAAGTGGAAAGAAAATAAATTGCTTTTCCATTGGTGAGATCTGCCGGGTTTTCCTGTGAAGGCATCAGAGTGTATCAGGAGAAGAGATGCAACACAGAAACCCATCGTGCCTGTCACAATGATCCTCAGTGAGTATTTAAGGGAAATATTGAATAATCAAAGCAAATGCAATGTTCCTTATCTCATCTTCGAAGAGCAGATTAGGAATTCTTCTCGATGACCTGGTTGTGTTTAATAGCTCACGACTCCTTTGTGGGCTTGCCTAATCCTTTTTTTCATCCTATTTATGTTGTTGGCCTCCAAAACATCCTGTTAAGATGAAGTGAATTTCCACCCAGCAATGTTACTTTTGTTTAGTGACAGGAAAACTTGGAGGTATCCAGTGCTATCCAAAGCACTCCTACTGCTGTAATTTATTGTACGTCCCTATATTCAACCCCAAATCCTCATCGGATAAAATGGATAATACATCAAAAATATGGACTATAGGAAAAGCAAAAACTCAAGAAAAAAACAAAACAAAACTCTTTACATAGTTGTGTTAAGAAGAAAGCTATGAACTGCAGAGCTGATCTCATGTCAGTTTGAATATCTGTCCAAATTTTACCTGAAATAAAAACTTCCCTTCTGCTGCTATTCCTCATTAACACGTGATTCTTTGTGATCATTTCACTCCATATTTCAAGACAAAGTTTGCAATTAATACAAAAGCAAATCCATCCTCTGACCCCAAGCAAAGAGCAAATTTATCCATTAAAATGGGCTGGGAAAAATGACTGGGACAATAAAAATCTGTAACAGAATTTTACTTTGCTCATGCTTGAGTGTTTTACTGGATGAAGCAAGATTGCTCAACAGCTTGTTGAATTAATTTTTAAGTAGTACTATAGGGAATGCTGAAATAAATGCCTCAACGCTTTGCTAACCAGGTTATGAGATGGAACTCGTGCTTAAGTGGCTTGCTGTATCAAAAATAAGAATTATATTTTTGTTTTGTTTTCCACGGGGCACCTTCTCCCTGGAAAATTAGGTATTAACAGTTGGCTGCTCTCTAAATACAACAAGGACTTGAAGAGTTTGTTGAAGTACATTCAGAAATTAAAACTTTGTCCCTGACTGCTCCTTCTACTTTTGACTCAGCATCCACATATTTATATAACACAAAACATGATCTTTTTGTGCTTTGCTTGGACAGCTTCATTGCCAGCTTTGGGTTATAATAACCCCATCACATCGGGAGCAAAATAATCTGCAATATGACAACAGAGCTTTTTGTCATCTTTTGCTATCACATTTGGCTTCTCTACCAGCTTGCTAATTTAGATGTTCAATGATATTTATATTACACAAAAATGCTCAGTTTATTGTTTATTACACAGTTGATTTGGAGCTGGTTCTACAAATGTCAGACTGATAGAAAAAAATCACTTCAGCAAGACCTTTCAGTGTTCTCAGGTTGCAAAACTAAATTGGGAGAAAGAATTTAAGGTTACTATTTGCATTTAAATAAGATTTGATGCATGGAGGTTAGAAGCAGAGAATTCTGCCCCTCACATCCAATTGTGGAGCCTTGTGGAAAAAAATGGGATTTGGAGTAGACAGCATCAAAATTTCAGCAAATAACACTTACAAACAGTTAAGATGTAGAAGAGCTAGCTGTTGAGTTGGCTTTCATTGTTTTTCTCTCCACTTTCCTGGGATATTCTCTATTTTGAAATCTAACTATAAATTTGAGAGTAATAATCAAGTTTGAGTTGCTGTGTCTCTCTGACTGGTGGCTCTTGGCACTGCCAATTCCAAACAGGGAACTCAACTGAGCACAGAAAGATCAATTTTTTATCTCTGTGCCCTTTCCCCTCTTCCTTTGCAGTATAATAAAGCTCTGATCCTGATGGTGTTTTACTTTGAAGACTTTTGATGGCTTTCACGAAATGGAGGAGTTGGCTTTGTTTAGATCTGACCTCAATTGCCTGATTGTTTTATTAGCTACAAAACACAAATTGTTTAATAATAAAACTTTCTGGTTTTCCTTTAATGTGTTTGGATAAATGTTTCTCAGCACAGCATGCCATGGTCTTTTTAGTCTCTTATCTACATTCTGCCTTCTCCATAAAATCTTTAGTATGAACTCATTGTTCAGGACTGTTTTCTTCATTATTTTCTCTTTCTTGCCTACTTTTAGGAAGCAAGAGTGCATCTGTCAGATGGCCTTTGTCAAGGGGAAGACAGAGATGATATTTCTTTTGCTTTCCATTTCACAGTGTCCCACATTTATTGTCTATTGAGGAAATACACTTCCCATCAACAAACAACACAAACAGATCTATTCCCCAGGAAGAGACTGCAGTTGCTGAAATCCAGTTTCTTTGACTACTTTGGATCAAAGGCAATCAGTTTCTATTGTATATGTTGGCTCCAAAACAAAGACTTCCAAAAACTGTAAAAATAACAAGCAAAAAGCCCCAAACAAATGAACAGAACACCCTCCCTGAGCAAATGACACTCCACTTCTTAGGAGAAGCAGTTTGTGAATCCAGTGCTCTGGTGTTACAGGGAATTTGAATTGCTGTGTTAATATTCATGCTCTTTGGCAGCTCTGCTACCCAGGAATATGACAACTGTCAGAGCCTGAGAAGTCACTCACTCTCTGCTGTCACAAATCTGCCTCCAAACAAAGCCACCATATGTTTATGCAAAGAGACAAGTTACTCTCTCTTGGCTCCAGTGCATGAGGATGAAATATAGAACATTCATCAAACAAGTGTAACATAAAGCCTGGCTCTCTCCCTTCTTCCTCTATTAAATTAACTTCTTTTTAGAAGAGTAATATTTTCATCCATTTTGCAACATGTCATAAAACATGGAGTAGTATGAACTTCTAGGGAAACAAAGATCACGGGTCATGGCATGCAACAGTTATTCAGAAGACAAGAAGGAACAGCAGATAGCACATGATCTGGAGTTTTCTGAAGCATCTGGAATTCAATCCTGCAAATACAACGCCTGAGCTCCCTTTCACGTGGAATTTAGGTGCCTGATTGACATTTTATTTAAACAGCCATTTGAGCTACTTCCACTCAGCAACTCCAATCTTACTAAAAGGAGGCACAAAAATAATGCAGCTGAATAATAAGTCATCTGATTTTTATTATTTATGAGAAATTATTTTCTATTACTGTCTTTGCTTTAATGCTAATCATAAACATGTATATATATGTTCAGAACAGGCTTGCATTGCTTTGTTCCAGCTACTTGTTTCCATCAATCCCCAGGAACTAACACAATAATAATACGCTGTCCAAAATGATTTATGATCTCACTCTGCTTATGCAAATGCCTAACTTTCAAATGTGAATCAAACTACTGTGGTAATGTGTCAAACAACTTGCAAAGTATTTAAACAGCTGACTACACCTGTTTCCACTTTATAAATGCTTTCAAGTTTGGGCTGCTTTGATTCAAAGCAATATGCTGAGCTTCGAGCATTGCTATTCAATATGAAAATTAAAGCTGCCTTCTCCTGGGTATAACAACGTGCTGAGGTCTAAAGCACACAGAGCTATTACAATGCTGAGGCTCCACTGTCTCAGCCTCTCTGGGTGGTTCTGGGCAGAGCTGTGCAGTTTCTGTGCATGAGCACCCTCCTGCATATGTGCAAAATTAGCACCAGGCTGGGGTGGACCTGCTGGCCTGATTTGCCAGACAGCTGGCAGTAAGCTTGGAATTTTACAGTATTAGAGTGGCAGTGAGGGCTGCCTCAGTTGCCACTTAAGCTGAATTGCATTACTTTGATAACTAATTTGATAATTGAAGCTAATGCCCAACATAGGCAGCAATAAGTTGCCATTACAGTAGATGAGAGAGGGAAGAGATGAAAGCAGATGTTGAGCTGCACAAATCACTGCCATGGCCTTGGCTTCTGCTGCATCCCTCACTCCCTAAATTATCAGGGGTTTCTGTCTTGTGCAGGGAAGGGACAGAACCCACACAGTGCCTGGCGAGGGCCTCAGCTGACCCTACAAACCACCCACACGAAGGCTAAAGCTTAAGCAACAACCATGCAAATCTCCACAACTGTATCCTCTCAGAAGAGGAAATGAGGTAAATCTCATGCTGCACATAAGCTTAGGCTCAGGTTTAATGGCCAGACATAAACAGGAGGGATTTATCCCTGCCCTGTGCCATGGTGTCACTGCACTCAGCTCTGGGAGGTCCTGTGTGCCTCCCCATTGCAAGGGCAACGAGTGTGTGGTTTCCAAAGCCAACTTCAGTCCTGCTTAATCCCACTGATGTGAGCAGAGCTAGGAAAATGCCTTTTAATTAGACAAGTTGTGGCAGCTGCTTTGTCACCCATCACCTTGGCTAACAATGCTTCCATGTCCAATGTTATCTGAAAGCCCCCCCTTTCTGGTGGGCAAAGATTAGAATAAGGCTTTTTGAAAATATTACATTTCCAGCTTCCATGTTCAAATGCTGTCCAAAAGATCCAGAGAAAGGCAAGAAACTAAGTATCAACATTTTCCAGGACATCAATTAATCTCATGCATAAATATCATGGATGATTTTGAAATACCTGTCTGGCCAGTGCTGGGGTTAGTTGGGTCCCCCACAGAAGTTTACATCCATTGTTCTCCAAAAAGACTGGGCTAAATGAATGTATTTCTCTTCAAAAATGAGCAAAACTGCAACTGAGTTCTATATTTTACAAAAGCCTTTTTAATTAGAAAAACACCTTCCTCGAGATTGGGTAAGCACAGCAAGAACTTTGAAGAGGGTGGAAAATACCATGAGACAATTTGATGTAAGAGATAAAATACAATACACCAAGATACAATATACCAAATGGATAAAAATTTCATTTTGATTCATATTTAGTAATTTCAAGTTTTCCTGGATTATTATGTTGATGCTTCTTTTTTTGGTAACACCTGGGCTATTGTTTGGACAAAACAGGTAACCTTGCCTTTGGTGGAAAAGCTTATTGTATTATATTACAGGAGGTAGTGAAAAAAGAACATAAAAAGCAAAAACCAAGATAAAACTCTGGTGGGAACTAGAGTGGCCCAGCATAGTTTGAAATTATTAATTTCATCTTTTTTCCCTGTTGGGTTTGGTCTTCACAGTTATTGCATATTCCGTCATCGAACACCAGCATCTTCCAGAGACACTATCCATTTTCCTTCCAGCTGCCTCTGGGGTTCCAGCTCATTGTCTGGGAGCTGGAGCCTGCTGTACTTACCCTGAGCTCCAGATCCCCTCCAGAGCAGGCAGGAAAGGGAGCTCAGCACCACCAACCTCCCCAGTCTGGCCAGCAAAGCCCGGTGAGCATCCCAGACTTTATATAAGAGAGGGGAGTGACAAACCCAAACGTCTGACTCGAGCAGCTTTGGCAGGCCAAGTGGATTTAATCCTTCCAACCTTTTTTCTTGGAGGCTGCCTCTGGGGGTTGAGTGGTTCCAAGAGAAATATTTGATCCAAGGCAAAGGATTTCCACATCAACAGTCGGGGCAAGCACACACTCATTTCTCCATGATGCTTTGGAGTTTTTGTCTCGTGGCCTTTTGGTGAGCCCCATGACCTCACTCCCCTCTCACTCACTCTTGGGTGAAATGCTCCCTCGTTACAGAAAGTCTTCAACTTCCACTGATTTTTAAGAGCCTCGAGGACTGAAAATGATCCCTGAGTAATCCCACCCCCCTGGAATACACAGCACACTGTTCCATGCAGCAGTTTCTGCTCACAGTCCATAAACTCACAATTGAATTAGGAGTTGCTCTCCTTCCTCTGTTCTCTCAGGGGACACCCAAACATGGTCTAAAATACTCCAAAAAATGTACATTTCACCATTGCTTATTCATCACAAGGATGATTTTTTTTTAGTGTTGTAAGGGGACTCTGCTTCCAGCCCTGCTTCAGAAAACTGAGGTGAGCTCTGGTAAGGACACAGCACTGACAAAAAAGGATTCTACCAATCCTGTATGTGAACAAAAACTTCCCCTCTCTGCTCCCATAATAAACAGACAACAAAACTGGTCCTTATTTAAGTGATGGAACAGAGAAAATTATTCTCTAAAGCCTCCCTGTTTCCATATCTGATTTAACAACTGCTATAACGATTATGATGGACATAAAAATTAGTGAAATAAATAGTAGGAATCCTCATTTTACACAATTTAGTTCCAGAAGTCAAAGAGTAGAAAAATGGGGGAAAAAAAGATCATGAATGTGATATAGCCTTGAATTGATAATCAAATCCAGAGCCAGTCCCCAAGACCTCTAACAAGAGATACATTATATATATTATTCACATTAATATAGTTTCTAAGGAGGAACAGCAATGTTTTCCTAAAGCTGGAATTTAGATGGCTTTAGCCTTTATCACAAGGCAATTTAAATTGTAAACCAGTGTATTTTTTCATGGCATTACAAATATCTGCCCATCATCCTTCTTTTCTTATTCATAGTGAGACCTGAGGAGATTAGTGCAAAGAATAGCCTTCTTCAATATATGGAATAATTGCTTCTACCTACATTGTTCTCCACAAGTTTATGGTTAATTTGCTGCTGAATCCTGCACCACCTGCTCCCTCTTGTACCTAATTTTCCCTCTTGCACTTAGTTTTCCCTCTTGCATGGCTGGGAAGGCAGAATACAAAAGGGAATCAGAGCCTGGGATTTTGCTTGAGAGTCTTTAAGCAGGTTCTAACAGATCTAGGTGGGCATGGAGATATGTTATTGCAGAGTTCTCCTCAATGCTAACAGAAATACCTGTTATAAAGTGAATTTACTTCAGCCCCTGGCTTTGTTCTAAATCAAACCTTAGCAATCCTTTCTTATAAAACACTACAGGCAGCTGGAAGAAATGCAGAATGGTAAATTAATTTCTTGTTAAACAAGAAATCCCCACAAAATGCTTTGAAAAGTCCCTCCATCTTACCCAAGCTTTACCCACCCAAGTGGGTGTTGATTCATATTTTAGGTATAAATCATACATTCACACACAGCAAATACACCCACTTGATAGTTCCTTTCAGATTCAAAAGACTGGCTGTCAGTTGTTTAAAAATTCTCTCCTCCATACTTCTGTGGAAGAAAATGGGTTTACAGACACTTGTCAAAACTGATTAGAACTGAATGGGAACATTTTAATTCTTGGAGTTAGATAGGAACATCCCTTTCTGTGTAGGAGTCAATGTTGAATTCAGGGAATGATATCCACCCACCTGCTGTCAGTGCCTAATTTCCTCTGTTGCACCCTCATTTTGCTTTGGAAAACTGACTGAACACAGAACTTATTCACCAATTGCTCACTATTCACTGAATTAACTGAATTAAGTTATTAAACAGTGCACGTAACCAGCAATTTCATAACACACTAAAAGCCATTCAAGTTAAGCTTCAAATTCAAAACATGCCCTGGTATTTTCAAATAATAATATCCTATTTATTTACCATTTCTTAGAGACTTCCCTATTTGCATTATGTAGCTTTTACTAAACATGTAGAACACAAACCTCAGTGACACCTCATTTATTCTCAATAAATGCAGTACAGGAATGCTATATTTGACTCAAGTAACTGTGAAACAGTCCCACCTGGCAGCATGCAGCATCCCTCTTATTTAGTATTTACGGACAAATAAACTATTTAAAGGACAAAGAAAAATCAACATTGAAAATAAAAGAATATAAAGTGTGAAATACAATTGATTTAAACTGAAATATGAGCCTGCATGCAAGGAGGGCTCTGCACTTACTCTTCAATTTGATTTTTTGTTTGGTTAGCTTGTCTTTTGTTTATGTGGGGGGGATGTTTAGGGTTTTTTTTTTTTATGATGACTTATTTGAAACATCTACACAAAAGCTGTCTGGAATAAAAGAATCCACACCTGATGAAATGTCACTGAAACCCTTGGCAATGGCCAAACCCATTTCCACTTGTTTCTTTCAAAGGCACCACCCCTGTCTTGGCAATTCAATAATTTAGATGTTACTGGGAAGTGTTCCAACATCCCAGAGTCTGAAACAATACCAGCAGTGCCTTAAGAAAAGAAAGGAAAACCATCCTCCAGGTAGAACTAAGCAGGTGTGCTGCTCTTGCAGAGCAATTTTTCTTGTATGGCATGAACTCCCTTTAAGGGAAGGTGGGCTGAGAGCAGGGATGACAGTAAGGCTGATCGTGGCAACACTACTTTCTGCTTCAGACACCAAATTTTGATTACTGGGGAGGACTGCTAAGCACAGAGGAATATCAATGGGAATAAATGTCTGACAGGAGGGTGCAAATAAAGTGGAGCTGAGCTCTTCTCAGTGGTGTGGAACCCCAAGCCCAATCCTACAGTTCTGTGGTTTTTGCTCAGGGACCTTCTGCCTCCACCTACTCCTTGTATTTTTTGCTTGCCTTGGACAGATCATTTTGCTTGCCAGGCACAGAGTTGTCTCACTTTGAATGATGTTCCTGTTGTATCAGACAAATTTGGGGATCCCCACAAAGTCACATGTGCTTGGCTTTACAGGACTGAAATTTCAATCAACCACACCGAGTCCACCTTAATGGGGTTATGCTCAAATACCCAAGCACATCTGTTGCTTCTTTCTGTTGTTCTTTTCCAATTCTCTGCTTATTGAAGTGAAAGATAAATAGAGCCCTGGATATCCTTTTAAGACATCACAAATTATGTACAGCCAGTTTTTATGAGCGGTAAAACAAACCAGGATTTTCGTAGTATTGTCAGAATTAGGAAGATTATTTTCAGAGATGTTATAACTATCTCATTCTGGCAGAGAACAAAACTGCTTCCTCAGCATTTATTGGAGAAAAAAATCTGGTTTCAATGGAGCCACAGCTTCACATATCTAATTCATATAGCCTGAGCAATAGCACAGGAGATAGACGTCTTTTTTTAAAATAATAATAATAAAAAGGGCTTTGTTTTAAGAATTGGCCATGGACCAAACCATATCATGTTCAAAGTTTGTGGAAAATATCATGAATGCACAAAATCCAGACACGGTATATCTTTCTCTGATTTAAGCTTTACATTTCATCTTGTACATTTAGGAAATGTAGAAAGCAGCTCAGATAATAAGGAAGAACAGAAATTGTCTAAGATTTAACCAACAGGTTGAGCCTTTCTTAATTAGGATCATCCCTTTGCACATCATTTATGTATCCCATAAGGAACACAATTAAATCAGATGTGCTGCATGATTTTTCCATTACTTCAGCCTTTCTCACAGCTCAGCAAATCATTATTTTTACCCAGAGCTGTGCATGCAACACTAAAGCTCTTCCACACACACAGTTGTGAGCTTTAAGAGCTGTGTACCAAGCCCTGATGTTTGAAATATCCCATTAGAAGATAACACATCCTTTCCTCCAGAGCTGCTCTTGGCCGGGGTGGAGATGCAGCTATGAGCAGAAAATCTACTCCCAATGCAGGATCTCAGGCAACAACTAACTGTGGACAAGCAGCATGTGTTTACACACTTCACTGCTTTAGAAATAAAGCAGATTTTCACTTAGAGAACACTTCTACAAAACCAAAACAGCCTTGAGCCCCACCAGAGGATTTGCAGGGAAATTTAGCATGAGTTGGTGTGTGCTGTGCATCCAAACTTCAGCACTGCCCCAAAGAGGTTTCAGAAACTTCTTACCTCGAGGGACACCCCAGCTAAAAATGGATGTACTCAAGGAGTGTCTTTATGGCAGAGATGCACACAGCCTTGACCTACTCTTCTGTACTTGCTCAACTCCTCCTCTACTATGTTTTTTTTTGCTATTAAGGCCCCTGAGCCTTGTTCTTGACAAGCCCAGAGAAGGAATCTCCTCTCTGGTACAAGGCAGGTGGCAGTTGTGAGCAGAGGATGAAAGAAATCCAGAAGAGAAAGCTGCCTGGGAAGTAACGAGTACAAGTGCTAATTTATATTTTAATGATTAAAGAGAGATTAAAGCGAACAGCATCATGATTTTAACTCTGCAGCTGGTGGGTTTCTTTGTTTTCTGGTCAATGAAGCTGAATTATGAGACTGAGGGAACTTCAAAAGTGTTAAAAGATGTCATAATAATAAAGGGAGGTCTATAATTACGGAGAGATTATTGCATATAATACGTAAGTGGATTGCACTTAAGCAGCCTCATCAAACCAATTTCCAGGAAAACTCATTGATGGTACAGATGAGGACTTCAGGTGGGAGGATAAGCTGGAGGAATGGATGAACACTTAAGGAACAAAGTCCTCGTTTTCATGCTAATGTCCCCGTGCAGTTCAGAGGAAGGGGAGAGAGACAGTCTTTGTAGAACACTGTGACAGGAATGCAGCAGTGCAGGGGAGGAGGAACCTCCTCTGGTGTGGCGATGAACTGCTTCAAAGGAGCCCAAAGTTGTTCATGAGACAGCAGCAGCTGTAAGCCTTCTGCAATCCCAGCACATTTTATTATTACTGCAAAATAAAAAAAGTCCATATCTGTCTGGTATAACCAGTGACAGAGATTCATCAGGGACTGGCATATTTTGATGTTTCTGTCTTTTCATCCTGCTCTGGTTAGACAGGAAGAACCAGTTATACTCTCACAGGACCACTCAAAAAGACTTGTCCTCCCTTGTGCAGAACAGCTACTCGAGCTCCTATAATATTAAAAAGTGTTAAAGTTTATGTATTATGGAAAAATGTGAAAGAAGCCTTCTCCCAAGCATCCCTCCAGTTCTGTTTTGGACACTCTTCATGAAGTTGAATTCTGTTGCACACCCAACAGAGATAAGCTGATTATTTAATCATGATTAAATCATGATCAATCAGGCTCTGTGTAAGTTTTTGTAAATTCAGAAGGTCCTTCTTTCTGAGGGTACAGACCTGCACCCCACTCAGAAATAAAGCTAGACCATGTCCATCACCACCACTTCAGTTTTCCCTGACTCAAGCAGTATTTGACCTGAAGTTATGTGCATTCCTGTAAAAAAATCTAAACCAAATTAGACACATTCTGCTGTTAATGTCCGTCAGGAGATTGGTTAAATACATATTCTGTTTTGTCGGGGAATGTGACTCCTCTTTTGTACATAAAGCAGCACATGCTCCTTCCCATCAGGAAACATTAGTTTATCTTTCTGTTCTCTACACAAGAGATTTCATTTACCTCCCTGTCTGGATTTCAGATTTTTCTTCATTTTCTTACACAAAATAATGATGATTGTTCTCTTGAGAAAGGTTATAGAAGTTCAGCTTCAACAAGGGACCAAATTCTCAGCTGCCACCAGCTGATGTTACCCCAAGGTCAGGAGAACAGCACAGATTTACAGCACCATAATACTTCAGAAACAGGACTCAATCCCATCCATCAGTGTTTCCTATCTTGCATCATCATTTGACACTCACTTCTGAAGACAAAATACCAAGATGAATTGAGCCCTCTGGGTTTTTTAGCTACTAAAAGTTGCACTACTTAACAATGTAATTAATCTTTTCTAGGGGTTGTTTTTTCAATCTAAAAGAGGAGTTGTCATAACATCAATATCTGCTGCCTTTTTTCCTTCCTGTTCTGCCTTTTGTGCATAATTGCCTGTTAACACTTAAAATTCCTCTCATTAATTTCCTTTGTGATTTTGCTATTTTTCTTCCTAAACTTAAGCTTTAATCAGATGGCTGTATTGATACAGTCAGTTTAGTGGGGTAAAAGGCATTTTTCCCAGGTTTTTAGTGAGAAATTGAAAATCACAGAGCAAAGTAACCATATGGTGTCTAGCACAACAGCTCTGACTCTTGACAAGTTGCTCTTAAAGACCACCAAGATAATCTGAACACCAGCAAGTCCAAGTATCATCACATTCATTTAAATATCTGCACACCTTGCTTTGCATCAAAGGCCCCAAGAAATGGCTGGTTTTGAACATTTGACATCAGGGAGGAGCAGAAGGCAATACATAAAACTATTGCAGTTCCACACAATTTTTTCAGCCATTGTATCCAATGATAACTGATCAGGCAGGCAGAATAAGAAATGAACACTAAAGACATCAGTTTAATATAGAATATATAATAGATATCATTAGAATATATCATAATAAATAACATATTATATAATTTGTTATTTATTATGTTATCTATTTTATAGAATAGATGATATATAAAATAGAATATATTAGCTATAATATATATACAATATATATTTTATATATATATTATATACGTAATATTTATTATTTTTGGCACCTTTTGTTTTCTAGACTGACTTTGAAGCCTTGTTTCCCCCCGTCCTTTCTAGCTGTTGCTCTTCAGAGACTGATTCTAGATTTCACTCAAAGGAATAAAATAATCAAAGCCCAAGTTCATCATGTAACAACTCTGAGGCACACATTCTTTTGTGTATTGCCAGATTTATCCTATTTATGCTGAGGCTCAAAAAAGGAGCCTATTATTTACAAATAAACCCCTCTCTCAGCAAAATTTACACAATTTTCACTTCTCCTTATGCTAACACCTCTGTTAAACTCGCAGTAATGCTGATCACACGCACAGAATTAAACCCATGCTTAAGTACTTGCAGCAGCTGGGCCTTAGAGCCAAATTTTCACCAAAAATATATTTCAGCATCTCTGTTCCTTCCTCATTTTTGGCAGCCTTTAAGTAGATGCAGATTTCTATGCATTTACCAAAAATTGGTGCAGCTACTCTAACTCTGCTTGTAGGAAAGGTATGTGACTTTTATTTCAGGATGGTAAAACATCTCAGCTACCAGGTGCTTCTATATATTTATCAAAAGCTGAGCTTGACTGAAGCACAGAGAGAAAGATCTGCATTGTCTCACTTGACAGAGGCTCTGGCATATCTCCAATCAAAGCTCTCTGTAACACCAGCTTAATCAGTCAGTCTCCAGCCTTGGAGAATAACTCATTAAAAAGAGGCATGGAAGAAAAGGCAGCTCAATGGTGTTTGCAGTGATACATAAACAAAGCTGCCTTGTCATAGCAAATTCTGGGCCACTGGGACAATGGTTTAAAGGCTGACACTGATCTAGAAATTTGGTACCTCGGGGCACAGAGGGGGAAAAACCAATTAATCACTGGCATTGGCTCTCCAGGAGCTGGCACCAAGCTCGTGCCAGCAGCTGTGACCCACTGAGTGACCCCAGGTCAGAGAGCTCTGCACTCTGAGGGAGCATGGTGGGGTGACAATGAGTCTGGTTTGAGGGGAAAACAGAAAGGAAAACCCAACCAGATTTTATCTGCATTCACTGAAAAATAGTTATTCTCTACTATTCTCTACCCCTACTTGGTTACAAACATTTCTGGGAAAAGGAAAAAGGAACTGAGTTCCCATTTTGAATAACAGCCTTCCAAGGGAAGTTCTCTGCAGACCATCTATTTTGGGAGATGACCTGATGTTATGGCAAATAATTACTAGTTTAAATGAATGCATTGACTTATTTGAATGCACAATATTTTCACTTTTTTCCCTTCAGTCACCATGAAAGCTTGGATGGGAGAAGTTAATTTTTTTCCTTTAAAACTTTTGATTGTACCATGAACATGGAACAGAAGTCCCAGATAGCTGCTCTGTCAGAGGATGCACAAAACCAAATAAATCACCCAATCACCATCACCTAAATTTCTCATTACCCATTTTGAAATTTATAACAGCTCAGCTCTCCTTTCAAATATATCTTCCAGTTGGCTCTTTCCCTTCAAGAAGAGCATGACAGGATGCCAGACCTTTTTGAAAAGCCATTTCAGCAGACTATTTTCATTACACACCATGCTGGATTGCTTAAATGTCTAGTCAGATCTCAATCTGCCCTAAGCCCCACATGACACTCATTTGCTCCCTGACATCCCCTGGATCTCTGAGGTTTCCAGCAACAAAACACAGGATGCTGCAGATCTGGGAGAAAGTGACAGCCCAAGGATTAACCTGCTTGTTGATATTCGTGTTCCAGCACATCCCCTGACAAACAGAACACTCCAGGGGCCAAAAAAAGAGAGAATGCAGATTATTTTGATCAGGACTACATGTGTCTGGGAGACTAATCCAAAATTAATTAGATCTGGGCTGCATAATATTCACTTGGATTTGTAAACATGGTGACAGGGGTATGGGGATTATGCAGATAGAGAACAGATAAGGTAACTAATTTGTTGATGATGCTTTAATAATGTCACAAATGTACTCCTTTGTCTTAATAATTGTGAAAAATAAGGAATATTTGGCTGTAAATTAGGGTGTGTAGACAGCATTTCATTAAAAATGAAGATGTTTTACTAGCAGAAATGAGATAGAGATAGAAATGGTTTTAGCAATTATCTAAATAACATTTAAATGAATGTTTCCATTTGGTATCACAGTCCCCAGTTCAGAGCAGTACAAGGAATGCTTTTTTAAAAAGCCACCTTTGTTAGCTGGAAACAGAAACTGATTTATTTTGAAACAATTATTACTCCCTACCTTTTTTTAACCATTAGGAAAAACTTTCATATGCTGCAGGCTGAGACTGCCCCATTGATTTCAACAGTGATACAAAAGTCATTTAATTTTTAAGCAGCTTCTCCCCCAATCAGCCGAGCATCAACCTTTGTGTGCCAGTCAGAAAAACCCCAGTAGTGTTTAATAATGAAAAAAAACAAACACCAAAACCTTGCAAACCTCCAGCCAAACACCTGAAGTTACAAAAATACCAAGGCAGCTGATGATGGTGTCCAGAGAAAGAGACAGATTACATTCCCTAATTTCATCTGGCCTAGGAGGGGTGTTGGGGGAAAAAAGTCCTCCTCAGGATTTACCTGAAGGATTGAAACAGATCCTGGTGGATTCCCAGCCTGACACAAAGCATTGATCAGTTTAGGGCAGTGGCAAGAAATGAGTACACAAGTTATGAAAATGGAAACTCTGAGCACTCACAAATTTTTTAGCACATGCTTTTTGCAGACCAAGGCCATCTTTATTCAGTTGCAAAATTTCACATCCCCCCAGCCCCCTGCTCTCCATCAACATGATCCAAGTGAGATAGCCATCTCCACTTGTGCTGTGAGCATGTCACAAACAGACCATTCCTCATTTTCCTTTTACAAAGAGATTGGATCCATGACTCTGTCCCAAATTGTGTTCTGAGAAAAGACTTCTCTCATTAAAACTACCTCAGAAGTTATCCTGTTGCATATATATATGTATATATATATAAAACTCAGTCATTCTACTATAGAATTCTCAAATGAAACCAGAATACAAATATTTCAGAGAGGACTGACTGGAAGCAAGTTCAGAGAACTACATGCTTGCCAAAACACCAATGGCCCCTAAAGGTGAGAGAAGATGAGAAAGAGAATAATGCTTGCCTAATGAAAAAAAGCCTTTGGGACAGGTTTTGTGCTGTGTACAATCCCAGTGCCCCTGTGACCTGGCTTCCTTCAGCACTGCTGCAATAAACAAATGTGTCACATCAGGGGAGCTGCCTCAGGAGAATGAGCAAGGGGGAGAGTGAAGATGTGGAAGGGCTTCTTCCTTTCACCACCACCGCCACCAGAGAGTCAAATTAATTCTGTAAACATTTTTGACACCTGACCACAGTGCCCCCAGAGAGTTTGCTTTTGGGAAAGTGTGTCCCTCAGTGCTGTTATGCACATCAGCAAGACACCACTTCCTTCCTCTCCTGCTTGCTGGAGCTTCCTTCAGGATTCACCACCTTTGGAAGCAGCCAGCTGACCCCTGAAATACCTGCTTCAGTTCTAGGCAGGCTCCAGGCAGAAGCTCTACAAAGTATGCTTAAAGCAGAATGCTCACAGAAATAAACAGGGGAAAAAAAGCCAAAGTAGAACAAACATCTTCTTTTTTAACATCAGCAAAGTCAAGAAAGTGTGCTGCTGCAATATTTAATGGAGTGAAATCCAAGGGGGATTGTGCAGTGTCTGAACAGAGGGCTAACATTAAAAGGGTGTTTGCAGAGGAGAAAAAGCAGTAGGACTCACTATGCTATACACAAGCTAAAAATGTATTTTAAAAAAAAGTGCTAGTCATGAACCTCTTCCAGAAAGAATATTTTCACTAACATGTTTCAGTCCCAAGAAGCCAGCAGATATCAACTCCTAATATTGCCTGCAGTTCATCATTCATACATATAAAGTGTTTTCCACACAAGATGCTTCCCTCTGTGTGAAACTGAGCACAAATAGTGCTATGAAGTTCTGGCAATGACATGTTAAGCACAAAAGCCTGGATTTGTGCAGTTATTCCCTAGAGCAAAATTAATCCAGCAGGTATCTCCAAATATCCACACAGCTAGGGATAAAATTTAAAAAATCAGAACCACAATGTTCATCAGAAAAAAAAAAAAACCTTTGGGGAGCAAGATATGCTCAGAGTAATTAAAAATATTTTGCCTCCTTGGCCTAGAAAAATGCCAGATCAGTCTCAAGCAAGGCAAAAGCACTAAGTGATATGATGGGGATTCAGTGTCACAAATCTTCACTTGAAAAACAAGAGCCCCAAATGGAGAGCTGAGGTTCTGCTCTGAAAGTGTGAACTTGCTGTGAGAAATATAAAATTTCTTGTTGCAAAGACTTTTACACCAGTCTAATTGGAAAACTCTGAACTTCCTGTGAATAACACAAGTGGTAGGGAACACGTTTTTCAAAAGGGGCAAGCCCTGAGGCAGCACAAACAGCTTAAGATGGGGAGAAATCAGTTTTTTTCCTGGTATCTGGTGTTAGGGGAGATGCACTTGATTGGCCCTTTGCCTTGTCTTTGGAGCAACAAGGCTGAAAAAAAATTTACAATAATATCCCAATCCTGCAGCCTTTGGGCTCTGCTTTGGATCCTGGAAACGCCTGACAAAAAGGAGAATCCTCACTCACAAAAAGGGGGAGAAATCCTCACCCACCAAAAAGGGGGAGAAATCCTCCCTCACCAAAAAGAGGGAGAAATCCTCCCTCACCAAAAAGAGGGAGAAATCCTCCCTCACCAAAAAGAGGGAGAAATCTCACAGACTTCTGGTTCTCTTTGGGGCAGCTGCTGTGGGCTGAGCAGGTCTCATACCCACCCACCTCAAACCAGACACCAACACACAACTAAAGCCTTACTGACACAAGACAGGAAGTGCTTGATCTAAAGTTCTGGTTTTAAACCCCAAAATGCTACTTTAGGGTATAAAAGGGCATTTTCCTGGACCACCCAGGAAGTTTCCACCTTCTCTTGTCTGCATGTGCTCCCCAGGCTGTTGCTCACCTCCACATGCAGGATGTGAATCCAGGTTCCCTCCCACTGGAGCAGTATTTCTGGGGCTGCACTGTGTAACATTGACACTAAAATAGTCTGAACAAAGGAGATTGGATTTTTTTCTCTGTCCTTTTTTTTTTTTTTCAAACCTGAATCCAGCTTAGGAGTCCCATGGAGGGCTGGGCCAGCACTCTCTAACACAAGGGAGGAGCAAGATCATTTCATCCTGAGAGCACAGCATTATTCTAATTTAAGGAACCCCCACATTTTCCTTCAGACTGTCTAGACTGCAGAGGTTATTTCTCTGTGTCTGCTCCACACAGACCTGACTCTGCAGCTATTATTACACTGCAAACATTTCTGAGCTAGCTTTACCCAGACAGATAGGAAATAAACACCATTTAAACTTAGTGAATTGCCTGACTACAAGGAATAAAGCCCTCACTAGCCAGTTACATCAAAAACTTGTATTTCCAGAAGAAAGAAATACAGAAAGAAAGAAGTTCCTGAGCATCACTGTCCTAAACATGCAACACTCACAGCAATTAACTAACAGGAACACACAGGTACTTTGGAGAGACAAATCAGTTCCTGTTTGCAAAACATGAGTTTCAGTAAGCATAATCAATCACATGCCAACACCAATCATTCCTAGAATTTATACAAATGATGCCAAATATTATCAGTTGCCACGGTATCACAGTGTTCATCCATCTATGTGGAGCATATGAATGATCTGACTGAGAAAATTTGAAGATTTTGTTTTGGAAAGTCATGTAAACTCAGTGAGGGACACAGAAAGTGATCTATGGCAGCATTTGGCCACGTGGCAACACACAAAGATTAGACAGAACAAAAAAAATCCCATGGATAAGAAAGTGACCAAGAAACAGAAACCATCCAGCTGAAAACTTGCAAGTGTAAATAGGATACAGAATCTCCAGTCCTTGTGGAAGGCATGGCAGTGGTTAGAGGCAAAGATTGAACACTGGAAAACAGTTTGCAGGCAGCTGTTTTAATATAAAATTTGCACCAATGGTAACTGCCCTAAGGTGGTTTCACCAGACCTACCAAAAGAGAACACATTACTTTTGCTTTATCATTTTATAGTCCAACAGAATCCCAACAGCTAAAAATACTAATGAATTCTTTTGGATATGAACATTGGCCCAGAGAGTTGTTTATCCAATACCACCCTTTCTCCTCAGTCACAGATTTTGACACAGCAATTTTAACATTTTCCTTTATAACACTCATTTTTCTGTCTGTGTAGGGAAACTGACTGATAAGAAAATAAATTCATTAATGTTTGGGAAGCAATAAAAAATTTTAAAAAAACCCTGAACAAATTGCAGACAGAAACTTTTCATCTCCCCAAACATCCAACATGAACAGTAGGGAAAGAAAAGAAATATAAACTGTTCCAACACCAAAAATAATGTATTTACAAGGCATGGCACCCTTATCATGTTTTAGAGAGAGCAATAAGGATAAAATGCAAAAGAATTTTGGGAAGTTCTGTGGTGTTATGTCTTGTAAATACACAATGCATTGTTCCTCTTACGAGTACAGAAAAGGCAGATTATCACAAGAAGGTGAAGAGGGATAAATTTAAACAACAAGCTCAAGTCTCAGCAGGTTAATGCAAATACTTTTTACTCCCAAAATACATTTCAGTGTCCTCTGCCATCCATTTCTAAAACCAAACAAAAATTGACCCAGTAAACAAACAAAGCCCAAAAGAAACAAAACTGAACCAACTTTATCCAAGGATAAAACTGCTCTCAGGGCAGATCTACCAGGTGATATTTTTAAGACCTTCTTAATCACTACAGAAACTTGCTTCATTCCCTGTAATATTTGCATAATCTCAGTTGACAACTATTTCAAGAGTGAAAGATAAAATAGATTTTATAAACCTCTGTTCATCCTCCCCTTTTATAAAAGGGGAGGATGAGCAGAGGCTTATAAAATCTACTTTTATCTTTCACCCTTTTTGCATGTACATACATATGTACATATAATTAGAGAGAAGTAAAATGAAAAAATTTTGGAACAGATGAAGTTATTTCATAGAGATGATTTTTCTTGTCCTAATAATATTTTTGACATACCAGAACTTGCTTATTTCATGTTATCACACCAAAAAAAAAAAAAAACAAAACACCAAAAACAAAAAAAAAAAAAAAACTTTTTGAAGATGATGAACTTGAGATCAAGTTATTTCATTGCTACCAAAAAAATTCCAGAAGGGAAAAGGTAAGTACAAGAAAATCTTTGAATCATCTTCCCTCTACCTTATTTGGGGTGCAGATTTCCAGCCATTTCCCTAAAGTTAGGATGAATAGAGCAAACCAGGCTTAGTTAGGGAAAAAAAGAACCACATGAGATGTCACTTACAGTGCTTGCAGGAACAACACCAGCACTGCTACAGATCCCAGAGAAGCTGCTGCTGGCACGGTATTCATCTCAGTAACTCCTGATGAATTTGCCTTCATTAAATAAATTATCTCTGCCTGGGCAGCACCTGAGTTCTCCAGGGCACAGCCACTCAGAGGAGATGCAGAAAACCTGAATTCAGTTACTCCCCTCCACCTAGGGTGGGGCAGGGGTGAGCCTCCTTTTTAAAATGTCATCTTGATCCTCCCAGAAAAAAACCAAAACAAAACAAAACCCCAAAACAAAACAAACAAACAAACAAAAAAGCTCAAAAAACCCAACCAAAAAGAAAAACAACCCAAAAAAACCCCCCAAAAAACCCCAAAACCCACAAAAGTTCTGCTGGCATTGCTTCAGTCACTGAGTTATTTGCCTGGAGATTCCTCTCCCACTGAGAAACCTCAGTGCAGAACACTACAAAAGGCACAACTGTCACAGCTCTGAAGGATGGGGACATTTGAGGCTCAGGAAGGTGCTCCTGTTGCTCAGCTTGCAAGTGACCACCACGAGGTATCCATCCAGAAGTCACTGGCAGTCCCACTGCAGCAGAAAATGCAGCATTTCCTGCAATGGGCCACAGGAAATGAGGAGATGATTCTCAGAAAATGTTAAACCACACTTTTCTAATTTCAACAGAGCTGAATGGGGTATGAGCAGATTAGGCTGCTTGCTGCCTGGAGCTACAGATGCTAAAAAGCTTGCTGCTTTTTCTTCTGGTAATTAACAAGTTATAAATTCATAGATGGTGTCTTATTATCATCCTAGATAATTAATACCTGTGTGTTTGTTATTTTATGACAGGCTAACACAGAATTTCCAGTGCTGCATCAAGCAAATTTCACTTTGGTTATTTTTTACTTCTGCTGCAGCTACAAAGCAGAGACTGTGAGGAAAGGTCTCTTTGATGAATTTCTATCCTGAAGGTTATAAATAAACTTGATAACTGCTCTCAATCCATGCTGGCAAATTAAATATAGTTCTACATCAGTGGAAAAAAAAGGTTGTTCTTCCAAGAGCTCATTTGTACTTTCTGTTGCTCTGCCCCCACCTTGGCCCACCCCCTGGTCTCAGCTGGTGTAAATCAGTGCTGCTTCAGTGTCTTTGGCAAATGATTTCTACCAAGTGAAGATCTCGTGGGCTTTTTGCAGTCTTACCTCTCCAGAAACAGAGCAGTGATTCCTTACCTTGGATTTCCCCATCAGAGGTTGTGACCCTTGAACTGCACAGGGAGATTCACCACTGCTCTCAAATAAAAGCAGATTTTGGGTGCTTCTCTTCTTAAGGTGGGACTCAGCAGGGACTTGCTCCCACAAGAGGCTCTTGGTATTTCTGCCACTTGCATTTTCAAATCATACAGCAATGAATAACAGAAAGGGCAGCACCAAAAAATTGGTTTTTAAACAACCAAAGGTACCACAGCTTCAGGCTCAATTCCTTTTATAAGCTCTGCCCATGAATCAAAGGAGAGCTAACAGGGTGGAAATTACCCTTCCCTAATTAATATTTGATTTGTTTACATATTTCACAGTATCTTTATGTTACAGATATCTAAAATAATGTTCATCACACGATTTCATCTTTAATAGGGGAACAGAAGATCAAAAACCAAAGAAAAGGTAGAAAGCATAAGTAACTGTTTTCATTTTACACAGTTTGACCATCACAGAAGCCCAGCTTTCATAATTTTTGCTGCATGGAACCTGAGCCACGAAAATGAAACCAAACCCATTCTCTCTCCATGTCCAACCATTCATCAGAAGAGTTTTATTTCACTTAATAACAACTGAAACAGTCACATATTGTCCATCAGAATACATTTCTGGGAAAATGCTGATCTTTTTTAAAATCACAGCTTCCTATTGGTTTCAAATAGGATATTTTAACATTTTTTTTGGTTTTAAACTTCATCAAAATGTTTGTTTTTCTCATCATTAAAAGTTAAAAGACAAAATGTTTACTTTGCTGGAATACAGTAATTCAAGTTATCAAAAACTATTTTTTCAAACTTTTTATTTGTAAAAAATAGGAGGCTTATAAAATCCCATGCAGAAATTGTTCATTTCCTGTGACGTGAAAATTTGTAATTTGGATTTGTCTTCATTAACCAATGAAGGATTTAAAACCAAGATGAGAAAGCAATAAAAAAAAAATTAAATATTTTGTGTTCCATCTGATTGACCAGAAGTTCATAGCCAAGGTCAGGGAAGGGGTTGGGGATTGTTTGTCAAATCCAAGACATTTGAGTCCTACCAGCTTAGAGGACTTTGGGAAAACCCTCTGGACTCCACTAATTAGATCCAACATTCAGTGATGGATGATTCTCTGCCAGGTTAAGGAACTTCCACAGTCAGTAGACACCTTTTACAGATACCTCAGCAGAGCTAGCAAGGGCATTTAGTTTACAAAGTAAAACTATTTTTTTTTTTTTCTGTGTAGCTGAAAAAAATCCACTCACCCCATTATGGCTTTTCTTTTTAAATATTAACTATAGGGGCACAGAACTGGAAGGGAGCCCCTGGGGATCTGCATCCTCATTATATGTCATTGAATCCCTTTCATAAATTACCTCAATATTAAAGACAATAATGGTTCTTTCTCTCACTAATACTATGCAGAATTTTAATTTAGCCCTATGGATAAAATGAAGACTGATGATTTAAGTGGTTTCTTCTTTTCTTGGCACTTTGACTCATAGCTTCCTAATCCTCTGTTAGCAACCTTAAACATGTATTTTTCTCTCAGTTGCACGTGCTCATGCTGGATATTCATCAATTTGTTTCTAAAATCCTAAATTCACAACTGCTTATTAACAAATTCCATTAGCTGAACTAAAATAGGCTCTCTGTTCTTCATGGTGGAGAGGGAATGAAAGAAACGAATAAAGAAGTAAAATTACAAGCCATGTGGTTTAAAAGTCAGAAAATAAGAGGGAGTAGGGGCATCACACTTTAGTGGGTTTGGACATGGCCCATTCCTTGCAATTGAAAGGGGATGTCAAGAATTTTAAAGCCAGCTCCATGGTATCATCCAGGAGAATGATGTGTCTGGCTACTGCAGCCAGAAGCTCCAAGAGAGCCCCCTGAGGAGGAGGTTTTACAGCAACTCCTGTGAGCCAGAGAGAAGTTTGATCAGAGGATCCATATTTACCCCTGAAAGAATTTTCTACCAAGGTTGCTGACACAGAAACCAAGAAAGAAAGAAGGATAAATAAGAGAAACTGCAACTGCCTACTCCAGTATTATATTTGCAGGGAATGCCTCAACGAAGGCAGGAATGATGAATTTGACTCCATGTTCTCAGAAGGCTAATTTATTACTTTATAATACTATATGATATTAAAGAATACTATACTATACTAAAGGATACAGAAAGGATACTTACAGAATGCTAAAAAGATAATAATGAAAACTCCTGACTCTTTCCAGAGTCCTGGCACAGCTTGGCCCTGATTGGCCAAAGAGTGAAAACAACTCCCAGCAGAATCCAATGGAACAATCACCTGTGGGTAAACAATCTCCAAACACATTCCACATGAGCAGAAGAGAGGAGAAGCAAATGAGATAAGAATTGCTTCCCTTTTTCTCTGAGGCTTCTCAGCTTCCTGGGAGAAAAATCCTGGGGAAAAGGACTTTATAAGAGAATGTCAATGCCACACTCCAATAAGCACTTTGTCTTTCCTGACCAATGAGTGAAGTGTAAACTTATGAGTTTTGTAAGAATGTCTAAAAAGCAGGCATGCTGAAATAAAAACAGGGTTTGAAGCCTTCTGAAAATGGAGTGTGTTGCTTTGCATTGTCTTGGTCTCAACTACGACAGCTTTCCCTGCAATTTTTTGTGAATTTTTGTTTCTGCTCCCAGACATGAACTGAGTCATGAGCCTGAGAATGGAGTGTGAGGTGATGTTTGTGGTGTGAGACCACCCAGCCTGGAGGCAGCCATACACATTCCACAGGGGCAGGGCAGGGAAGGCAGGACACTGCATTTCAAAACACTTATTTGAACACTTAAAATGGTGTGGATTACTTGCTTAGCTCTCCTAGACATAAACCAGGAGAGCCAAACAAGTAATTCACACCATTTTAAGTGCTCAAATAATTACATCCTTTTTTTTTTTACACAACTTTCCTTGCTGTGATCTTGACAATCTTCTCCTCACTACATAACTAAAGAGTTTCAGCCATTCCCGTGTTATTCCTTTCAGCTCCTCCAAGGATTTCTTCTCCCACAAGAACAATCTCTCTGAGTGCAGGCAGACCCTCCAGTATCTCTAAATTGCAACTGGAGGTGCAAATGTAGTTTTTATAGATGCAATGATTCCTTAATTTCCCAGCTTTGGCCTGGGTCATAGCTGACCTGGTAGCTCCTCTCAGGAGACCTTTGCTAAGCAGCTCAGCATTCACCACTTGAAGCACCAAGTCTGTGCCCAGAGAAGGCTTTTTTAGCACTGGTGGATGATATCAGTAATATACAAAATTACTATTGTGGCTAAATCAATCATTTGATGAAAACAGAAATTTAAATTAAAAATACTCATTCCTGCTAGATATACTTAGATTATGAGGTTAGCATCCCACTTCTCTTCTATACAAATCCAAAATGTTATAAAGTTTTCTTGAGGTACAATTTTGTCAAAATAACTTCTATCAAATCGAAAGTATTGGTTTTTTATCTGTTCTGCCCATTTATTCTGTGGAATTCTTTCCTGTAAAAATCAGAGAGGATCCTATACTTCAAAAATTACAAAGCTAACAACAGATTTGACCAAACAACCTGAGAAATGTTTTGAATATGATTAAATAGGATAATGTTAGTACAGTTTATCTGTTTGTGTTCCTAACCTGCCTAAAATTTCTCAAGATCAGTAAGTTCAAAATGACTGAAGATTCTTCAGCTTGAGAAATCTCATGTCAGTGGTGCCTGATGTTTTCCCAGGTATTTTAACTCTCAACCCAAGGTATTTTCCCCTTTTTTCTTATTTAAAACCTCTTTAATGTATCACATATGTAAAGCTATATGAATCAATCTGTGGCATAATTTTGCATGATATGGCTTTTATTTTTTTTTAATAGTATGGATGGAGATGGCTTCTCTGATTTTGTGTGAAGCTACAGCATTTTTTGGTAAACAAGGTGCAAGCAATACTTCAAAAACTGATTAAACATCAACTCTTTATCATGGCTATCCTCAGGGAAGGAGTGTATATACACCATATACACACAGAATGTGGAGCAGAAGTTTGGTATAAGACAGGAAACTTGTGCTGGTAAAGAAAGCATTGGCCTGAGACTAGTGAAATAATATTTAAAGGAGTTTCTCCAGAATCCTCCAGTCACAACTTTATTGGAGAGTGGTTTTACTGCCTGTGTCTGCTATATCTGATTCTTCAGTGTTGTCTTCTTGAAAACAGTTCCATTTTGTCCTCACACTTCCTGCTGTTTTATGTGCTTAAATGGGTCTCCTTTTAGAAAAGCAGCAAATGCTGCAGGGAAAGTAAAATGGACCAGTCCTATTCAGTGTTCATACAGAAAAGGTTTTTTACTTCCTGCTCCTGGAGTCAGGGAGAGATAAAAAGATTTATTCCCTCAGTATTCAAATGGTAAAAGAACTTGTCTTATCTTGTTCTTGCTTAGCTCAAAGCTGGGCTTCTAAAATCACTAAAAAACAGGAAAGAAAAAATGAAACCAGGATTACAGCTGGCTCATGGGACTATGGCAGTGCTGTGTTGGGGGGAAAAAGGTACATTTCCATTCTCCCTTTTGTCCTGGTGAATCAAAAGCCCTCTGATTGCTGGTGTCACGTAATACTGCTCAGAAAGGAATTAAGTGGCCAGTGAGAATGTGCTTCTATCAAAGAGCTGGCAAATTGCAAGATTTAGAAGCCCAGAGGTCAGTGTAAATCTCCATATCAGAGGCAGCAGAATGGAAAGGGGGGAAACAGAGGTGGGAGGAATCTATTGCAGTCAGCTTAATCCCTTACATCCAGATTTCTGGGAAAACAGACATTAATGACCCCCTCTCACTTTTCAATCATGCTGTGTTCACCCAATTACTTTTGCTAATAAAGACTTCACTCTTTTTTTTCTTTTTTTTTTTTTTTTTTTTTTTTTTTTTTTTTTTTTTTGTTCCTAATTCAGTATTTTCTTTTTATCTCACAGAGATACAGAGTCCAGCCTGAGGAGGAGCTGAACCAGCACAATAATAGCTGCCTCAGCTCCTGCCATCTCTCACTAAAAGATGATTCACAAAACCCTCCTAGGGAGAGAGGTTTGTCATCTCAAGAGCTCACCAGCTATTCATTCTTCAGTTTCAGATTGCTCCAGATCAAAGCCTTTCTGAGCCAGGTAGGAAAAGGGTGGTTGAGGGCAGGGCCATGAGAGGCCAGGATTTAGGAGCCTGCTCTTGCTGGGTTGTGCTTTTGGAGCTCTGAAGAGAGGGTCAGAGGAGCTGCAGTACAAATCACCTATGATAACCAGAGGCATGTACATTTCTGACCTCCTTCACCCCTTTTTTCCACACGGAAGCATGCAGAAAAACATCATTTTGTGTTCACCTGAAACTTTATCTTTTCAACCAAGAGTTTTTTCACTCTGTCTAGAATTCCCTCATATTTCAAGTGCTCATAATTCTGGGGAAGAACCAGCTAAGTGTGGCTCTGGTCTTAAAATTTTCTCCAGTGGGACTAACTGCTAATGTCAGAAGGAAAATAAGCACTCCCTTGCTAAATCTCCTCTCAGTTACAGACTGTGTTTAATACTCTTTAAAGGAGCAGAAAAACAATTCCTCCTTCTGCAGAGCATAGAAGGACCCCCTTTCAAGTCAAACTTTTGGATGCTAATTTGTGTTTTGGGTAACTAGGGCTACTTGATTCAATGAAATTTCCTTTTCCAAAGAAAGATTAATTTTCTTATTCTCCGTTAAACTGAAATCAACAGATCCCTTGTGCTGAAATTTGCATGACAGAGTGGCAAAAGAATTGGGCTTTCAATCTGAGCATCTAAAATTACACACTGTCTGCTCAGATTGCCACGGGGAAGATGATGCGAAATTTTCTGCCAAAAAAGAAAAAAATGAGAAAAGAAAAAATGAGAAAAGAAAATTTTAAAAAATTTTGAAAAGCAGGTGTTAGCTAAGACTGGATGAAATTGGCAAACCTATGTACAATCACCCCTCTTAACAGGAGGCACTAATTCTGTTCTGGGGTGGTTGTTGCCCCAGTTTTCTCTTTGGTCAGTGAGGGCAGAAGGGTCACCTCAAACACTTCCAGTTCTCTCCCAGAGGCTGCCTGAGCATCCTCAGACCCTTGCTGTGGGTGTCTGTTTTGCACGTGTTGCTAACAAACACAGGCAGCCAAGCTCGCTCATCCCCCTGCATATGGAGCTTTGTTAAATGCAGATGGTGCAGTTTAAGTTGTCCATAATTAGGACTCATGTCACTGTTACTTGCATGCCTTTCATAATGGGATATAAAGCCCCCCATCTGCTCTGAAGCACACTGATGTAAATAGCTCACTGGAGCAGCTTTTTTGTTTGTTCTGCTTATAGTAAAAAATAAGGAATTTACAGGGCCGCCTTGACAGGATGTCTTCATCCATTCCCTGCCCTGCTCTCCCCTGACCCACAGCTTTGCACTTGTCCCTTGCCCTGTCCTGGCTCCAGCTTCCATTTCCCTTCAGTTGCTCAGGGAGGACAGAGCTGATCCTCAGAAGGGAGAGCTCATTTATAACTGTGACTGCAGCCCACTGGGAGCAGCACAGACCCAGTGCAGGCTCTTGGCATCTTTCAGAACTGCAGCAAGCACTAAGGGGAAGTGTTTCCCTCTGTAAATTAGAGAAGCATCTGATATCCCCTTTGGAGATGACATCATTCCCTCTCTTAGGAATTGACCAGACTGAGCTCCTGCATTGTGCTTATTCTCACATCATTCCATCAGCTCCAGAGAAGGCAGTTATTACACTAATTTAATTGCACACAGAGTCCTCTCGTAGAAGCAGCCACTTGTGAAATGACTGAAAGAAACAGATTTCTTTTACACTCTTGAGGAGTTTCACTTGGTTCATCTGTGACTTCCCAAACTTCTGCCAAACTAGCTGGGAAAACTGAGAGATCAGGCACTTTCCTGTGCTGAGTCCTGTGATCACTGCACTGGGGGTGGTGTGGGGGGAGAGGAGTGGAGCCCATTTCCAATCAATAGACTATGTGTCTTTATATTTCCAGGATCACCTTTCTAATCTTCAGAGTTTCAACCAGTCAGGAAAACCCTGCACAGCTCAAGCCTGGCCTCATATTTACTTTTTTTTTTTTAAAACAAATATGACCTCTCCAATATTTAAAGGTCCTAGGAAGAAACAATATTCTTTTTTTTTTTTGGCCAGTAAAAGTATCTTTTGGATCACCCCATACATTTTGCATGACCCTGAAATCAGCTGGTACCAGAAGAACAGTCAGCTTGCCAGTGTGCTTTCTAAACACATTTTTAACCACTGCATTTCAAAACCAGCCAGTATTTCTGCTGACACAGGGCAAAGCTTTCTGGATGCTTTCCTCATCTCCCAGTATCATTAGCTGAAGGATCAATACTTCCAGCTGGCTCACCAGAGACTCTTACCTTGACAGAGCAACCACATCTGGGAGCAAGGCTATGGAACAACATCTGGAGTTAAGGTGGGCTCTGTGGATGTCTCAGCATCATCTCTCACAGAGCTGAAGAATGTCTTGATTTTGGACATCTATGACTATAAAAAACCCTTCTCCAACTATCACATCCCCACAGAGACGTTTAGATGTGATGCTGTATCAGTAAATTTTGCTTTTCTGGGTGTTCTTCAGGTAATTTTCCTCATGTTCACCGTAATTTCTTCCCTCCACTTGGAAACCTCAGTGTGAGAATATAGTTCTGCATCTGAAAGAGAAATGGAGTGCACAGAACCCTGGGCAGGTGAGCAATGAATTAGAGAGGGTAGGCACATCTCTGTGGGAACACCTGAGAGAAAGTCTCCAAAACTTGGTTATTGTTATATCAACTCCACACTGTAAGAACACACAAATGCACAGCAGATATCCTTAGAGAAGACACCAGTTACTGGAAAATCTCCTATTGTTTCATGGATGGAGATAAAACCAGAAAATAGACTATTGCAAAGTGTTTTCAAAACTGAGGATTTGAAAATTTCATGAAATGACAAACCTAATGCCCCTTGTTTTGTTAGACATGTCAAGAGATAACAAAAATCTAGTTCACAAGTGATGATCTGGCCTTAAAGGTAAAATTCTCTTTTTATATGAAAACATTATGCAATTTTTCCTCACAATTTCCTCTTTTCCCATTGATCCAGAGCAAGAACATTATGTAAATTAATATTCAGGAACTTAAGATCTGCTTCTTACAGGGATTTAATGTTTCTCTCTGCAAAAAAACATTGCTTTGTCAGTTAAAAAAAAAAAAAAAAGTCATGTTTCCTGGGCCAATTGAACTTCAGGAGAATATAATTATTCATCTGTCAAAGTAACTAAAAATTTAAATTATCACCTTTTAAAATGTCCAAAATTATTTGAAGTCAGTACTAGAAAGCACATGCTTATGGAACATTAGGTCTACTCAAGCACTGCTCCATTTCCATTTTAAGGCTCCTTTCATTAGTTTTGATTGGTGCAGTGTTTCCATGTCCTTCTGGGCTGTAGCTGTTTTAAAACTTGAATTTCATTCATCTGCTACAGGAAATTTTTAATTTTCAATGTCCAGTCATGTTAACTAGGGGTTGGATTGTTCTGGCACCCAGAAAATTGTGTGTTGATCTACTTGTGGGAGACTGAGTAGGAAGTAAGGACACCATTAAAGCAACTAAGGATTTAAAAATAAAAACCCAAACTGTCCAAACCTAAAAAAAAGAACTGAGAAATAAAAAAGAGAATATGCTCATGCATTTGGAAAATCTGTCAGATTCCTCTCTGTGTTTGTAGCAAGTCCCTTCTAAAGCAGAGCTTCTACAGAATGGAAAGAATGGGTTCCATCCATTGGAAAGATGCTTAGATACTTTTTCCATGCTGAAAACAAATGAACAAGTAGGAGCTGAGAGCAAATGGCAGACCTGATGTCATTTGTTTTCAAGGGTTGCCTTTTCACACAAATCTAGGGGAGATAAGCAAGGTCCTATCCCTTACTGGCAGCACTGGGATCAGGGCAGAAGCTCTCCCAGGCACAAATTATAGCTCAGCTGTAAAAGTTTAAAATAAGCAACAGGGAACTGGAAGAATCAAAAATCTCTTCTGGAGTAACAGGGTGTGGGGTTTCCATCCTTATGCAGCACCACAGAAAACTAAAATTCTGAGCTTCATCTGGAGTGACCCTTCTAGGGGGAAAATTTTCAGCTTGTTTATCATCACAGGTTCCATCAGAAAAAATTCTGCCCTTTTTTGCCAGAAATTGGAACCTTTGCCCTCTCTTTTACATCCAAGCACAGGCTGCAAATGGCAGCCTCCTAATTCTTTTATTTCTAATTTTTTTTCAACACGACTGTGCCTTTGTGAGTAAAGGAGACAGGAGATGACAAATAAGCCAGAACACACCACAGATTCCAAAGAAGCCCCAAGACAAACAAGGCAAGGTTTCACCTTGGGGTTCAGCCTTCCTGGGGAAGGGGCCCTGGGGCAGCCCCAGCCCTGGGGCCAGCTGGGGTCAGGCTGGGCTCTGTGGGGCTGTAGCCCTGTTGTGGCATCTGGGGCAGGGCTGACAGTCCCAGGGGGGTTCTGGACTCTGGGCAGGCTGGAGGAGCCCTGGGGAAGGGGGTCAAGACTCTTTAGTGGCCTCAGGGCCCTGGTGGTTTTGTTGGAATAATGATTTAAGACAGGCAATAACTCAGCTGGCAGGAGGCAATTTTAAACAATTGGTTGTTCTGACAAGATGCTGCAAACTCATATAATATTTTTAGAGAGGGGAAAAAACCCCCTCAGACTGCACAGAAGCATTTAACAGCTCTGCTACAGGCCAGCAAGTCTCCTTTTGACTTGTACTGAGGCAGGGGCAGGAGATAAAAACATATAAAACCCTTTATCACCTCCTCTCAGACCTTGCTGCTTCAAACTTCTGCCCTGTCACAACTTTTTTGGGCCCCAAAGCTTTAAAAGGGCACAGTGTGGGGTCTGTAGTAGTGCCTGTGTCATCTGAGAGCTGCTTTGGAATATATGTTCTCTGTATTATCAGATAAGAGCAAATATATCACCATGATGTTTGCATTTGTGGGATTTTTTTTCAGTGTATCAAACTGCTTTTAGATAAGGTTAAAAATCATGGCCTGCCTCTATATTTTGAAAGCATTACATGCCTTTGAAAGAATATAGGGTGGATGTAGAATACTTATCCTGAGCCTCAGGGAAATCTTGTACAACTTAGTTTCATGTTGAGTAATGCTGCTCTGGGCACTGATTTCTGAAGGGGCTGTGGCTCTGAGAGACCTGGCTGATGGCACTGAGCTTCCCTGGGCTTCTCAAGTGACAAGAAAGCTCCAAAAGAGCTCTGGTTTTTAGGCTTGACCAATAACAAGACAAGCCCCAGGGAAGATGGCTCTTTAGAAATCAGTAAATTAATCTGGGTGTGAAAACACCTCCCTGTTGTGCCTCAGTTTTTTTTTTCCAATTTGCCTTTTTATATGGAGTAGTGTCACCACTGCTTTACCAATCTGCTAGCCCCACCTAGGGAGGCACTTGTTTCTAAATATGAATTATCTCTACGAGGTGAATTACCTGAATTATCTACATAGTGAAAGGAGCTGTGGTCTCATAATGTGTGCTAAAAGTGCATCCTGACATTTTCTTCTTTCTTACTGCACCTCTCCTCTTCAACACCATTGAGAGACACAGCTCAGCTACTATCATGTGAAATAAAATACTCTTCCATTGCCTGAAAACTGGGTTTCAATAGGGAAAATCTCTATTTTGAATTAAATCCCTTCTCTTTTATAAGGCTGTATACAATTTTTGAGACAGAAACTTCTCTCAGCCTAAATGAAAATATATAACTAGAATAGAGCGGATTAAATTATGAAGGCAGGATTTAATCTCATTCTAGATAGGGTAAATAACAAACTGCCATCTGAGATAGATAATAAATTAATACTCTTGTCAGTGCTTTCAGTAAAACTTGTTTTCTAAAAATATGAATTTCAAAAGCTGAAAAACTTGTTTTACTTTTGTAACATTAAAATGTACAGTCAGAAAAAAAAACATGGCTGAGTAGTGCTCCTGGCTGTAAGTCTCAGATGTGGATTCTGGTACTGAAAATTGCATTTTCACAGCACTTCTCATTCATTCCAATAGACCCTCAAAGCAGTATGAAGTCCAGATTGGCATGTTCACTGTAAAAAGCCTCCAGCAGAAACATTTCTTTCTGAAAGGTTTTGCCTTTGCTACTGGTCATCTGACATATTTAATCCCTTTTTCTTTTGCTTTGTGGCTTTTCTTGACCTGCATTGTTACCTCACATGAAAGCTGCCTGTTCTGTCAGTTTTTCTACATCTCTCCTGGCCCTGTGCCTGCCATGGCTGCTTTAGCTGGAAGCTGGGTATATGAAGTCTGATTCAAAACTTGTTTATCCCTTTCGGAAGAAAGAGATTTTTTTTAAGTAGTTGGGAAGCACAATTGGTTCTGACAACATTATTTTGGCAGGACTGGGGCAGAAAACCAAGCAGCACAGTAGACATTCCTCAGACACTTCTTAAAAACCAAGAGTCCAAGTCAATCATGCATCCAAATGAAAGATTCAGCCTAAAAAAATGCACAACTTTCTGCATAGCCAAAGGCTGAATGCATGCTTGGTACATTCATTAACACACTGGTTTTTAGAATGCTGAAGCAGAAAGGCTTGACATCCTTTATGACTCAGCTTTTCAACCTTCTAGAGATGGAAAAAAGAGGAAGAGCTGGAAACTACTCAAACATCCAAATTTTAACCTATGAAAGGAATTGGAACTTCAAAGTGTCAACTTGCTCTGTTGTTTCATACTCCACTGCTCTTGATTCCACCTGGGTTTTCATTCTGTTTAGCATATACAAGGGATGCTTTGCTAAAAGTACTGGGCTAATGAACTGCTCAGGAGGAAAGATTCTAACAGAGTAGGCACCAGTCATTATGACAGAAGGAAAATGTAAGTCCTAATGCTCTGGAGAGGACCTACAGAGAGATGGAAAATAAAAGCACACAGCAGTGCTGGGCTGTGAGCAGTTACTGTGCACATGGGAGACAACACCAGCTTCGGGAAAATATTCCCCAGGATGGACACAAGCCTGGCTGCAGAGAAGGATGTGCACCTGCAGGAACAGGATATTGTGGTTAAACGTAGGGCAGGAAAAATGCCTTAGGCATGGAAAGCTTAAACTAATCGCATGTGATAGGAGGAGAGGGAAGGGAGATGTGTGACACAGGGAGCTTGTTTGTAGCCCTGGATGGTTTACTTGGGCTTAGCTGACACATCAAAGCTGTTTGCTACAGCAGGGTTTTCACAGGAGCTGCAGCCTAAGGCAGGAGTGCAGCCTGACCACTCTCTGCTGGCAGGCTGACACAGGCAACCTTGCAACCACACAGCCAAACTAACCATGGAACTGAGGGTTCAGGGTAAATTCTGCCTTACCTGAGAAGGTGGATAAAGAGAGAAGGAGGAAGAGTAAGATGACAAAAGGCAAAGAGTGACTCTCTCTTCTGACAATTTAACCACAATTTCAGTTTAGACCAGCTTAGAGCGTTCAGAGAGTTGATCCTGGAACACCAAAGAGGAGAATGATGCCCAGTATCCTAATTGCTGGAAATAAAGAAAGATGATTTTTAATGTCCCTAGAGAAGAAAAAGAGTTTGGGAGATGGTGTTGCTCAGTTGGTCTAGGCCCACCAGTGCAGGGCTGAAATGGCAAAGCTGAGGACCACTTTTGTCCTGTTTACTTCTACTGAAGTACTAGTTGGTCTGCTGGTCTTTTAATAATCAAGGACAAAATCCTGTCCCAGGCTTTACTCCAGGCACAAAATGGATCTCTAATGACCTTTCCCTATATCTCTGTTTCCAGAAGACATCTGCTTGGACCTGACAAGAGAAGCATTCCTGCTCTTGCACTTAGAAAGGCAGACCAGCCTTTGGTAATGTGGGACCAGCAGCTGCAAGAGGAGCAGAGAGAGCCAGCAGAGTTCCAGCTTTGTGTCCTGGATGAGTAATTCAAGCTGAAGGACTTTCCATGGAAATTCAAGCACTGCCTGCACTGTATCACCGTTTTCTCCCTGGCTGCTGCAGGAGAGCATGTGTCAATACTTGAGGAAACAGCAGGGCCCTGCAGGAAAAGAGGAGCTCCCACAGTAGAAAGAACAGTTCCTTCTTGGATAACGTGTCAAAGGCAGCTCCCCACAGCACAGCAAACTTTCTTGGGTCATTTCCCTGAAAAAGTCTCTTTTCCTTCCCTTTCACAGGCACCTCAGGTGACATCCCTTATCTGCAACACATTCTTTTCCAATGTCAAGCAATACTAAGCCTGACTAGGTTGTACAGAGGATACTGGTCCTGGATGTTATTTTAATAGCAATTCCATATTCATTAACGTTATCTTATATGTCAGAGATCAAGTTATTCCACAGGGCAAACAAACCTGGCAGGGTTTAATCAAAATGCATCTAAGGCCCGTGAAGGACAGAGCATTGGAAATGATTTGCTGGGACAGAGGATCTGTTCTTGAAGAAAGTTCAGCTTTCACAGTTCACAAAGCATGAAAGCTCTCTGGCTGTCCAGCAGGGAGAGCTTCCAGCCTCCAGTGGAAGGTTTCCAAGGAGGGTTTGCCAAGGAGCCCATAGAGGCAGCTGTCATCAGAGAGTAGTCAGTCAGCTCTCACCTCTGCCGAGCTTTCAGAGTCTGCAGACCCAGAGTTTGCTGTCCTCCCACTGAGCTTCTTCAACAGCAAGGAAAGAAATGTCATTAAACACTCAGCTATCAAACATATTCCCCTCTTCTCCCCTCATTTCAACCCTACTCCTTTTCCTCCAGTCATTTACCCTTACAGTAAAGAAGCTCCTCCTTCACATGATTTTGTTCTGTCACTTCAGATTTGGAAAATCTTTGTGTTTTTTCTAAGTCTGAAGTGGAGTCCCCGTTCTTGCAGCTGCCACAGATGTTTTAAGCAGCATTTTATTACAAGCAAAATCAATAAGGCAGCTTTGCAACCTTTCTAGCACTGAAACAAACAGAATTAGCTTAAATGACAAGCTCGTTAACTGCTGTAGAAGCTTCAATAAATGGGAGCCCTTCCTACTAAAATAAAAACCAGACCAAATCAGACATAACAAAAAATCAAATAGCCCAATTAAGAACTCTGCATCCACAGCACAAGTGAAAGATCAATACCCCTTCAGAGGTGCAGAGAGAGTCAATTGCCCCCATTTGCACATAAAGAATTCCTTCATCAAAGCCCCATCTCATAGCAGGGTTTTCAGCTATGATTAACCTTTCATGGTGCTTTCATGTTTAAAACTACAGTCCTCAGTGCTGGGACTGATTATGGAGAGCACTCGGTGGGCCTAAATGGAATAACATTTTTCTTTATGCATTAATATGGCCAAGCTTATTCTCACTCTACCAGAAGAAAGCTTCGTAAGTAATAATTTAAACCCCACAGTAATGGTACTTTTGTGCTAAGTCACCATTTGAAATATAACATGATGCTCTAAAATAACACAATATTAATCATGGTCATTATGAAAACAGCTCTTCAGTTTTCCTCCCACTTCTCCATGGCTTTCTATTATGTTGAGAACATTTATTATATTAAATATTCATGGTTTGTTTTTTTTTTTTTTTTTTTTTGTTATGATTAACACTTCTGAGGTCCAAATCCAAGAATTAAAAAGTGAGGAGATGTGGATTTCCTGAAGGCAGCTACTAAACCTCTGGAGGTGTCAGGGATTGTACTTAGCTTTGCAATTCCCTCTGGAAAATCTGACTGTAAAGACCTTTAAACCCTACAGAGCTCTAGTGCAGGGAAAAAGACTTCAAGAGTCTACACCCTATCTACAGCCAAGATACCCCAGGAAAAAAATCACAATATTCACTACAATAGGAGCCTTTCCACCCTATATATCACAGAATGCATTCCTGTGAAATACCCTGTCAAGATTTCCAGATAATGTCAGAAATCACAGGGACATAAAATTTTAGAGTAAGCCTCAGCTTAAAATCTCCCTTCCCTCCTGAGCATCCTAATTCCTCAAGAATTCAATTTAAACACTTGCAGTCTCTTATTTCTGGTATTGGCTGTTCCCAGACAGACACACCTATTTCTTATGAGGGGACACATGATCAAAGTCAGGTATTCTTTGGGAAAGATTGGAGAATTCAGTGGAAAACTGAATTGTGCCAAAACCAAAACCATTGAAAAACTGAAAGCAGATTCAACATATAGTGTTGGTTGAAAGAAATGGATGGGAAATATTTTGGAAATGTTAAAATGTTTCCTTTTCAATTTGGGAGAGAGGGATGGTATTTAAATAATTTTGAAGGGTCATTTCTCATTTAAAAGCTGATGTTCATAGGAAAAACAGAATATAAATGCAAATTTATTTGAAGCTAACATGAAAGTTTTAGGCTAAACCAAGGTAAAATTATGGATTTTATTTAATAAAATAGTTTAAGTTCTAAGGACAAAATACTTTTTTTCTTATTTCTTCATTTTTACCAACAACAAAAAGCCCCCAGACTTCTCCAGCTAAGCTTGTTTTCCCACAAAAAGTGCTCATTTATGGTTTTTTTCATGATTAAGGGGACTACACCCACCCATCTCTGGATCAGTCAGATACTCCTGTGCCTCAGTAGCAGCACCAATAAAGGAAGTGCAGCTGGCAAACCTGCACCCCTTCAGCTTTCCAGACCTGTACTCTCCATGAATTTAATGACTTTTTATTACTCTTAAATTGATTAATAGATTTTTACTGGCAATACATCACATTCATTTTCTGCCGTTATTAAAATATTTTTAAAACTCTGTGTCCAAGAGCCTTGCCCAGGGAGTGAGGCACAGAGGGAGGGAAGGAGGGAATGTAGAGAGCCCACCCTTGCACAAGGCTGTAATTCACAGGTGCCTGTTGAGCACTTTCTCCCTTGGGAAGGAAAGCATCCAGCACAGCTGGGGCAAATCCAGGACTTTCCCTCCCTCCTTGCCTGGAGTGGTCACTGGGAGAGCTCAGTAGTCTCCACGTGGCACCAGCAAACTCCAGCCTAAATGTGAATATAATCTCCTTTTTCCACCATGTCTGGTAAAACTTCAAGTGTTGTGTTTCTCCTGCTGCTGTGGTCGGAATTTTCAGTGGAAACATGAACTCCACTCAAGTTAGAAGCCCTAAAATCCTCTTGGTTCAGCTAGTGAAACAAACATGTAAATAGATTTAAAAGTTCCTAAAAAGTGAGATAGATGAAATAGCAGCTCTGCAGTCTTACTGTGGAAGAAATAAATTTGGCATTTTTCCCCAGAAAAGGATGTGGGATAAATGAGGCAGTTGTCATTTGTTCACCAAGAATTCTCAAACAAGTCTTTTACCTGAGGGAAGATGAAAGGAGGTGTAAGCCTTGCTTTTATTTTTCAAGAAGGATCTTCTGATAGTTTCCTGGTGCTTTCTTATTTTCATCATTAGCTGTAAAAACTGAAACAGTCATTTTCTCATTTCACCTATTCAATTTATGGAAAAAAGAACACAAGGACTAGAAAGAGGGAAAAATGTCAAGAATTGTCAGAATTTTTTTTTTCCCTCTTGAATGTCTGACCTGGCATAAAAAAAAATTGAGTTTTGACTAACCTTTCTTGAGGTTGGCTGGCATGTTTGTTTTTACTGCTGTTGCACATGGTAAAGCTGATTTGTACTGAATGTTCATTGGTTGTTATCAGGGATGACACAGAAATTCAACACCCAGCTCCCCTTTATAAATTGGAAGACATTCCCATTCTCTCTGTCCTAAACTCCAATATCATCTCTGCATGCAATTTTGTCATAAAAGAAATTATTCTGCTTAATATTACTTAAATATGGCTTCACTGACCAGTGGGTTTTCAACTCCACGTGTGATCTTAGATGTATTTAGAGTTCCCACACACAAATATGATGGAATAGAGATAAAATTTGGGTTTATATTTGCCTTGTTCCTTGCATTCAAGCCTAGCATGATCCCAAGGCTACATTTCCTCATACAGACATTTCTGTTTTGTTGTGTCCAACACAGCCATAAGTAGCAATATCATTTCTCACCCCTTATAAAATGTGAGGTTTTATGTTGGTTTTTGCCTCCAACATTCACTTCAGTTAAACTACAATTCTTTCACGCATATGTTAAGATTTTACTGAGTGTATCTTGTCCTGACTTCTTTGCACACATAAACATCCAAAGAATGTGAAAAAGAACCCCCAAAACATTACGCACAGATTATCTGCATTAAATCTGATTTTAACTGTTGGCCCTTTTTCACATGTTGATCTCAGTTTTGCCCTGCCCTGAATGTCTGGCACTTGGCTTTTCCTTCTCCTCCTCCTCCTCCAGGCATTTGCACTTTATTTCAGAAAGTTGATATTCCACAAAGTTCATCTCACTTTATACAGAGGTCTGTGGAATTTTGTTCTTAGAGAGGAATAAGTTGAAATAAATAGATGTATGTTGAAATATTTTTTAATATATGTATAATGCATAAAGAAACTCAGTGCAAGTGTATGTTAAACTTTCTTCAGAACACAACAAGAAAGCACACAGCCCACACCAAATCATTCATTAACAGCTAATGAAAAGCAATGCTATCCTCTTAATATGGATTAGAGATGGAGTCTGAACTGGGAATTCTTGCCAATTTAAACCGTTCCTGTAACAGCGTGAATAAAAGAATCCATGAACATCTTCCTGACTTGGGGGCACTAAATCATCCTTAAATCAATACCAGGGCTTTGGTTTAGTCACCTCCAGCAAGAGCTGAAGAGGGCTGGCATTTGTCTGCCAAGTCTGTGGCAGGAGAAGAGGCACAGCTTAAATAAAGTGGAACGGAAACTACTCCAGCTGCCCCCACATGCATTTTTTAAATGCTGACAAGAGTCAGTCTGGGAATGTGAGGATTATGCCAGGCTGGCTGAATGAAAAAGAGCACTGCTTCTGGAGCATATGGTTCCTCTCAGTCTAGAGGTGGTCTCCTGGTGGGCCTGAATTTCTTTGCACTTTCTGTTTGGCACGAGCATGAAGGATCCAAAGGTATTTTTAACACAAAACAAGAAAGTGCTCGGGCAAAACGCCTCCCACACAAGATGACACTCACTCTGGGTCTCTCCTAGTGAATTTACAGACTTGCTTTGTGTTTATACAATACAGATGATTTAGCAGTGTTTTTCATTTCAAGTTTCTACAAGTTGCAAAATAATTTCAGACTCTTCATAAGGAACAAAGGAAAAGGAAATACAGTTATATTGGTATTGGGAGTAACTGGGTTTTCTTTAAGTCCTACTTCTTTAAGAAAATGGAGCTTCATATCTCCATCTTATACATTGAAGGAAAAATTCTGGACAGAAACATTCCCAGAAGCTTAAATACCAAAGGACTAAAAAAAAAAAAAAACAAAATAGAGAGATAATTGATGAGTTTTATGACTAGAAATAGAAAAGAAAAACATTATCAGTGTGCCCAAATACGTCTATTCAGCTGAAATGTAAAAATTTCCATTTTCATAAATTTAACATAGCTTCAAAGAAAAAAACCCCATATTTCCTTCACAATAACAGTTCCCAGTTTTTAATATTTCACTTTACCTTTTTACCCTACATTAACCTATGTATTTGGTATCAGTTAGCAAAATGTTATATTTCTACATATTGGCTTTAAACTGAGCCACCACCAAAAGTAAATAGAGAAATTATGGCTTAAGATATTACAAAAATCAGCCCAATTTTATTACTCTAAGTGGAATCACACCAGAGAAAGATAATGTCAGTCTGTGCTAAATTTAGTAGGCAAACAAAAAGAAAATCATGTCTGAACATTCCCAGTTACATCTGATTAGAAGTTCTAAAGTTTTGCTTCTCTCCTGCCCTCCAAAGCCACAAGGCTTTGCTCATATGGTCTTGCTCTACCTCTTTGCTGAAAGATTTCAAAAAATTCCAAGGTTTCCAAGTGTAGGGATGTGGTGTAAGGAATTCAGAGATGTTTTCTTAGTTCCTGTAAATGCTGCAGTCAACAGATTACACTGATATAAAAATACGTATCATACTTGGTGAGGTGGGGTATGCTCAAGGTTTTTTTTCCTGATTTTTGTAATTTTCGGACTTATTTTCACCAGATGACCCTCAAAAGCAAAATTGGTTGGGAAATGTTTCTGGAGTTACCACGGAGAACTGGCTAAAAATATGAAAAATACTCTGTTTTCTAAAGGTTGCTGATACAAGAAAAATACAAATCTAGAACCAGTAAAAGCTGTGGATAGAGAAGGTCCAGCTGCCATGAAGGTGTGAGCCTACTTCTCTCATGAACAATCTTGAGAAAATGGTGGTGGGCTGTCTGCTGGGACAATCCTCATCCTGGCCCAGAACTTCTGAAGGAAAACCTAATACTTGACAGGTTGTTTGCTGCCCAAACCCTGTGGTAACCATCCTTCACACTGGCTTCGATTTTACATATCCTTCAAAACCACCCAAACTGGATTAAAGATTTGGAGAGGGAGAGTTTGCCACAGACTTTGGGAAAAAAAAAAAAAAATTACCTGTCATTGTCATTTCTTTTCCTCTCTAATTTTTGAATTTAAATTTACTATGCACATACTGTTTTGCCTTTCTATACAAGTTTTGCTGTGCTCCACACAGTGAAGAGCACAAACAATTCAGAACTTTAGTCAAATACAACAGCACTGCCTTTGCATTCCGTGCAGCACGCTGGGTTTTGGAACAATCCCTCAGTTTTGAAAGCCCAGTAAAATCCATCTCTGACAGCAGGGTGGCTACAGAACCTGTTTTTGTGATAGTGATCAGGCTGGTTGTGTATTCCAGCCACACAGCCCCAGAGCACAGCACAGGAACGCAGCAATAACAAACACTCCATCCTCACTGGGGCTCAGGGTTCAGCTGTGCTGCTTTTTAATGCTGCTCCTGCTCAGGTTAATGGGCAAAGCAAAAGCCTTGTTTGCCCTTGAGAGTAACTGTATTTCAAGCAGTAATTTGAGTAGAGGGTTTTCCATCATTTGCACTCAAAGTCACGGATCTCTGAGCGCTTTCCATGTTTTCATAATTCCTTTTGCTGGCTGACTATTGATTCCTAAAGATAACACGCCTTGAGAGATCAGTAAAGGTTAGCTGGTAAAAGAAACATGCATCATTCCAAATGCCTCTGTGCATCTGGGAGTTCAGCAATACCTATTAGTATTGCTTTGGAGTTACAGGAAGCAACTGCTTTTAGGATGACTTTTAATCCAGGTTTCTGCCTGTAAAGCCCAGCATCAGCTATCTTTTCATGTGAAGGCGACTTGGACAAGCAGTAACAGGAAATTTGTCTGCTCAAAGTTAAGTAAAATACCAAGATTGGGTCTTCAATATGAACTCTTTCCAATGGAATCCTAAATCCCTGCTCCCTGAGCTTATGGGGGGGGGCTCTCTGCATTTTCCAGCTGTAGGACAGCCCTGGCTTTTACTTCCACAACCCACAGACGAGGTGAACCAAGCTTCTTCTCCCTGTAATGAGTTTTGCTTTTAATTACTCACTTCATGAGTGAGAGCAGAAGGAATAATTCCATTTACTGATTTGTTCATTGCAAAATACAGTGGTTGTGTCTAAAGCAAAGTCCCTCACGGGTCAAGTGTCTTACATTGAAGAGCAGCACTTCTCTTTCTTGCAGTCCTTGACTGAGCTCTTAGGGAAATTACAGGTAAAGCATGAACAAAATAATTCTGTTTTCTAGAAAATATTTATATTTAAAACCACAAATTGATTGCATTCAGAAATCTATCTTAAAACTATGGGCTTCTATGATATTTTTTATATTTTCCTTCTTACTAGGAAGATGGATGTATTAAAATAATTAAAGAGATCACAGAAGAAGAGGTTGAAAAGATGCTTCATTTTTCACAACCTTTGATTGAAACTGAATTCTACAACTAACAAAGAGTATTCTGTGTGTTTGGAAAAGCAAATCACAGATATACATGGAAGATTTTGAATAACCTTTTTCTTGTGTCTGAACTCACACTCATTTATTTATGGCACATTTTTCCCCTTTTCTTCTCTTCACCACTTTTCTACAAGCCCTTGCTATCCTCCAGTGTGAAAATCAAAGTTTACATCTGTCTATAATAGGCTTGCCCAGCCATGATGTAGCCATTTTCCACCAAAAATTGTCCTTTTATAAACCTTCTTAAATATGGTAATTTAGAAAACTGCACAAAGCATGAAATAGCCTGAATAAAGGTAAAAAATGCTCTCTTTACAAACAGTAAAAAATTCAGTGCTTTACTACTAATGGGCTTGCTCCTATTATCTCTCAACCTATAGCCACCTTTGCAGGGCTGTAATGCCAGAGATAATTAGTGCAGGCTCGTCAATTTGATTTTGGTTAACTTTTATGGCCTCTTTATATTATGATTCCTGTGGGAGCTTGCAGGTTGCTCACTAGGCAAGCAAAAAAAATGCATTTATTTTTGGGCTAAACAATAGCACTGTTTAATTAAGAGGTGTCACACTATTTATTGCCCATCACGTGCTGGAGCTTTGATGAGGGGGCTATAAACACAGAAAGTTCTTCAGATTGAATTTCTCTGCTGTAATTTCCTACTAGAGAAAATGTGACACAAGGCAGAGAACCAATTTCCCATTTCTATTTAGCATTTATATTGACAGAATTAATGATTTTATCATCATCTTTGGCCTGCTCCTAAATGGAAGGCATATATTGCCTGCTGAGACAGTAATTTTTCTACTAAATTATGCATATAGGTGTGTGCATACACTTATATACACTCACACACATATATATAAATATACATATATATATGTGTATATGTGTATATATATATATATTTCTACACTTATTTTTCCATGGGGAAATTATACCTTGTTATTAAACTCCTTTTGAGAAAAGAAGGGTAAAGTGCTGGGAAAGGTAATTAGGAAGAGTAATAAGAATGATCTTAGACAATGTTTCTAAAAAGGGATAAATCCTTTGCACATTCACCGTGACAAAGGGCTCAGGAAGGCCCAAGCCAATGAACTTTTGGCATGTTGATGGAACTAATTTTATTTCAGAAGTTCCCCCACGAGAATGCTATACAATATATATGCTGCACATTTGTCAAAGTTGCCACGTAAGAAATTTCAATTTCCTTCTCTGAAAATAATTGATCGAAGGATCATGAAGTTCAAAAGAGTAGGGAAATGAATAAATATTATATAGAGATATAATGCATTGTAATCATACTGTATATACTATTTTAATAGAAATCTGGAGACCCTTGTTACAACTCTTGAACCTCTTAATGGAGCCAGCAAGGTCCATTTTGCAGTTTCACATGCTGGAATTGGGCTGAACCCCTTCCCTGGTAATCTAACCATCTTTATAACTTTGTTAGAGGTCACTAGCTCTAATTTAGTGCTAAAATAATATCAGGTGGATGACATCTTACATCCCTTTTCATGAATATTCCATACTCTGAACAACTTCTGTTGGAATCCTTTGTAAGTAAGAATTAAGAGCAGCCTCGCTTTGTTTTAGGGAATATCTAAACTCATCTGGCAGAGAGCAAGATTTAGTCAAAGGAAGAACAGACAAGCTTCAGAGGGAGTGTTACACTCAATTCTCTCCTGGATGGCTTGACACAGGCAGGCTGTTCTTATACAGGCTTGAAATTTGGGGTTGTCAGGCTACAATAAAAAACAAAAAGTTTCAGCTGGTGTCTTTGCTTCTCTTTACTATGGCCTTGAGGTGCCATTTTCCCTTAATTGAGGCACCTAGGCACCCTTTTTTCTCTGCATGAGTGACAGAGCTGCCTCCCAGAGCTGCCCTGGGGCTTTAGGTCCCTTGGCTCCTTATCCCAGGCCAGGGCAGACATCTGACCGTGCCCAGGCAGTGCAGAAAGGACAGAGCAAGGGATCATTTCATGGCCACCCATCTCCAGAGCCCTGTGAGAGCACTGATGGGATGATTTCCCATTGCATTTTTGCCCACAGAAGGGTGGCACTGCAGGAACATGGGATGGCTGGAGTTAATGGCAGTCTGAACAGAAATTAAAATATCTTATTTCAAATGTTTACCTCCAGTTGGTTCACAGGCCAAATGTGTCAGGGTCCACAAATCCTGGAGGTTATCTTGCAATTTGCTGGATTCCTGGGAATTTCTGTGCAAGCATCTGAGGAGGGAAGTGTTTTACTCAGCCCTAGAACACTATTCTGATTTTCCTACACCTTCCAATTAGCCCATTGCAGGACAGTCTTCCTCAATTTCCTGCATATGAATTCACTGGAAATAAACATTGAGGTAAAGCCTCTCTGGCCTTTTGGTTTCTTTCTTTCTTTTTTTTTTTTTTTTTTTTTAATTGCAATTTCAAACTCCAAGTCTGCTTGGGAAAGCTCCCAAAAGTAAATCCCTTTTCATATGGGCCAGCATCCTTGTCTGCAGAATTGTAGGATGCAGATGTGTTCTGAGTAAAAGTGCTTATTTGATGGTTACCATTGCAATTTAAGATATTTGGCAGGAACAAATTAACCTGGGTTGAGAATATTCTTATGGGAAGGAGTTGCAGAAAATTGCTTTCTTATACAATGCTATTTTTTCTATGGGCTTATAAAAATAATTATATTGCAGATCATTCATCTGGCAACCATTTGGCTTCAACAATATGTTGAAAAGCATTAAAGAGGTATCCTAAATTTGCAGATTATTCCAACTGCCAGGGCAGATACCCTTACAGGGTGTGCAAACTGCCTGTACTGGTACTAGGGGCACTGTTCTGACAATCAAATTATTGTGTATATTTTCTACCCATGTGCCACAGTTGAAATAAGAGCAGTGAGGATGTTTTCTTTTCATAAAGAGCAAAGTTTCAGTAAGTTCTCTAATGGTGGGCCTGGGTCAGGCTTCTCCCAGATTTCATTTGCTGGCAGGTTTTGAAAAATTACTGCAAATTAAAAAGTCATTAAATTAGTGTTTGCACTTCCCCCCCCCCCCCCCCCCCCCCCCTTTTTAGTCATGTTTATCACTGAAACGACCAAGATACTTAAAATACCATTGAGGGGAATTAATAGTATTAAAGTTGGTGTTATAATGGGAATTTTATACAGAAATAATACATTTTAGATGATGAATGAAATAAAAATACACAAAACAGACACTCGCAATTGTATTCTTTTTTATGATGCAAACTTCTGAATTCTCACAATGTAAAAATTATAGAGAAATCCTACCTCTTCCTAAAGTGTGGTTAATTTATTATCTGTAGGGACAATATTAACAACCTTAGAGGACGTGCAAAATTTGAATTCTGCTGTCTGCAAAGTCATCTAAAAAAGACAAACCTGCACTGTTTTCTGCCTACCCAAAAAGGACAGTAAAAATAAAGTGATTATTTTGCTAATTTATATATAAATAAACTTTTAGAAGTGTTGTAATTATGTAAGTTCTGGGAACCTGAATATATTCCTCATCTGGAAGGGCTCTCTGTTGCATTGTAATCAAGAAGAAGTAAATCCATTCATGACATCAACTTCCCTGCCTTTTGAGTGTAAAACCTCCTGAGGAAATAAAACCCAAAATAAAATCAATGGAAGCTGTGTCTGGCTTATGGGCTGAGGACAGAAAATGCCTCCCTCTGTAGAGATGTTCTGGGTAATTTATGGAGTTTCCAGTGCTCTAACTGGAAATGCAGAGCCCAGGACAGCTCAACTCTTCTGGCCATGGAAGAGTCTCCCAGGCATGAACTAGGGCTCTCCAGCTCTGTTGCTGCTTGAGAAAAACTCCAAAAAATGAATGTAAATTATTCCAGTACAGCAAAGAAATTGAATGAAGCTCACATTTAAAAACCATTGATTGCTAAAGCTGATCCATGAGCTTTGAAGGCTTTTTATCAGCAGTTTTTGCATAGTGCAACCTGTGGATAATTCCCCAGTTGCTTCTCCTGCCACAGTTTCCACCTAAAAAGGGAGAGAAAGTTCCTGAATAGGAGTCAGGGAAATCACAGAGGACCCTTCAGGAATTCCCATGCCTGTGGAGAACAGTTCATGATGGCCTCTCCAGAGAAGAAATTTTAGTGCCACGTGATTACATCACATCAATAGGAGACTCTCCCAGAGGAAGAGGTTTCTGCAAGGTCTTGCCAGGCAAAAAAAGTGTGATGTGAATTATTCCTGTGAACTTTTAAAAAAAAGGATCATGTCAATTTGTCTTTAACAAAGTTCAGTGTGAGCAAACACCAGAAAACTCAGCGGTGATGCTTTACATGGGCTTGGCCCTGCTTGCAGAGGTTAAAAGAGGTTAAAAAGTGAAGGCAGGAGGAGAGGAAGGAAGGAAGGAAGGGACAGAAGCACTATTCCTTTAAAAAAATTAAAAATCTCCAGAAATCTGGAGCTATCAGAGTTAATTTGGAAAAGGGTACATTTGTAGTGTTAAAAGAAAAGCATGTGACAAATTAATTAAGGAATTTTAACTACTGGCAACTGATTCATGCCCTCTCTAAATATGTCCCAAGAATTAAGGACATCATCAAGGTGTTTAGTGTGATGGTTGATGACAAGTCTATGTTGTAACCTACCCCTATCTGACCCCTAGAAAAATAATTTATTACAACAGAGAAACTAATTCATGAAGGAAAAGGTGACCACTGCATTTTGCTTCTTCATCTGCTCTGTAATCAAGCTGCAATTTCCCACAATACTTCAATACCAAAAACTGTTCAATTAATTCCTTCCACATTGCAAACAAAGCATGAATTACTTCCGTCAAATATTCACTCCTGAAGGAGTATTGATTAGTGCACATTAGCTGGATAAGTAAATATCCAGTGTTTCTGGTCTCCATCAGGCTGATACTTAAGGACCCTTGGCTCAAACACTTGTTTATGAATCCAGATATGTGGATCATGAATACTCCAGCATACAAGTTTGGCATTTGCTTTGCACAGGCTTACATCATGCTCCCAGTCACTTTGATTTTCAAAATGGCACCATTTTTTTGGACCTCTGGCATGAATCAAAAGTCACTGCAGTGAGCTTACAACGTTTGACACTTTACCTCCTGGAATCAAAATAACAAAATTTTGCTTTGCAAATCTTTCCCCCCCATTTTGAGTTGGAACTTCAGAGCCACGGAAAACCTCTCTGAGTTTTAGAGCCTCAGAAAAAAGTAGAAAGTAGCCCCATTCTTCATTTTAATTTTCACCTTTTAGTCATTTTTATAGCCCCAGCATTGCAGCCATCCCAGAGGTGGGATGTCTGGGATGCCTGCAAGCAGCCCCAGTGCTTGGGGAGCCTGGAGCACTGAGCAGCCAGTGGGCCCTCCCAATGTCACTTGCTAAAAAGAGCCTGAAAAATTAAATTCATTTCATAACCCCATATTTTTCTTTTATTGCCCACAACCATCATCTTTTACTTCACTGAAATGGTATGCAGGAAAAAAGAGCAGTGGGAAGATACAGATATTAATGAGGTAATGGAAGAAATGACTTAAAAATAATTCCAGGAAAATTGATTTTCAAAAGTTATAGTTCTGGCTCCTCACTTTGCTCGGGTTTAAAGTTTTAGTAGCCACATTTTCAAGCTCAATTCAAGCACAACCTATGGACTAGCACTTAAACCACCTCCACTCAACCAAAAAGAAAATTCAACACCTTAAAATACATTATCAAGTAATAAAACTCCAAAGTCTAGAGGACTGCCAGTCTTCAAATCTGATATATGCAAAACAGATCTATTTAAGTCCTGAAAGGGATCTTAGCAATAGATTAGGTGACAGTAATGTTTACCAAGAAGCAGAATAGAAAATCTAAGATGACAGAGCAAATTACATTTTCATCATGCTTTAGTTTCAAGCACAAAACATGCTAGAAGAATCCAGAAGTTAAAAGCACTGCTGTTAAAGGAAACTGCACCTAGAAAATTGATTCAAAAATCTACTGCCTACTAGGTTCATCATCTTGACAAGTGGTTAATTATTCCTTGCTATTTTGAGATTTGGGGAACCCCAAAATAAATTTAGAGACATCAATATAGAAAACAGTTTTTATCAAAGGAACTCTAGACCAAGGCAGACATTTTTTGCCTCCAGACATGAATTATTCTCTGAGTACAAGGAAGTGGCATGTCAAAAGGGAACCAAAAAGCCAACACAGTAATTTCTTATGCCAACACTTCCGATGCTGTCTGACAAATAACCTGCTGAGAATACAACTTTAAACAGCAGACAGGTGAATGCCAGTTGCTTTCCAACAGCAACAGGTGCAAGAAATCTTGAGGAAAGTACTCATTATGGGCAAGGCTCAAATGAGGTACTTAAAAATTGTGGCTTAATTTAGGTCATTTATCATCCTCCTCAAAGGCCCTTCTGTACAATTGAATTTTGAAGTGCTTTGTTTGCTCTTAGATCATCACAGCAGCTGTGGTATCACTCCAAGCAGATGTTTCATAGACAGAATGCCCAGCACATTTCCAGAAGAAACTCCAGTTCTGCCCCTGGATGTGGATTTGGCTGTGCAGGTGCCACTGGGCCAGGGGTCTGCACAAAAAAAGAGCCAGTGGTGGCAGACCCCAAACTGATTCTACTCTGGAGAGCTCCTGAATTTTTAACTGTCATTTTCCATTTGAAACAAGTGGATAATAAATCATCTCAGATGACTGTTATCCATCTCAGCTCTCTGCTGTGAAAATAAGAGGGAAATGGGATTCCCTGACTTTGCACTGCTAGGATTATTCCCCACATATGGTACACATGGTGCTTGTGTAAAGAGCAGGCTCATCTCAGCAGCTAACAAATAATTCCTGGGAGACAGAAGCAGTGCTCCCCTGGATGTGGCTTTCCTGCCTACCTGGCTGAGAATGCACAGCCTGAGAGCAGGGATGTGGTGCTGAGGGAATGCAGAAAACCCACTGGAGAAGTTACTTCACCCTTCCAAAGAAAACTTCTAAGAATGTGCCTCCTCTGCACAATGCACTGAAAATTCCTTGGCTGAAGAACCTGTCTGCAAAGGACGTGTCTGTCATTTGGTGTTGGTTTGGATATAAGAAGTGGAAAGGTGATGGGAGAAATAGATCCTTAAAATGAGCAAATGCTGTGCAGGTCAAACAGCTCTTGTAAAACGACCCATTAAAGGCAATCCTAGACTAGGAGGCACCTGAAAATTAGAAAAGTGCAGAATTAGCTCAAAACTGGCAGCTCAGCTCCATCTCACACGACATCTCTTCAGTTCCAACAAGCAGGAGGGCAGAGACATTTAACAGATATTACAGTTCTCTATTTAGACATGGTTAGGATGACATAATCACATCCTTTGAAGGCAATGAGGCACTTTCCAGTCCATTAGCAAGGGAGAAGGGTGTCATTAGACAATATCCGTTAGAGATTTAGTCATTAAAAAAAGTTTAACTCCAGGAGAGATGATAACTTTTGCTCATGGCTCAAGAAGTTTTGAAGAGATCTCTGGCTTGCTATTACCTCTAAAAAATTGCAAAACCAGGTATATTTTTGTTAAATTCACAAGAAACTATATATATAATGTTCACAAGAAAATATATATAATGGTAAGGGAGGCAAATTGATGTAAAAAAAAGAAAGAAAAATTTAGTAGGGATTCAAAAGCCAAGTTTTAAGAAATATAATCCTATGAAAGACAGGTAGTACCCAATAATCACAATGTCATCTTTAATATGGTAACAAGTTTAGACAATAAAAGTAACTGATATGTTAAAAATAGACTTTTGTGAGATTTTTATCCTTGTCCTACAAAGCATATGTTATATGGATTCAGACTTTTCTGCTTCTCAAATGTGAAAAAGAAGGTCAGCAGATAGTCAGTTGTGAAAACTTGTTTAATTAGGAAATTTTGAGATTGTTTCTGGGGAACTATCTATTCAACTTCAATTTAAATGTGACCATGGCTGATAATATTGTTGTGGTTGATCTGGATCATTGATAAAGTCCTTTGAAGAGTTACAAAGGGTTTAAAAATATGTTGAAATCTTAGGATAAAAATTGAGATCTACAAAATTACTTTAGAGCAGTTGGCCAAGTCATACAGAAAGATACTTAGAGATGTCAGCTTGCTTATCTCTCTCAAAATTTAAAAGTTCTTGGGTAAAGAAACTCAACATTAAGGATTTTTTAAATCAATTAACAAAGGCTCAAGAGAGAAAATAGCTGGCAATTAAACCAATTTCAGTTGAAACAAATAACAGCTTGATTAACTCATTCAAAAGCTCATCACATAAACAACTGGAACACCTCTGAGGGACATGGTGCAACAGCTTCACGTTTTTACCCCTCTAGAAATTGAGTGTTATGGCAGCACAAGTTTCTAGACTCAACACGCTGTTAGCTGTGTGAAGTGGAGCAGCCTGTGGAAAACAGGAGTTCCATCAAATTGATGTAACAGTCCCTTCTGGATTAAAACCCTGGGAATTCAAATCTGGGCCTGAAAAATGTTAGGAAGAAAAGAACCCCCTCCCCAACTACTTAAAATAAACCCACCTAACAGCCTCACCACCGCTGCATACTGTAATCTGCCACTTGAAATTATTAACATCTCTGGAGTCCAGTTTGTTAAATAAGGGGGAAGAAATGCTGGCTCTGTGCCTAGAAAACCTCAGCTCTTCCCAACAGCATCTCAGGCAACAATGCTTTTAGTTTCCATAGACTGTAACCACAGCTCGTCCTTTAACCCCACTTTCCAGAGTTAAGTAGGGATGACGTTGATATCCAGCAGAAAATTTGAATTTCCTGTCGGCATGGGCTCTTGCACTAGCTGTCAGTTATGGGTGAGGCAGAGAATTTATCTCCATCCTTATGAAGTCCTAAAACAATCATGAAAATCATTTCCTCTCCTTTCCAAACCCTCAAGGAACAGTTTCTTGAAAAGCACTTCCATATGGTGGTAGGTACAGGGGAGGACTCATTTGGCCAGAGATTCCCCCTCTCTCAGACAGCAGAAAGGTCCAAGATGGTTTTTGTTGGGTCTTGATGATTAAGGTGTTCCAAGGTACTGCTTTTCTTCTCTTTGCCTAGAAACTCCCACTTCAGGAAGTTCCTAGATATAGAAAAATACATAAGATTCATTAAGATTGAAACTTTTCAATTCTCTTTCGCTGATCACTCATTAAAAAGTAAAAAACAGATATTAAATAGAGGAAATGTTCATTTTTCAGAGACATGCTCTCATTCCCCTTTGTCTGCAGCAGGAGAGGAAGAAAGTTACAACACCTCAGTTACCTCAGTGCTGTGAAGATACAGAGGTTTATCCTGCCCAGTGCAGGCAGAAGTTGCTGGTCACCCCCAAAAAATTGTATTTTCATTTGTTCTGCCTGGAGAATAAGTTCATCAATATAAGAATACCCAAAGACATGCTGTTCATCCCATTTTTTAGCTAATTACAATCTAGAAATGAAATTTGTTTAAATCATACCACAGAGAAATTAGAGTTGTATGCAATAAAAATCACAGTAAAATTTGGATTTTTTTTCCCCCCTAGATAAAGAGACGTGGCCTAGGTTGCAAAAGGCTGCTTATCTCACACTGAAAAATAAAATCCTTTGAGCACTTGCATCAGTGTGATAATTTCCAGCTGAAAATTGATGAAGAGCCATTTTGTTCAAAGCCTTAATGTGGTGTGAATCTGCTCACGAGTCCTGGAGAAAATGATGAGATTTCCCTTCCTCATTTACCTGATGTCCCAATTCTATTCATTTCCCAGCAGGGGTAAAACCCCAGCCCAGCATCAGTTATTTGGCATCCTGATATCAATCTTCCTGGGGTCAGCATGCTTCATGGGGTGTTTTGAAGCACCAAAACTGAAGATATCCAGGCAGGGGAGGGGTGGGAAAAGGAGATTTTTTGACAGGCAAAGGGGTGAATTTACTGAGCTGAGCTTCAGCACAGCATCAGCACCAAGCCCAGAGGCAGCTCTGGGAGGCTCAGCAAGGCCTGCTGGGATTCATCTCATTTTAGGGGGCTCCAAATAGAGCAAGGAGCCTCAAAAAGGGCATTGGGACTTTCTTCAAATAAGAACAGCACTCTTTCTTACTCTCAAACTCTCTGCTCTTGGTTGGCTGGGAAAGCAGAGAAGGAAAAAAAGAGGGAAAAAATTAATAGCAAAATGCTAGGATCAGCTTCTTCATCCTACAGTGGAAAGGAAAGGAGAAAAGGGGTGTGGATCTACAAGAATTACTGGAGGAGAGCCCCAGGAAGCAAATATTCTACCCTAAAGAAATGAATTTGTACTCACTTTTTAACATTTGGTGGGTCATGGAGCTAATTGGGAAAGGGACTGAAAGTATCCATCTTTCCTCTGTGACTAGAATTATGGATAATGCTAAAGAATAAAATACAGAGTGATCATGCCATTAGGCTAAAAAAGTACTGTATAAACAGCACAAACCAAAGATATAAGATTTATATGAGCTGTTTGAACAGTTCTGCATTTTTAAATACAGCTTGGTAGCTGCTTTAAACTTTACCTTCAGTGAGTGCAAAATAATTTGTTTCTTCTGTCCTTGGCAGCTGGGAATGCAATACCACAGAACCACAGAATCCTCAGGGCTGGAAGGGGTCTCTGGAGGCCACCCAAGGCAGGGCCACCTGCAGCAGGTGACACAGGAACACACCCAGGTGAGGCTTGAATGTCTCCAGAGAGGGAGACTCCACCACCTCCCTGGGCAGCTCTTCCACTGCTCTGCCACCCTCAGAGTGAAGAAGTTCTTCCTCATTTTGTTGTGTTTTAATTTCTGGCCCTTGCTCCTCATCCTGCCACTGACCACCATCCTCTTGGCGTTGCCTTTGAGACATTTAAATGAAATAATGAGATCCCCTCTCAGACTGCCCTTCCCTGGCCTGAATCAGCCCAGCTCCCTCAGTCTCTCCTCAAAGGAGAGGAGGTGCTCCCTCATCATTTTTGTGGTTGGATTTTGGTCTGCTGGAGCCTCTCCTGTAGCTCCTTGACTTTGTTTTGATATTTTGATTGAGAATTTCTGAGGCAGAGCTGTTACAGAGACAGAAAAGGCAGAGATAGCACAGGCTGTGACAAGATATTCTGAGAGTTTGGATTCTGAATATTGTATGGAAAAACTCAAAATAAATGGGTACAGGCTCCATTTAAAGCCTTTACTATTTGCAAGACAGGAAAATGAATTCTTCCTTCAGTACATCTAAGCTGATTGCAGTTTACTGCAGAATTTTGGACTGGAATTAATTAGAGTTAGCAACTTTGATTTCCTTTGTAAAGCAGGATGCATTTAAATGGAGTCACTGGGGAGAGGTAGGAAGAAGATCACAACAGGCTGACAATTTTTGCCTGAAATGTTCTCCCAGCAAGCTGCACGAACCCCATCAGCAGGGGGTGGCTCACACAATTTGGCTGCTGGAGTCAGAAATGAAATCACAACCACATCTGGCTGATCTTTAAATGTCAGCAGTGCCTGCAGTGAAACTGTGGCCCCAGAGAACTGAAAACAAACGAGCTCAGGTACCTGGTGCAGCACCAAGGGTTTGATGTTCCTGTGCTGTTTGGAAGGAGGGAGGGGAAGAATTAAACCTGCAGGCTCAGAGTGTTGCTGGGCTGCATTCTGCCTCAGCTCTGCTGTTTTATCAACAATTATCCACTGCAATCTGGGTCTGGCTGGAACAGAAACAATACAATACAGCATTTACATTCCAGGGAGCAGGCACCACAGCTGTCCAACCCCTTTTTTTCCCCCCATTGATGCCCATGTTCCTTTCTAATCCATGAATTAGAGTGGAACATCCATCTAATCTTTGGAACAGGCTGTAAACTTGTATGTTTAATGTGAGAAAAGTATATTATCAGCTTGTTTTTCTCAATCCTGACAAGTTTGGGGAGTTTCTTTCTGATGGTTAACACCTATCTTGCAGAAGCTAAGTTAATAATCAATTAGTTGTGTAACTTTTAAGGCCTATCAATTTATTTTTGGACAAAGCAAATCTTGACCTTGGGTTCATATGACTGAAGTTCAAAAATAACTATTTACTGATACCAGCTGCTGTCTTTCCTCCTTTTGCTCTTTAGCTCTGGAAGAATAAACTCTTGAGAACAGGGAGGTGAAACCATTTACAGAATTATCCTCCACCTTTCCATTAAATTTGGTCAGTGACACTAAGGTAGAGTCACTTGAAGTTTTTTTGGGTGGAAAAAATGCATCTCTTTTAAAATGATAGTAACTTTCCCCAGCACCTATACAAAGGTAAAACAGATATACTAATAAAGAGATAGCATCATATATTATGCAGTTAAAAAACAAAAAAACCCTTTCAAAATACTATGTGTTTCAAATATCATTCTTAGCACTCTGGACATTTGAAATTATTAACTGGGTCAGACAGATAGTTCAAAACCCTAAAACTTACTAAATGTTCATTCCAAATACTAAATTTAATAATCAATGTTTTACATCTCTTTGTGGTGTTTTGTGTTTTCTTCCTCTCAGAGTGCTAACAAGTATCTCTGCCGTGGCAGCAGTTTTATCTCAGGTTCAGTTGCACATTTAGTTTGTGATTAAAAATAGGACATTTAAAAATTGATTTGTTTAGTAGAGTAAATAAGAAACATAAAGCCTGAAAAGTCTAATAGTGCTACACATATCTCTGTGAAGAAACCTATAAAAATAAAACAAAAACCACAAAGACTCACAAGCTTATTTGGAGCACCAAATACAGAGGCAACAAGACAGAAGTATTCTCATCTTCAGTGTTTTTGTGCTCTCAGAACTACCCACTGGGCACTTTTTTTTTTTTTTTTCATGTTTGCACACTAAACTTGAAGCTCACACGAGTGAAAAAGGGAATATCATACAGTTTTCCTGTTCTGTTATCCTCACCCATGTCCAGTCAGCATTTCCCATGGAATCATGCAAGATATCTTGGGATTGGTCCCTGGGGTTGTTCTAATTTTGGCCAAAAGGATCCTTTCCTGATAATAGCTTGTCCATACTGAAAACTCCCATTAGAAGCAAGAGCTCCAAAATGATCCTGTCAAAACACTCTCAAGCAGCCTTACTCCTGAATCATGTTTATTTTCCCCTTGGTACAGCCTTGCATCACGAGTTCTGGTGTTTTCCCACCTCTTCATCCTGCAGCAGTCAAAGTTCCCATATTTTTTGCCAGCCCCCCTGCTGTTTACATGACTGTAGGTGATGGAATCTCACTGCTCACGGGTTTTTCTGCTGTCTCCTGGTGATGACTCCCAGCACGCCTTCTCCACCACTTTTCTCCTCTCTCCAACATCTTTGAAAAGGGCCAAGCTTTCCCACTCTGCTGCTGCTGTCACAAAAAACCACAGTACTGGAGTATTTTCCTCTCTTTCCTCTCAGATTCATCCCATTCCCAGTTATTTTCACTCCATCCTTAACAGAGCCAAATATCCCCCTCCAGTGCAGACAACGAAATCTTTCATTCTTGTTTTAATTTTCTCACCTTAACAAATTACCTTCCTTTCTGCAATGTTGCCCAATGCACACTCCAAAACCAGGGCATAAAACACTCTTCAAATCTGGAGTTTACCTTGAATTTTTTTTTAATTAGTCACCCTGCAACTCTTGCTTGAAAAGAAGAGACACACTGATTTTCCCCTGTACTCCACTGCCTATGTTTTAGGAATTGGGATGCATTATTGTCAGGGCCATCAAGTACTGTAGAATTTGAAAAGCATTTCCTTTGCAAAAAAAAGAAAGAAAGTTGTTGAAATATCACAAAGAAAGATTGATTCATCTCTCAAGAAAAAGTCACTGCTGTCTCATGGGTAGTTTTGGCAAAATCATCTACTTGGATTAATATCAAGTGCTTACTTCCTCCTTCCCTTCCTCCTTCCCCAACTGACTACTTAGTCCTAGAGAGTGAGGCATATGAAAATCCATGTTTTCTTGAGGGCTTCTCTGTTTCTGAAATTATATCCTGCCATTGGAGACCAATAAAACTGCAAAACTTTGTGTAAATTGCTCTTGAGTTGGAAAATTACTGATTTTGCAAGCAAAGGATGTGACTTTTTATGCTAAACAAGCATCATTCATTCTGGCCTAATCTAAAATAATACAAGGCTTCAGAGACAAAATGGGAAAAAAAAAAAAAAAGAGAAGAAACAGGAAAAGAAATCCAGGTGTCCAAGACCAGTTACTGAAAAACCTAAAAGTCAACTAAATGTTATATTGAATAATTTGGTGTCAATTACCTTTGCTGAGGCCACGTAGGACCCACAGGCAGTGATCTGGGGACAGAGTCAAAGCCATGAGTAGCTACACACACATATATTTTTGGCAGTGATTTTATATTTAATCTTCTTATTTCTGACTTAATTTTGAGGAAGAAGAATAATTTGTTCTGCATTCACATGCATTCAAGTGTTCTTCTGCCTATTGTGCCACTGATTATTTGTTTATAAAATAATAAACTTTTCTGAATAATTTTTTTCTCATGTGCCAGCAACAGTGCTGCAGTTTATATGATTTAGGATCAGCCATGTTTTGGGCTATGAATTATACAGAGATCAGAGTAATAAGAAAAGTCATTCTTTATCTTTCTCAGCGAGAATAAAATTTCTTGTCTTCTTTCCAAAGCGTTAATTTTTGAAAATGAACAGAGTCAGCAATCAAAGCATCCTTTGCTTGCCAAAGAAATAAATTTTCATGTATCACATGGGGGTTTGCAGTTTTTAACGGAGTTGCAAAGAAGAAATCACACTTGACAAGCCATCCAAATTACTGTAGATTTACAATTCAACCAGTAAATAAAGGCTTTTGTTGCTAGAAAATCTTACAGCCCTAATATATCTTTTATCTTTCTGTGAGTGATTTTTAAGGGATGCTTCAATTTTCTGTTGGAAGAGACTTTGCTCAGACATGAATGCCCAGGGATGAGCTAAGTGTTGTGAGAAAAGAGAGCATTTCCCTTCATGGCTATCAGCTGTGTTGTCAAATTCACCCCTGGACAAAACATCCAGATAGTCCTGCTGAGTGGAATAATCAATTTCTCCTCCAGAAATTCTTTGGTTCACAGTCTCAGCAGCTGCTCTGGTTTCTGTGTTTGCCTGCTTGGCAGAAAATCTGTCACCATTTTAGAGTTCAAAATGTGTATTTTTTTTTCTCTGCATTTTCACCAGTGTCCTCTTGTGTCTCTTTCCCTGTTGTTTCTCTCCATTTTCATCCATCCCTTTGGAATTAAGTAGTCTAAAATCTTCTGTCACCCAATTAAAAGTCAACAATGTGTTTATTCCCCACACACCAAGAGGTCTGTCCTGAGCAAGTAATTGCTGTAAAACAAATATATAAACACCATAAAGATTTTATCAGGTGAATAACTGATCAGATGGGATGCAGAAATTAGGGCAAAGGAGCAGCTTCACCACTGAAAAGATCTTAAAGCTTAGAAACAAAACTTCTCTTCACAAACCTGACATTGTCTTCACTTCCCTGACACAGTATCCATATTGGTGAGCACAGGGATTTCTCACATAGAGGTAGAATTAAAAAAAAAAAAAGAATTCTTCAGCTGAGGGAGAAAAGAGATGGGTGAAAAAAGCCTCAGGGCACATGGAATAAACAGTGATGCAAGCCAGACTGGTGACCCACGCTGCTCCCAGCCCAGATTCTGCATTAGGAAGGCAAGGTTGGCCCTTCATGCCAGGAGGGCCACAGAGGAGCAATGGAACAAAGCCCTCCTGATAAGGAGCACCCATGCTGATTAGATTTCACTCTGCACTTGCTGCTTTCAGAAGAATTTCAAAGGTTTCTCATTGCTGTTTGAGGTCGTTTGTCTTTCTTCCATCCTTGATTTTTTTTTTTTTTTGGAGAGGGTGTTCATTTGTTTGTGGTTTTTTTTCCTTTTTTGTAAGGAGTCTGTTGTGCTGCCTGCTTGTTCTTGATACTCAAAACTCCCTGCTTTGAAATCCTGCTGCTTTCACCCATTCCTGACTCTCCACTGGATACATCTCCTGACCTTTACTGATTTCCCCCTCAGGGTGACCAGCATTACTCTCCTGTAATCAGGAAAAAGCCCAGTTCTCAAATTTTTAATATATGTATCTGTTTTGCTTACCTGAGTTATTCAGCAGAATTTGTAAACCAAAATTGCAAAGTTTTCTTTTTAAATAAGAAATTTGGATTGGTGATCCTGAAGAATTTTTATTTTTTGAAACTACTGACCTTTTATAGTTCTCTTTGATTTCTCCCCAATGAGGCACTCAAAACATTAAAAAAAAACAATTAAAAACACCCTTTGCTCTCTGTAACTTCCAAGAGCAAAGTTGGATCAAATTCCGATGAATTTTTAATCTTAAATTTAATATAATTATTTCCTAAACCTCTGTTTCAGATTTTTTCCCTGTGGACAGATAAATCTTTTGCATTTGTTCAACACAAAAATATTCTAACCATGTCCTCAAGTCTTTCACACAGTGCCATAAGTTTTGGTTACAAAATAAACAGAAAATAATCCTCATTTTACAGACAAGCAGACAAAAACAACAGTCACAAAATCCTGAATACAGCCTCCAGTTTTGACTTCTGCGTCCTGTCAGCTGGGCTAGCATAAAGTACAAATTCTGACATCTCCCAAAAAATACAGGGAGCTTCTCATATCTGTTAGTTATCAAAATATTAACATTAAAAACAATTAAAGAGGTAAGGTAATAGTAAAAGACTGAGTGAGAAGACTGGTAAGGGTGATAAGAAGGCCAACCAGAAAGCCCAGCTCCAATTTTTGGGACTTTAAGAGATGTTCTGCCACCCTTTGCCATCACCAAGATTTTCAGAACTTCCTCTGAGCTGCAATGAATCACTTCATGCTTTCCTTCATTTGCTTGCTCAGGAAGATTATCCTAAATTATCAAAGGAAAATGATAATAAATTAAAAGATCATAAATTATCAAAGGAAACTTCCTTTGTTCAGTTGTCTCTGCTGATCTGACAAAGTGAGCATCAGGAGAAGCCACCCCTGCTCAGAACCCATCTGAAAGGGAAATCGTACCACATGTGAAAATAAATTAAAAAAATAAATTAAAAACCACTTTAGCACCCAAGACAATGTTGTCATAGAAGTCAGTCAAGGAAATGGTAAATCATTAAAATGATCAAATAAAATGAAATGGGAGTATTTGGCTGAGATTCCTACTGCTTAATGTTTTTCCCCATTCCTGGTCAAAAGGGGTCCTGACAGAGCATTTTCCGGAATTTTATCCAACTTATTCTGAAATGTCATCATCAGCAGGAGTGACAGAGAGCAGCTCAGTGTTCCCAGCAGCAATACTGGCAAACAACCCCCTGTGGGCATCACCATTCCTACCTTTTCCTGCAAACCTGAGCTAAATCCATGGCAGCTTCCCCCACTTTGACCCTAAGCCACCATGCCAGGACCATCAAGCTCTAGCTCATGTGCTGCTCAGGACATTTTCATCATTTCATAGCACATGAAATAGTCTATATTTCATTTTATCATCTCATTTCTTTATTTCACAGCCCTATTTCAGCCTTTGCACAGAGCCATGAGGTGAGCAGCCACCACAAGCCTTTGTGATCTGCAGGTGGAGGAAAAACATTTTGAGTGTTCCTTTCTCAATCAATTGATTTCTTCCCCTCTTCCACAAATACATCTCTACCATTCTGGGGAAATATGCCCTGGAACATTACATCTTAGGCTTCCTAGATATTGGAGAACTTTTATAGGTGCTTGAGACAGAAGCCCCAAAGATTTGCTTTGCAGAAGTGTCTTCTGCAGCACTGTTCAACTGAGGAAATATATTTGTGGAGTGTTGAGATTCCACTTTCCCCTGGGGTCAAAGCTGGCCTGACCATACACCTTGGTGTTGTGTGTGACAAGCAGCTCACATGATCCACACAGTAACACTGACTAAGAATAAAAGACTCTAACACCTCCAAAGTGCTGACATATCAGTCCAAAACAGTCACTGAGATCTGGTTGTGGTTTAGTTTACAAATAAAGATCCTTGATTGAGTTGCCTTTTTTAATTTTCTCTTTCTTTTATTTCCTCTTGTAAAAGTAATAATTTAAAAATTTCTAGCTCTTTATTTTTGCCTCTAGGCAGAACTCCCTTCCCTACACCCCAGCACTTTGGTGACTCTGGGGAAATTGAAGATCACGTGGGCTGCTTCACTACCCTCTTCTGGAGAAAAAACTTACCAAACTCTTTCTTGGTTATGTAAGTGTCAGATGTGAAATCCTCCTCAAAACAAACTGGTCTGTGCTGGCCAGAGCTGGGTCAGACACCAGAAGCCCTCAGTGCTGGCAGGGTTCATGGCCCAGGAGGAAATTCAGTCAGGCACAGCCATGGGAGGCACACCCTGCGGTGATTCCCTCCCTGCTGCTCCCCTCCATCATTCCCTTCCCCATTTTCCCCATGAAAAGGTGGGAGAGGAGTCTCAAAAGGCAAAGAGGAGTTCAGACTGCCTAATGGCTCCAGCAGGGAGGGAAAAAAGAGCCCAGTGCCAGACTGCAGACTGAGCAGAGGTAACTGCTGCTTTAATTTCCAGAGGCCTTCTCCCCCAGACATCAAAATCTCCCATATTACATCAGGGCCCTGCAGAGCTGATGTTGGAGAGTGAGAGAAGACAGGTTGATTGTCTGAAAGGACTTGGATACCTGGGCCTCAGCCCAGACTTCTGCAAGCACTAAATGAGTTACTCTGGGTTCATTATCTATTAGAGGAAACTGGTTAAAATCAAAAGAATTTTCATTTTAAACCTCTCTAGTAGTCAAATCTGATGTTTTTTAAGCAAAGATGGGACTTGCTCCTGCTTTACATCTTTGAAGGAATGTATTTCAGATAATAGTTTTTGATATATATTCCTAACATAGTCCTGAAAAATCATTAATTGTTCAAATTAAGCAGGTTGTACGTGCTCACTTAAAAATAAAACCACATTTGGAATGTCTTGGACATGAAATAGATATACTATATAAATATATTCATACACTGAATCAAAGAGAGACTTTGCACATCTCTGCTGAAGGGAGTTAAAACTGCCATAGGAAAAAAAACTTGAAGGTAAAATACATTTGAAATAATAAGTTGCAATGCAGCAACATTCAGGGAGCTAAACCATTTCAAATAAAACAATGTAACCAAGCCACAGAATGAAACACACAAAGAACCTGAACTGGATCTTTCTGCTGTTAAAATTTTGACTTAAAATTCAATTGCTTAAGACAGCTTGCTAATTCTTGGAAATACTCAATTAATTGCAAATACTCAAAAAAATTAATTTATATAACCTATGTTTTCACTTTTTACAGTAAAGAATTTTGGGTGAGACTCCGCATTTCCAGAGGCTGTCACTGAAGAGAATATTTTGTGTTTGCTTTATTGCTACTGATGGCATGGGTGCAATTCCAGATACATGAGGCCCATAAAGGACACTTAGCCTTAAACTGAGGCAGAAATCCTTGATAAAAGGTAGCCTGCACCTTCCTCTAAACCTAAAATTCTTCAGAGACTCCTCCATTCACACCAAGACTGGGAATGTATTTCTACTTTGCATGGAAGATGTCCATGAATGCCATAACCAGGAATGCAGCCAGGCAGTGCCAGTGCAGCTGTAGTTGTAGCCTGAATTCTGGAATTCTGCTGTTTAGCAGTAGGAAGCAAACCTTTCAGGGTGGGATGTGAGCAGACAGCTCCTCATTCTGTGCAGGATTCAGGCTGTGGCTGTGATCAGCTCTTCCACTTGATGTGTTGGTAATTTTGGCTGTGGCACACACACCACCAGGTGGTTGTCAGGATCTGTTGGGATTTCTATTTGATCAAAATGTTTATTTGATAGCTTTCCTTGATAAATGGGTGAAGCTATGCCATTCTAGGCACAGCCCTACACATCTGCATCTTGCTCTATCAAATACAGATCCACATCTGGAGCTGGGGAGTTGCTGGATGTTCCTTTTGCCATTTAAATTCTTAAAGAAAACCAAGAGGTGTCCTCAGACACTGGGACACTGCAGAAGAGGGGATTCAAGGGCGATCTGCTCTCCTGTGGCCCCAGGAATTCATCACTGTGGTGTCAGGTATCTTAGAGCCTCAGGGAATGAAAAGATGTCCTTTCTGAAGGACGTTATCAACTGGTATTTTAATTTAACACATGCTGGCTGAAGGACAGAGATGTCATCATAATATTTGGCTGCAGTTTCCCAGACTGTAAGTCCATGCCTGGTTTCAATTCTCTGCCTCCTGCCTTCCCCTTACATGGCACCAACATCTGGGGAATTATAAAACCAGTCTCCTTAAACTCTCTTTTTAACTATTATTTAATATCTATAAAGATTAATATCTAATATATGTAAGATTTGCCAATACATAATAAATGGTATATTTAATAACTATATACTTAATAAATGTGTTTAATATATCAATATTTATATAAAATAAATATGTATTTACTATTATTTAATATAAATATGTATATTTAAAAATATCTAATAACTATATATATATATTAATTGGGTGGGGGGGGTGAGATGAGCATCAAATTACACAATTGTACACCTAACTGCACAAACCAGAATTTTAACAGGTTGAAAATGCAGTGTACTGAGAAATGTTTGAGACTATCAGCATGGACCAGGTTGAAAAGAACTGTGTGAACACCACAAAAATCAGTGATGAAAGTGTGTTTCTTTCACTCAGATTTCATTTTGTAGAAGGAGAGTGAAGAAACATTAAGTTTTCTAAAAGCATTATTGCCAATAAGTGCCTTCAGAATAGCAGCTATTAATAGTAAATATACTTATAAATAGTAAGGTTGTGTAGGTATACATCTGAACAGGCTTCATCCTTATTTCTCAGATTTGAAGCATGATAATATCATAACCAGGTGAAGTAAGAATAAAAAACATCAGACAGTTTGAACATTCAAATCTGAAATTTATAACTATCTCTCTTGAATTTGCTCTGGCCTGTAACTATCCACACAACTATTTCCTCTAAAAATTTCCCACCAGTTGGAAAAATAAGTCTACCCTATTAGCAAGAAGCTGAGGATGTAAAAGGAAGAAAAGAAACTGCCAATAAAACCTGGGCCATGGAGCAGAGTATTCTCAGTCAATTGCCTGGCAGCCACACTGCTCACCTCAGTGTCCTCTGCTTTAATTTAGATAAGCTGCCAGCTGCATAGAGAGGTTTTCTCCACACCTAGAAGAAAAGCCCAAGTTGCTCTCAGAGTAGTAACAGATACTTTTTCTTATTAGTTTCTTAAGGCTGTAGAAGAGAGGTAAAGATATTTTGAAAACAGCACCATGACAACAGAAGGAGAACAGGAGAACAAGCAGGAGACCTGAAGCTCACCAAAATATTTTTCTTTCACTGAAGCTCTTCCCATGGCTTGGCCCAAGCTGAAGGGCTCTGGGGCATCAGAGCTTTGTCTTTTCCTTTGGAAGGAAGGAAAACTTTCCCCAGACCAAGGGCTTTGCTAAAAGCTCTGCAGTGGGAATTCCATATTTTGTTCCTACCCCCTTGTTTGCTCCCTTGGGAGGGTGATTAGCCCCCAGAAAGCTGTGATGGAGAGCAAAACCCAAGGCATGCAGCAAGTCACACTCTGTGCATATATTTATACCTGACTTTTAATGGAAACCAGCTACCTTGAAACTATGAATTAAGACCAAGTTAAAAAACTTGAGTGGCTTTATTGTCAATTAAAATTCTCATCCTGCTGATATGAGCCTGAATGCTGCTCCTGCCAAGTTGCCAGGAGTGTCCCTCTTACCTGAAGAGGGGTTTTACACAGGAATAGACAAGGAGGGAGCCTGGTTAGGCTGAGAGTTTTTAATGTATCTGGTTCTGGTAGCTTATTCTTACTCTTTATAGTCATTAGGCATCCAGCCCTTTAAGCATTTATCTCCCAGACATTTAAAGTGAAATAAAAACTGGCATTTTTATCATCCTCACTTTTATAGGTTTTCAACTCAGCCTCATTCATTCATAGCAAATTTCCCCAAGTCAAGTCCTAGTATCTGTGTGCACACCCTCAGCAAATATCAGCTCATGTTGGTGAAAATAATCCCCCTTCTTGTGGGTTTGAAAGAGAATCCATTGCTTTTCACAAGAATGCACATGGACAGAGGATGGGACCACTGGAGCTTGGGCACCAGAGTTTTGAAAGAGAATGAGCACAAAAGTTTGGCTGTTCAGTGCAGCCTGAACACGGCAATGCAATTATTTGGTTTTTGAAAAATCAGGCCCTTCTCAAGGTCCCATAAGCCTTAAAAATATTTTGTAGCCTTATAGCTTGTTCAACAGGCTGTTTCTTCAGCAAAAATAAAAAAAAAAAAAAAAAAAAAAAAAGGATTGAATAAGACTGAAGTCAGAATAAATTCACAAAACCTTCAAAGGCACAAGGGGGGTGTAGACTCAGCTCCAACTGTCCAGGTCAGATGAACTTTAGGGTCCCTCCCAACCCAAACCATGCTATAAGTTCCTCATTACTGCTTCTGTGCCCAAAGCCTTCCTAATTTTAGCAGCCTCAGAGTGCCACCCAGCCATCCCCCCTCCCCAGGAAGGGCCCTGGGGGCTGCTGGCCACCCCCAGCCCCCCCTTGGGCACCACCAAAGCCAGATCTGGCTTCCCCCAGCTGCAGCAGATGTCTTGGGGTTTGGGCCAAAGGAAACTTTGTAAGGCTTTTCCTCCCTTTCAGGGAGGAATGCCAAAACAGTCAAGAAATGGGAAATATATAACTTTGTTCAGCCTTCCAAACCAGGAGGGAAATGCTGCCGTTGGATTGTTTGGAAGGGTGTAAGGGGCCAAAGGCTGCCCTTGAAAAAAAAAAAAAAAAAGGATTTGCACCTGTGTAACTCAAACATCCCTGTCTGCATAAAGGAGGGGGGGGGAATTTTTCTCTCCATTTCAACATATAATTTTTCTAAAACTTCTCCAGACAAGCATAAAATAGCAAGGTCTTTTTTAAAAAGTAACTCCAGAATGGAACAAGGAATATTTTCATACACAAATCTGCTACTTTACCTTATCACACTGAGATTATGATGTTTAGCTTCCTTCAAAACACAGGCAAGCCTAAGAGTCCTAACCAGCCAATTCTTTGTTTAACCTAGATTTTAAAATTAACTGTGCCAAGCTTGTCACCAACCCAAAAATTCACTTAGTTTTTAAAATTCTAGTTACTTTAAATAAATTAGACAGTCCAAGAGAAGGGATATATATTCTTTATCTGCTTGTATTTGAATTTTCTGTTTGTAATTTTTCCTGCCTTGATGATGCACTAAGATGTCTGTTTGTGGAAATAATGTCCGTTTTTGATTATCACTCATAAGGATTATGAACAGCTTGAACATTTACACTTCTGCAGACACACTGCTTGTAGACCTCTCTATAGCAAAATTAGAGTATTTCATCTGAGTAATTAATTATTTCATGGAGAAACCAAGCTGTTCAATTTGAGATAAAGCCACTGCAAGAATTCCGAGAGCAATCCTTGAAGGCAAAAGACTGAGCACATCTGCTACACTCTTGATCTACAGGATAGATTTTTTTTTTTTTTTGGCCCTTTAGATGGATGGATGAATTAAGAAGCCACTAGGCTCCTGTTCAAACTAAAATATGAACAAGGTGGTTTTCAGTTATTCCACTTTCTTTTGGTGTGGGATGGTTAAAAAAAGCTGAAATCGCACTCACTCAATATTTAAGCAAATCAATAAAACACACTCAACTCACACTTTTTCTGGAGATTCACAGCAAGTTCCAGTCATGAGAACAGCATTTTTCCTGTGAGCATGAGCCTTTTAAAACTCCCAGACCTGTAAATCTCTGAGAGCTGGAACACACCCAGGACTCTGTGAAGTCCTGGTGATCTGAGCTTGGAGCCCTCCACATTGCTCTGGCAGCAGGGCAGGTATTAGAATATGCCATTATTTATGGAAGTGGTCAAAACTTCGTGGAAATAATAAGGTTCTGATGACAGATAGGCAAAGCTTTTGTTAAAGTAAGAATTAAAGGCTTAACATTATAGGTGGGATTGAAAATGTAACCAAAACCCCAATTTGGTGAACTTACACAAGCATTCAGAAAAACAAAAGTACACAAATCACACATGGATTCTTTAATCTGTGTGGAAGAACACAGTGGAGCTGAAAGTGTCAAGCCACAATTTCAGTCAGTCATCTATTTCAAAAACCTGTTTTTTTCCACACATTGCTTTTAAATGTGTACAGCAATTCAGGAAAGGTTCCTCAACAGATCGGTGGAATCAGAAAGTAGTCCCAAGGAAGACAATTTATTTTATTTTACAAATTAGTCTCTTCACCTTTAATTATCTAGTCTCTTTACCTTTGATTATTTATTCATTATTTATGAATTAACTGAAGCCTTGTTTGTGTCAAGTTTGCTCTTCAAGCACATTTGGGTACCCTAGTTGCAAACACAGCCTGCCTGTTGTTCTTGAATTATTTGGTATATACTTCACTTTGTATTATGGGGGCCTGACAGTTCAGAATAAAAGGCTTTACAAATCACACACCTTTCTTTTTCTGTCAGGCTGAATTATCATTTATTAGCAACAGTGATATTGAAGGTTATGACTCCTAAAGTAACTTTTTTTCTTCTTTATGTCTACATATTTTCATAGTCTGAGAGTCCCATTCTCACTAAAAACCACAGCCATACCTCGTATTATCTGAGTTAAAACCACTAATGTCCAAGGGTTTTGGATTCCCCAGCTTATTTACAGGTTTTATTTAATTAGAAAGAAACCATAACTTACACAAACATTTCTGAGAATGTGTGAACATGCATGTTGAGGTCAGGAGTTCTGTAAGAACTGCAGTTCAGATCACCTGGGAACAGCCCTACGGTGGCTGAATCCTTTCAGAGGAACACTGCAGCAAGGCTTGCTGCTCCTCAGGAAAGTATTTTCTAGAAATGATTGCTACAGGCAGGTGAAAAAGCCATTTTTTTCCATTATATCCATGATGCAAAGGCAAGTAGAGTGCAGATGTAGAAATATCTGTCTGAAAGGGAAGAACAAAGGCCTGGGATAATGAAAGCTCTGTATTTCAACGCACAAGTACAGTCTTTATGTTTGTGGCAACAAAACAGAATTCTTTTGTAATGGATCATCCCAACCTCACCAAAACATCTGGTCATCTTTTCCCATCTGGACTCTTTTTTTCTTTTTTTTTTTTTTTTTTTTTTTGGCTTTGCATATCTTGGGACTGGTGAAGGTGAAGCAAGTGCTGGCAAAGCAAACCAGTGAGAAGGGTTTGATGGTTTGGGGCTCAGCCAAGAGGACATTGTCCAAGCTGTTCCACATTGACCCCCAAGTGCCTGAATTCTCCAGCAACAGAGAAAAGCCTCCCATGGGACAAGTAATTCAATCTTTCTCTGGCTGGCTCAGGTCTTCTTACCAAAGGCTACGAGTTCATCACGACCTGAAATGAATTAAATGGAACTCTCCAGTTCAGAGCTATTGAAACATCACCTGCAGCTTTAACTCTCGCTTGGGAGACCTGAAATATGATAACTATTTCCAGTTGCTTCCATTTGCAGAAATCCTCTGTACATAAAAAAGTAATGCCAAGGTATTACATGGCCCTAAATACATGGCTGTTATCAGTTTGGAAGGATTAGCACCTCATCCCTTCATAAACAAACCTCACCCACTTTGTGCTCGCACTGCAAAGATCCCCTGAAAACTTGAAGCAAAATAAATCAAAATAGCTCAGATGACTGATGAAGACTCATCTGTTTTTATGGGTTCACAGCTGCCTAATTTTTAGTCTAACAGTGGGTATGATGGCTGTGGCCTGTTCCTCTGCCCAAAAATAAACTTTCAACTTGTAGAAACACCAAAGCTGGTAGCAGTTACTCTCTGATAGGAATTCTCTCTAGCAATCTTATTCAGAGCAGAACTAATAAATGTACTTTTAAAAATAAAATAAGGCTCTATCTAAACTCTTCTTATTTTGACAGAGTAAATCCTTCTTACCAGTACTTTCCCAAATCTTATGCCCAGAATTTTAATGAGCTTTGATTTTTCAGTCTTTTTTTTCCTTCTTTCTTCAGTTTTATCTGCCTCCTATCTGGAGATGTGCTGCAAATGCTCTGTGGTGCTCCAGACACTCTATGATTTTGGGAGCATCAGGTGAAAATGAACAACAACTCCCAGGCAGTTTTTAATCTGTTGTGAGTGGAAATGAACCTTGAAGAGGTGAAAAATCTTTCAAAGAATGAAGGCAAGGGACTCTCTTCTAGTCAAGGTGCATTGAAATTTGAAAGGAAATGCATGGAGCAGGAAAGGGCCAAGAGCAGCAGGAACAAAGTGGAGGAAGGTGGTGAAGGAATCCCTCACACCCATACTTGTGAGGCTGAGTCTGGAACACTGCATCCCACCCCACCTCCTGAGTCCCCAAGACAACACCAGACTTTGATAAAGTCATGCTGCAGGAACCAGGATGAGCAGGGGGCTGAAGGATGAGTTCTAGGAGGAAAGGCTGAGGGGCTGGGGCTCCTTCAGGCTGGACAATGGGTGGCTTGGAGGTCACCCAGCAGCTGCCCCTACTGCCCAGGGGGAGGTCAGAGGCAGGCCCTTCCCTGGATGATGGCAGAAGCTGAAACCAACAATTCCTGCTGGAAATACAGAAAATCTTTTCCTCCATAAGATCAGTGAGGCAGAGGAGCAGTTCCTGCCCAGTGCACTCTCCAGTCTCCATGTATTTCAAACCCTGGCTGGGGCAAGCCCTGAGCAACCTGGGCTGAACCCGTGGCTGACCCTGCTCTGAGCAGGAATTTGGATTAGAGGCTTCTCAAGCTCCTTTGCAAACCCAGATGCCCTCTGATCCCATGAAAATTCATGTTTGCCCCACAGGTGTTTCTCTCATGACTCTTTCCAGCTCCACAGAGCTTTTAAGAGATTACTATAAATATTTTAGTGGACTCTTGCCTGTTCCCCTGTGATCCTGAAGTCCTGCTGTCACCACTTAGCAATGCAAAAGAGATCATCAGTTATCTTGTGAGACTTTCACACACACCTCGCAGCGAGAAAGTGTCAAGGTACAAATTCTGTGTTAATACACCTGCAGGGACAATCAAAGACAGGAAAAAGGGAGCACTTAAAAAGGGCTAAGAAAAGGTATTATTTATATAATAATAATATTCAGTCAAGCCTAATACATACAGAGAAAGTACAGCAGCCACAGCAGCATGCAAAGCTATGATAAAAAAGACTAAATATTGCAGAAAGGGGTGTACAAGACAGGATTTCTGTGTGATGTAGCATTTTGGGCCTCTGGGACACCTGCAAGTCTTAATTTACTGCACCAGGAGCTGTTGGTGCACCCCCTCCCCATCACCACACTCTGTCCTCCCAGCACTCATCCAGGCTGGGGAGAGCACAAACTGTGCTGGGGCAGTTTCTGGCTTGTGCTGCCTCATGGATGCAGATTTCCTAAACAGCTATGTAACCTCCTCTGGAGAACTGTTCTCCTATGGAGAACCACAAGGAGAATAACCCAGCACCTCTAGAAGAACTACCACACATGCACTCCTCAGAACCCACCCCTAGAGCTGTGTACACAACCTGAAACATCTGCCACACTTAGGGCTGCTCGAGCAAAAGCAGAATTTAAAAAAATAGATGTGCACTGTTATCCAGACACGGTGCTAATATCACCAACAAGAAAATGTGTCCTCTGCAAAGTTCAAAAAGGTTCAGAAAGGTAAGGCGGGCATTATAGAGAAGCTCATTTTCTGAGGTGCTATTATTCCCTTGGAAGACACTGCTCAATCCTTCAGCAGCTCCAGCAGTTGGTAGGAAGGCAGTGCATTTGCAGAGTCTTTTGGAGCATTTTAACTGATGTCTCTGCAGGAGAATGGCACGAGTACCAGAGCAGCCAGCTCAGCCTTTACTGACACCACTGAGAAGATAAATATTCCCCAGATCTCAGCTGGATGAGCCAAGCAGTAAAGCTCAGCTCCCAGCAAGCTCCCAGCCCAGCCCTGGTTCTGTGTTTTAAAGTTTCTGGGGTTTTGGTTTTAGCTGAGTGCAAGCACTCCATTATTGATCTGTAATCTGGGCCATTTCACAGAGCCCTGCAGAGTAGCAGGGAAAATAAGGGTCTCTGACAAGTAATAACTCCTTTTCACCTCTATTTTTGATTCTATCTCCAGCCATCAACCTTCCAAAGGCACCTGTAATGAAAGCTCCTAGGCAAATGAAAGCCAGGTCCCTTCCATAAGTCACAGCTAATACACCATTAAAAATACTTCTGAGGATTTATAGCCCCCAAAAAAGAATACACACTGCACAGAGAGCATCTTATGGGAATACCTCTGGGCCACAGAACTGGGAAATTTCATCCTTGTCAAAGATGGACTTTATTTAAGTTTCTGCTAACCTCAGCAACATAATTATTTTGGTTAAGGACTGCATTAAAGAAGAATTAGCTAAAATAAATTGTATCCCCCTTTTGATCTGAGTATCTCTGCAGATATTTAGAAATGGGGATTGGTAGTAGTGCCCCTCCACTCCACCTCTTACATTTCCCTGTGATCAGTTAGGAAACCACTGAAAGCAGGGATATTCTGAGCTGGAAAGCACAGTAAATTTAACAGGTTTACAGGTTCACTGCTCCTGAATGCTGCACAGCCCTCAATGCAGGCAGTTATTCATTGGAGGAGTAAAGCTTTGTTTGCCCAAGAGCCCTGGAAAGGTCTCAAATAAAGTTTACTCAAGTACATTTGCAGAGGTGTCACTGGGAATCCCCATAAAATGGTCCTTAAACTGCATTTAACAGGCTTTACTTGATTAATTGAGAAATATATTGGCTGCTATTGGTGATTAGTAGACACCTAAATGTTTTCATTTACAAGAATCTTACTAAGGAAGCATTTAAGGAGAATAAAACTTTAATTTCATTTTGAAAAACAAATCAAACCACATAGATTTCTTTAACACATCACCTGAGCACACCATGTTGAACCCAGCAGTAGGAAATCAAGACCACATTGACAACTTCTGTCTAAATCCTTACCAGCAAACTTGTGTCTATTAGTATTCCATTAAAACACAAAAACTTCTCCAAAATCAACTTATATACATATATTTTTAAAAAAATCACTCTAACAAGATGTAATTCAACCTTTCTGGATACAAATCTGTTAACTAATTGGAGACATATTAATTCCTACATTAATCCACATCCTAAAAGTTATTTTTATTGTTTATTTTCCTTCAAAGTTTTCCAGAAATAATTTATGTGAGCTTTACTAGATCATCATCCAAGATGTACCTGATCATGTTTTCTCTACAACCAGAAAAAATTCTGCAGGAATTAGGAGGTTCTGTGAACTCCAAATTGAAAGTATTTAGTCTTTGCTGAAACAGGTACAAATGAGGCATCTTTTAAGGTAATGATTAAAATTTTTTAATTTACCAAACTCAAGGCAGTAATTTTAATCAAGATAACCAATAAGTATATGACAATGGCAGAACCAAAAGTAATTATTTTATGTTTATGCAGCAATAGAAGAATTTATTCCAGTCCTATTGATTTCAAGTGGTACAAAAGACAAAATTCTTGCCCAAACCAAAAGTCTCAGCAGCTTCTGTTCTAAACTGAGTCCAATCTCAGATTTCCAGCAGATATTTAGAGCTTTAGTCTGAACTGGTTTTGGACTCTGAGCAAAATAACAGATATTGCCCCAAACCTCTGTGTTTAGAGTTAAAAGTCGCTGTTTGAAGAAGATAATCTCAAATGTGAAACACTGGGGATAAAGTCCAGGAAAATGCTGAGTGTGCTGTACAAATATTCAATTATATCTTCCCAAAAAGAGGAAATCCTCACACAGTATCTTGCTTCTAATTACCACTGATAAAACATCATCAGTGCTATGAGAATCACACACTCTACACTAAGGAGGAAAATTACATCCAGGAACCTGGATTTCTTTTCTAAAATGTTGACATCTGCCAACAGCAGAGTAATTCTAAGAAATTTCTGTTTTCTCCCAAGGAAAACAATCTCTACTTTCAAAATGGGGTGCAAGAAAAGATTCAGGAATGAAAACTTCCAGAACACAGAATAAAACTGGTTTGTTGTACTTCAGAGAGGACATTGCAGAGGCCCAGTGGAGCCAAGAGCACGAAGAGCAAACAGCCCCAGAACAGCTGATGTGACATTATCCCAGAAGGAGATTTGGTTGTGGAACTTTCAGCAGAATAAACCCAAAACCTGCTTTACAGAAATCAGGGCAAAATTTTCCCCATCCAATTTGCAGCCTGGCTGACAAAGTTTGTGTCTTCCATAAGGAGCCTCAGAATTAAGACTCCATCATATGCTCAAAACAAAAAGAACATATTAAAATATACCTCTGATTTTAAGAAGATATTCTTGAGCCTTTTATCACTTTGCATCACACTTTGGCTTGTGGAGTCTCAATTGCATTGTAAAATAAGATTTAAGATATTAAATCTGCTCTGATTCAGATGAAAACATACTGATACAATTCCTAAAAGAATGCAGCTGATTTCTGTAATAATTTTTTACACACTCTATTATATTGGTTAATTACTTGGGAGAAAACTCTTAGAAACTTAAATAAAACAGAAAAAACCCAAAAGCAACCATGCTGACTGGTGTGGGGCTGCAAGGACTTTTAAAAGCAGAGCAGTCTAGAGAAATTAGATTTGTAACCCATGTTACAAATCGAGTTTTGCTTGTGCAAATATCCAGTGTTACCCCATTTTAAAGCACTGCTCCACTTCATTGTGTGTGATTTAAAAACCTACAGAGCTGACTATGTTTTATTAGTGGAGAGCAGCTGGGGAGAGGAGAATTCCTACACAGAACCTTGTCGTGCAGAAACACAAGGCATTACTTTTATTAATTGTTAAGCAATTTGTCTGCTCTACCACCAAACAACTTTCCCTCATGTGCAATCCACAGCCCTGCCAAGAGAAGGCTGCCAAATCACCACTCCCTCCACCTGAAAGCCATTTTCATAAGCTCTTGTTTAAAGTAGAGACCAAATGGTTATTGTATTTTTGTTAATGTAATGCAGCTCGACTATAACAACCTGTGGCAGATACACAGGACTTGGACGTCCACGCTAACAGATGTTTGAGAGGGGAACAATTCTGTTTGGGTTGTTTTTATGCCAGCAGATCTTGTGCTGAATCCATATAGAAACCATCTTCCTTCCCCCTGAACACATATATTAGAGAAAGGACTACATTAATCCCCAGAGTAAATCCACTGAAGTCAGCAGTGTTACATCAGCAATGAATTTGACCCTTTGTGGTTAGCTGACATTTATTCTAAAGCACAGTCGTGAATCCATCTTCCCCCTGTCTGCCCACCTTCCTTCAGAGAGGATGTGCTGCACCAAATCATGAAGGGAATGACGTGGTGGTGGCTGAGTATGAGCTGAACTTCTGCAGTTATCTAAGGATATGGTTTCACATGTTTAACTTTTGTATTTGGATAAAGGGATTACACCATGAGTAATGTCTAACAACCATTGCGTACGGTTTATTTGCTTTCCAACATCTGCTGAATCTCAAATCCAATTAAAAAAAAAAATCAGAAAAGTAACTAAAGTCTCAGCAATGTGCCAAATTAGCGACACTGCTCTTCTGCTTGGAGAGAAATGTTCCCATGTCCATGAGAATACAAAATGGCCCTGCCTCAAACCCCCCCACTGATTTACATCACCAGTGTCAGCAGGAAATACAACAGTGAAAAGAAAAATAAACAGCTGAAGAACAACAAGGGGAAGAAATATAAGTGCAGGACTAAGCAGAAATGGAATTTCCACGAGGATGTAAGGCTGGGAGAGGGGAGAATCAAAATCACATAGGAAAGGTTTTGCTGGTGAAGTAATAACACAACAGAGAGAAATTGTGTTGGACTTTTTTGAGCCTTTCTTGAAGAAATTTTCTGTTTGCAAAGGGCTTGTGTGGCCTGGAAATCTCCTTATTTTCCCTGTGAACACTGACATGGGGTCTTTGAAGGTCCATTAGGAAAGTGACTCCATAACAGATGGATTTCCCTGTTTATTAGCAGGTACAAGCTAATGACAAACAGCACTGGGGCTATTACCTTGTACTTAAATTATTTCCTTAGCAAAAGACCAGTACATTTAATGATTCCAAGAAAATGAAGAACAGGAGCACATTTCCAACTTTACTTCTCCTAAAGAGAAAGGTGCCTACTGACTGTTTCTTTCATGTTTGCTACTCATATTTTAATTTCTCTCCTTTTTTTAATAGTGCTCATTACCATTCCAAATCTTTGAGTGCCAAAATGGAAATGCTTGACCAACAAGCATTACACTAGAGAACAAAATTCTTGGTCAAGTCTTCTCTCACTTGGTCCTAACACAAAGCAGGAATTGAAATTCATTCTTCTTGAAAAGAGATGCTTTCAGTACCAGCAGTATTTTTATGCTTATTCTTTTATATAATTAAGAAAGCAAGGCAAAGAAACAATCAGAAAAGAAAGATGTTTTACTGTTGCCCTGTGGTTGGTGTTGCCTTCTTCAAGTGGTTAGAACATGGAACAACAAGTTGGATGTTGAGACTGAGTAGTCATTTAAAAAAGAGAAGGGACAAGGTCAAACAAGCTGAAAAATCTGAGGCTGTTTGAAGCCTCTCTCTCATCATTTAGGGGAAAAACATCTCACCAGTAAAGCTTTCTGGTTGTCTTCCATTTTTCTATCTAGGGAAAGATCCTAAGTTATGTAAATCCCAAAGAAGTTGCTTAGACCCTAGGCAATATCTAGATTTTTTTTTATCCTACCATGACAGTTTTATCTGTGTCATCATTTGGAAAGCTGTCAGTCCTGTCAGTCTGAAGTGTGAAACAAAGACCCCACTTCTCTGATCAACAATCCTTATTTATAGCCCCTACTTTGCAGCCAGACTTGGGAATTGTAAGTGGAATTTACCTTCATCTTCTAAAATATTGAACACAATAATGTTATTTAAAAAAAAACAAAACAAATCCAAAGCAACAGTTTTCTTGATTCTGCTGAAAATTCCAAGTTAGCAGAAAAAGTCTGGACTCTTTGAACAGATTTAGTCAAAGTGATACTTATTGTAATAGCCACTGCACAGTTTGCTGTTCCATCCCAGAGCAACCATCAACTCAATTAAGTAAATGAGAGAATCAAGTTATTTGGGGAATGCACACCTCTAATTAGCTGGAATTATTTGTGCAGTTAACTCATTTATGGATAGATTTCTCAGCAAGCCCACGGCTTCCACTGCTTTCTCACTGCTGTACTGAGCTTAATTGCCATTCTGTTTCTCTTAAAATCCTTAATGGGTAATTGAGTGCTGTGGGGGAATGCAGGTGGGGAGAGGGAGATCTGTAAAGGACAGGCTGTCCTCAGTGCCAGAGCTGGAAAAGAACATTTTTTTCTTCCTTCTGACAACTCCTGTTGCCTGATCTGCACTTCCTGTTGGTACAAATAGGCACCAGAGTGGTGATTGCACCTTGCCAGAAGGGCAATGTCCAGCTTGAACCTCAGCTGGCAAACACCATCCTGCTCCTGGCCGAGCCTCCTTGCAGCCCTTAAAGCAACCTGACAAAGCAGTAAAGCAATGAGTCTCATCAAATGGTGGAACCATGCCTGAGCAGAGTTTTCATTATTTCATTTCCACTGCAAATCCACATCAGAGTCACAGAAAACCTGCCCAACATGTCTGTTTTCTTGTTAACTTCAAGGGATGGTCATCAGTCCAGGGGAGAACACAACTACAGCTGATTTTGAGAAAATGTATACAAATAAAGGAAAAAAACCTGATCAAATGCTGGGGTATTTTGAGGATTTTGCTGTCTGACTCCATGAGGGAATGGAAGGCTCTTAAATGTTTCAGTTTTTAACTTTGACTGCAAAGCAGATTCTTTTTTTTTCCTTTTGGTGACTTACTGCACTTTGGATGTTGAAAGGACATGGTTCTATTTAAATTAGCAGTTAGGCATCTGACCAAGTCAGTCATGATTAGAGCTACCCAAAAATACATGTCTGATGAGAGGACTATTTTTGACTGATTAGAACATGGAGAATTTTTATCAAACTGGATTAGTTACTGTTCAAAAATTACAAGGAAAGGATTGTAACCAACGAGCTGACATACATTTCCAGGGTAAAGAAGCTACTGTCTTGTGACAGTAGAAAGAAAAAAAAGCAGCTGCTAGAAATGGTGAGATGGAAAAAAAATCAGGGAGTTTCTCTTTTACAGACAACATTTGGTGCCTGTTGTGTTGCTGAACCATCGCTGCATTTCTTCCAAGGAAAAAATTTCAGCTTAGCACATACGATACACGTGGACCATTGAAAGAAAGCAAAATACCCCAATATTCTGTGATAGACTGGAACATGACATCCATCATGACCAGAACAAACAACCTCTTGCCAGCAGCAAGCCCTGGGTTTGTTCTGCCTCCCCCCAGCCCCCTGAGAGCTGCAGGTCACCCCTGGGAGCTGAGGGATATTTTCCTAACACCAAAGCAGAAATCATCGTCCAGTGGCTGAAATTCAAGAACTTCCTGCTGAAGTTGCTTGCTTCCCTGAGGTCTGGTTTTAGACATGTCACTTCAACACTTTTCCATCCTCTCTTGGCTCCTGGCTGCAGCTGTTTGGGTTCAAGGCTCACAAATAGGGATGGCCACTGCTGGCTGGGGCAGCACCGCGGCCCCGACCCCAGCCCAGGTTGCTAAGTGCTGCTGCAACACAAATAAGGATCTGGTGCTTGGCAGCTGCCTGAAATTAATGGGCTGGAGGGGAGCTGAGGGGCTTTCCAAGGGTTTTGGAGAAACCTTAGGCCAGCCACTTCCCACCCTGGATCCCAGCTTTTCCATCTGTGAAAGCTGAGGGTGAGATGCTGACTCCATGTGAAAGCGCTTGCGAACCTCCCCGAAAGCCAAATGCTAAAAACATGCCCCTCTGTGAGGAGTTAGAGCCCATTTGTTTTAGTAATATTGGACAATGGGAATTGCATTTAGAGGGAAAAAAACCTAAAATTACCTCCTTAAATATATAAATTCTGCTTGCTGCTACCTTCGCTGATGCTACAACCCCACAATATTTGGATATGGGGCGTGGGCATTGATATTTGAAACATAGTTCAGAGAGAAGATACATAATGCCCTACTCTAAATATCATCAGAGGAAAGATTATTTATGCTCTAGAGATTAAATCTGGATCTGTTGGAAGGAAATAAATGCAGGTATGAGCTGTTTGATAGATTTTTAATTAGACATTTTAAGGTGTATTTATTTTAACTGGCTTCTGGGATGGATCATTATTTATTGCCACATCAGGTTTTACTGGAAAATGGAGGCACAGAGTTCATTTGCCAAACTCACTGCAGACAGGAGAGATAGACAAGTCTTTTTAGAGGAAATTTTAGAGGAAACCTTTGGATGGCAATGCAATCCCAAAGAGCAAACTTGGGGGAATTGTAATTTCTACTGCTGGAAAAGGAGTAGAGCCCACATGGGTGGCAAGAGATGATGTGGGAGCCTCCAGGAAGCCAGGGACAGAGCAGCTAAACCAGTATTTTCTGGAAACCACTCTTTCCCTAGAGCTCTACCCTCTGTGGCAGCAGCAATAAAGGGGTTCCAAGTCACTGTCCCCACTGCAGAGGTGGGATTACACTCCCTGGCTCTTTTCCTGGCAAAATCAGCCAAGGGATAAGGCCAGGAGTAGGAGGGCTTTGAACAGCACAAGTCTCTTCCTCCCACAATACTACACTGATTTGCTTTGCTCAGAGGGGTGCAGAGCAGAAATAAAGAGCAATGTCTCCAGGCAGCTCTCACAGGAAAAAAATATTACCTCTTTTTTCTGACAAACTTTCCAAAGTCTTAGCACAAGATATGAGAGCAACAAATCCCCCTTGGGCCTGGCTTTGTGCTCAAAAGGGGCAAGCTTGGGAAAACAACCCTGCTCCCTCCACTACTCCCCAGGCACTGGGATAAGATACTTATTCCTGGATAAGTAACTCACCAAGCCAAGCCCCTGGACCAGAGTTCACCCTTTCAGCAATAAATCTCAGCTTCAGGTGGTGCAGAGGCCCCTTGGGAACAAGGGACAAACATTGCCCAGGCTGCATGGGTGCCTCTGCCAGCTGGGATCTGCAGGACACACCTGGCAAGGAAGGTGATGCTGCTGCACTGCTGCTCATTCTGCTTCTCCCTCTCCTTTCCACAAGGAAAAAAAAAAAAAAGAGATATCTTTGAAAATTTTCATGGAAAAGAAACATACCTAAAGCCAGATAGGGAGTTAAGGAGGTTCAGAAAATTTATCAGGGACCACGATGAATATATGTGGGAAAATCACAGTCCAGTAATTTATGTTTCTCTCCAGAAGCCAACAGCTAAGCACTAAAGGTGAAATGCCCTGTAGCAGAAAAGAAACTAGATGATTATCTAATCAAGCCAATGCTTCCCAGCAGTGGAGAATTCATTCAACCACTCTGCCTGTCACTGTTTACAAGGCACTCTGAAGATGGATATCCAATGAAAACCCTTTAAGTGTGGTGCACAGACAAGTTACTGGCATGTTTTGTTACCTGTGGACTTGTATTTCATTCTTGTCTGCCACAGGAAGGAAAAGGCTGAAATTTATAATTACCAGGGGTGCTTTTAAGTGGTTCAATTTTTCAGTAATACACAAAAAAGAAGGGGTAAAAAAACCTCCAACAACTAAACAAATCTCTCTCACACACACACAAAACAGCCAATGAAAAAAACACCCTCTCCTCAAAAAAAAAAAAAAAAAAAAAAAAAAAACCAAACCAAACAGGCAAAAATCCCCCCAAAAATAGGCAAGTCAAGAATTTTCTCTTTTTAGTTAAAAAGGTTCTCTCATGCCTCCATAAAAAGACAAAACTGGGTTTAGTGGCAGCAAATAGATGAAGAATTCACAACTAAATAGCAAATTAAAAAGAACAATTAGGCCAGAGTTTACAGAAAAGCAATCAGTCAGCCAAGTGTTCCCCCTGTTGATGTGACCAAGTGCCCTTAAATCTCAGCTCTCCACCAGGAACTCAGCGTGCAAATGTAGGGGAGATTCTGAAGATTCCCCTTCCTCCTATTAAAAATCAACCCCAAAAACTTTTTCTTTTGACTATGGAGAACTACACAGGCCTTAAAAATATTTCAACTTGATTTCAGACTAACTCAGTGTTTTCAAAGGAGACACTAAACAAAATATTTATATGAATGAATAAATAAAGAACAAGTATTGTAGCTCAGCAAGTCAAAAGCTTCCCCCAGTTCCTGCCAGCACACTAAGCTCATATTGGCTAACTTTCCTGTTTACAATCACACATGTGCATCACAGTTCCAGCAGTTTTCAAAACAAAGCATCATCAATAACTTGTTAAAGAAACAATTGTCTAGGCAGGAACTTTTATCTGGAAGCCTCTGAAGGCATCCAGAGTGGGGAGTAAAAGGAGAACCAGTCTCCAACTCAAAGTGCAGTTTGGAGACTTCTTCATTTTCATTACCATGTTTAAATCCTGAAAGACCAAATTACCTACTAAGAATCTGACTCTGATCTAAGCCACTTGATATTTTTAACAGTGAAAGGAATTCTTCTCTCATGCAGCACCACACCAGACACAGGTATTGACAAAATTATTAGAAACAACAAGTTCCCACATATAAAATCATACAAAGATTATTTTGTGGGCCTGGTTTCCAGAGGTCTCCTTGCCTGTCCAATTTTGCTCAATCTCCCTCTATCCCTTCCAGCAACACCCATGCTCATGTGCCTCTCCTTTCTGCAGTGCATTTTCTGATTTTTCTTCCAAGCCAGTTATTAAGTTATTGAAGAATTTTTGTTGATGTTTGGTGGTTTAGTTTTGGGTTGGTTTTTTTTTTCATTCATTACAACAGAAGAAAAATATTTACTAAAGTAATTCACAATATATCCTTTAAGTTCTGACTTTGCCTTGAGGATTTCTAAATATAACACTTCTGCCTCTCAAACACAGCAGTAGTTACAGTCTGGCAAGATCATTGTCCAAAGTGATGGAGCACATGGGACCAAGCTGGAGCAATGCTGTTCCTCCTGCAGATGAAAATAAAGTAATGCATTTGTGGGTCCATCTAATCCTTTCTTTGCTTTTTGCAGGCCAAAGGTCCCCTGGGGATCATTGCAAAGTGTTCCCAAGGGCTGCACTCTACATTTAGGGGCTGGCTCTGCTGACAGATGTGAAAACACCTAGCCAGACATTCTCCAACAAATGCACAAGAGGATGCTGAGAGCATAAGTAACCACAGATAAATTTAAGAATAATGTCCATTTAGGATTTAAGCTATTTTATTCTAAGCTTAGTTTTTTGTTTGTAATGAATTTATTGTTTACTGATCTGCTTAGAATACAGACTTGCTGTTTTCTTGCTGCAGAATGTTACTAGATCAGATGAAATTCAAATTGAAGCAAGTGTCTGCTCTGTGTATAAAATATAAGTAATTTTAGAGTGAGGAAACAGGATAGTCTGGATCTCACTGGTACCATTTGAGATCTTAAATGTTTTCATTTAACATCAATTTATAATTGCATCTAACCATTTTATGCCTCTCCTCTGAGTTCCTTCCTAACCTCATTTCTTGCATGTAGACACTGAAGCTCACAGTCATTTCCTAAAGTTAATCATGATTTTATCTTTCTGCCTCTCATTCCTTTGCTAGCACACACCTTCATGTGCTATAACCACATGACACAGGGCTGGATTTTAACATCAGTCCCTCCAAGATTGAAACTTAGCACAGAATGTCATTGTGCATAAACCTGAATCCAAATCCCCATGGCTGTTCCTGAATAATTTAGAAAACTAGTCACTAACTCATGACATTTCTTCTGGAGGTGAGGAGAGTTTAGTGCAACTCAGAAAAGCTTTCTTACAGCACTGCTTCTCTTCTCTGGGTACAAATCCCTCGCTAATGTTGAAGATAATTTTTATAGGATTAAACTCATAACATGTTTATGAACCCTAAATCTGACTTCTGGTTGCTTTATTCTCTTAGCCTTCCCAGCTGAATGCTTTATTCTCAGCCCCCTCAGCTGACCTGAAAATAAATAACCCAAGGATCTTTATAAAATATTTTCAGATACCTGCTCCATTTCATCATGTTTCACTTTGATCTCATTTGGCAAAGGTGATTTATATTTTGAGCCCTTAGAAATAACAAGCTGGAGCACTGCTCACTGCCTGCTTTGCTGCCAGCTGTTTTAGGAGCTGTGCTGAGCCAAAAGCTGGCAGTGAAAGGTGGGACTCCCCTCTGGCCAACAAGTCCAGAGGTCAGGGCATCCCTCCTTGGGGACCCCTGAGGGGCTGCTCAGCAAGGACCACTCTTCCTCCATTCCCAAAGTCCAGTTAGGAGGAAAATCAGCTTTTGAACCACCAGCTCAGCCAGCCATGGCCATCCAACAGCTCTCCAATGCCATTAATCTGTGTCAGAGCAGCAGCACCAAGTCAAAATAAGGTTCCAGCACCACTCCTGTCTCCCCAATAATTCCTGTAGCTTCCACCTGTTTGCAACTCAGACTTTCTGAGCTTGACTTAATCAATTGCATTTTATATCAGTTTTCCTGGATGCCTTTTAACAAATGAACACTTCCACATCCTCTGGAAGTGAGTCCTCTGCTGTTGTGAAGCCTGGGTGTCACAGACACTGCAGAGGCAAAGAGGAAGAGAGGTGACATTTCTGTCATCTTCAGAGCTGCCCAGCTGACAACACACATTAGTATTATGAGGGAAATAAGGTCAACTCCTTTTGAAAGACATGCACAGTCCTTCAGTAAAAGATCCTTCTGATCTTTATCTAGGCTTTTATTTGTCTGGTTTCTTTTGGGTTTTTTGTTTGGTTGGTTGGGTTTTTTTTTTGTTTTTTTTTTCTTTTTTTTAATCACATCTATTGAACTTTGAGGCCACAAACCAAAGAACAGGATCACTGCTGCTGTGGTCCTCCCTCATTTCTTTACTGCTGCTTATTTCCCTACATGCTTCCATGTACCCAGTTGTTAGCTTTTAAATTATCCTTAGCCACTCTGTCAAAAATCTTTTTGCCAAAGACAGATTCAGCAAAATTTTACCTGCCTGATATGGAGAGGCAAACAACTTTTTATTTTCTTTTGTCATCACTGGTGGATTAAAGTATGAAAAAATTAACTGTACTTGTTGTTACTTATTCAAGAGATTAAGATGCCAAAGGTGTCAAAACAAACAAGAAACACTGATTCAGTGAAAATGTTTTGTCTAAAAGCTCTCAGGAATCCATTCTTGGCATATACCATGCCTCTTTTTAATGTGGTACTACTGAACAGGGTCAGAACTGAGAAGATTTTGGTAACTTATCACTCACAGACAGATAATCTTTTGTACAGAGGAAACTCACACTGGGATTTCTCAATATGAAACTACTAAAAACACACACAAAACACAAGTGGGCCACAACCACAAACAAGTTTCCAGCCCACAATATATGAGTACACACTCCCTCCTCTGAATAAAATCTCCCACTGATGTCAGAAGGGCCAGAAGAGCACCTTAAATCCAACATCTGCCTCTCAATGTTTGATCACATCACTAGAGGAAAGTGTGAGGACAGAAAAAAGTATGGTTTCTACTTGGAATAAATTAGAGTAGCAGAACTGCACAAAACACATGAGGAACTCAGTGTATTTATTCACCACTCAACTCCCAAGGTGCTGAAACCCTTTCCTAAACCAGAGTCTGTGAATTGATCATTTTTGCCCCTTGGCCATAAAACTTTCTATGTCATAAAGGATAAAATATGTTTATAAAAGCATTGCAACACAAATATTTTAAAGTCTTTACAGCTGCCAGGTGAAGATGCATATTTTAAACACAGCATTCACCATTTCTGAGCAGGATCAGGTGGCTCAATATGTGCCTTGAGATTCCATCTCCAGTCTCCTAAAAATCCCTCTGCTTCAGCACCTCACTGCTGTGACCTCATCTTCCCTGCCCCAGAGTGTGACTGTCCTGGCCCTCCTGTGGAGGAAGGGAAAGCACTCATCAATTATCAATTTGTCCTGGCCATCCCACTTCTCTCCCCAAGCCCAGGATGGTTTAAATACCATTATTTGGTTCTTTGCCATTCAGTGCCTCTTGCAGAAGAGTTTCAAGTAAAGCCTATGAACAATTTTTTCCTATGAGTACAAATCTGATATCCAGTGGGATTTTTTTTTTTATGTTAATATTTTTTGAGCCTTTTTCTTCCTTTGTGATGAGATCTATTGAGACTACCCAAGGTGGACGTGGACACTTGGCTCACCTCATGCTCTGGAAGATGTAAAGGGAATTGTTCATCCCAGGCAATGCCAAACACACAAGAGCCACCTGAAGATAGCACAGCAAGCAAAGAGAAGGAATAATAGTTGGAATAAGGTTAAAACCTAGAGTATAAGTAGATAAAAACCACCCAAAAACCAGACTAAAGCCAGAAAATCCTTCACTGATAATTTATGTGTGCTAAGGAGAGAACATTGAAACCTGAGCAGTGCAGTCAAAACCCAAGGGTACAGAAAGGAGCAGTACTCAGTGAGAAAACCAAGAGTAAAGCACTATATAAGGTACTGCTGGGAGATGATCCAGGTGGGAGACTGGAAAGGACTGTAAATTACCATCCAGGAAGTGCTCACAGAAGGAATAAAACCTTTTTCACCTATTCTTATTGAAGAAAACCTCCAAATCAACCAACCAACAAAAAAAAACCCACAAAAAACAAACAAACAAACAAACCCACAAAAAACAAGCAACAACAAAAAATCTCTTTTATTCCTCAAGACTTGTCACACTTATTATGTGCTTCAGCTGCAGTTTTAAGACAAATTAAATAGAAAAAATAAAAAGGTTAGCAGCACAGGCAAAACCACTCCAAATCAAACCTCAAGTAAAAAAGCAAGTACCATGCAGCTTCTGAAACACCAGTAGTTCAAAATCTACAAGTCAAGGTACATTAAAAATTCCATCTGAGGTACAATAGCAAGATAAATATTTCTAATCAATGAATTATAATATTTTGGACAGTTTTCACATTTTTCCCCCCCAAGGATAGTTTGTTTTGTGAAATGAGTGACATGTTTAAGGTATCCATGCAGAAAGACGTGGTGGTAAAATTCAAAGTATGTCAGTATAATCAAAGAGTTGGGAGTTTTCCTTCCCCTGGATTTCAGTTTTGTACCTTCCAGTTTTTGGTTATGGTAACAACAAAATAGTACACAGAGGCAAAACCCCAAATTTACATTACAGTAAAAATGACACTCCTGGAAGAGAGGATCTCACTAGGATGAACACTAAAATTCAATTACAAGCCCATCTATGATGGGCAAACCTCCCATATGAGTTTTTCATCTACATCATATAACAGAATCAGGCACCTGTCTGAATACACACATTGTATGGTACAGGATTTTATTTCTCCATCTTCCTTTTCCAAGAGTTTCTGAAAGTTTTCTAACTCACCACCTTGACACATTTGAAGATGGATCTATTAATTTCCTGACACTCTGGCAGCAACTGCTATGATAAAAAGGTAATAGCAAGAAGAAAAATAGGTGTCCCTTCCCTGCATTAATTCACAATATCGTTTCACATCCTTTAAATCCCTTCTTCTCCCATGAAGTCTCCAGTGTAGGGCATTGGAGCAATAATGAAATTCTACTCTAGTGAAGGAGGCAAAAAAGAGGCCTTTAAGTCTGCACAATGAAATGTGAAAATTGCCATGGACACCTAGGCTGCTCCCTGAAAAGCACTCCTCCTGCACAAGGATTGCACCGTGCCTGTCTAAAGAAATGCAACTGCTGCATTGCCAAATTATTCCCTGGAGAGGAGGCATGAAGTTGTCCCCAGGAAACTCACACCCCTCTGAAATCTGCATTTCAGGGCTGGATTTCTTTGCTCTCATCAAGACTGGAGGTCCATGGTTATGCACTTCTATAGTCTAGCAACAATTAATTTATCTTGAATTTATTTCTTGCAACAGAACATTAAAGTGCCTTAAAACATCCAGGGCACAGATTCCTTTATGGAGCTAATACAAAGTGAAAAGCTGAACAAGGAAGGTACCAGCACAAGACAGATACACACTAAACAAATGTTATTACGGAAAAATGGCAATTAAGATTCTCTTAATTAGCCTGTCATTTTGTATTTATCATCATAATGTTTGTTTTACAATGCTTTATTAAATCTGGCTTTATGACAAACAGTCTGCTGGCAATGCATCCTGCTGTGCAACATATGGTGTTACACCTAATGAATATTAATGCTGTGAAGTACAAATGGTCTTCTGGGACAAGGGCTGATGGCTGGGAAACTCCTGCAGATGGCATCATTATTCAAAGAGCTTCACCTCACGTGTTTCTCATCAGGTCTCCTCCACAGCTACCTAGGATGCTGCCTGTGGGCTTTCAGGGGAAGTCTAATACATTAAAATTCTTCACAGTCCCATTCCAAATTTTTAAGGGGTTTGGTGGGAGGATATGTGTTTTTTGGTGGTTTTTTTTTTGTTTTGTTTTCTTTTTTTTTTTAGGCAAAAAGTCATAGCTTAGCTTTATATTACAAGTTCTTCTACTCTTTGATTTAAAAAACAAAACAAAACAAAAAAACCGACAAAAAGCCCCCAAGCTGAAGACAATCCTCATTCAGCATTTCTTACTGTGCTGGACAGTGTCTGGTGTTTTTCTGCTCCTATTTCTGTTACATGGTGCTTAGAAGAGAGAGACATTCCCTCCTCAGGCAGAACCATAGGGAGAAGAATCTTTTCTCCTTTTCTCTTGTCACTTATTTGTAGTTTTAGGGCCAGCAGAGGTCTCAGCTGGACACAAAGGGACTGTGGTAAGGAATTGCAAAGTGTTAAGCCTTATCTTTTCCTCTTCACTTTTGGAAGCCTTTCATTTCCCCTGGGCAGTTCAGAACAGGAGAGCACCTGAGCACATCCAGCTAACAGCTCAAGCTACACTTACCCCAGAATTAAACCTGTCTAACTGGGAGACTCTTGAAGAAGCCAGATGTTAGTGGCACATGACTTTATTGAAGACTGAAGGCCCCCTCATACCACTAAAAGTCAGTTCTTCACCCATTCCTTGATGAAATGTTCAGCTGTCAAGAAATTCTCTCCCTTTTTCTTTGGCTGGAAGATGACAAGACCAGCAGAAGCATTATCATTTCTACAGCATATCTGTTCAGGGACTTCCTGCAACTGGACAGATTCCCACCCTGAACCAGTTTCTTATTATTTCACAGCCTCAGCAAAGCAGCTCATGCCTAGCAATGAAGTTATTTCTGACCAAGAAGTTATTTCTGGTACTTTCAGCACATAAAGTTTTCAAAATGTAATTACTGAATACGATTTAAAAAAAAAAAAAAAAAAGCTACTTGCTTATTTTAAAAATTACTTTCTATAGCCATTTAAAACAAATAAACCAACAAAACAAACAAAAAACCCCACAAAAATCTCCAGCCCACATTCAAAAGCCCTGATTAACTTTGCTTTGATTACTTCTTTTTGCACCCACAAAGACACAGTGCTGTATCTCAATGAGGAAAGTGATTACAGCTTTTCCTGCACAAAAGACAAGCACATTATGCTTGTTTGGGAAGTCTTCTAGATTCTTCTGGAAGCCTACAAATTAAGAATGACAAAACAGACCCACCAGATTTTCATAACATGTGATTCCCAGATTCTCCATCAAGTCTGACTATAGAAATGACAGCTGTGCTCACTAATAATTACTTTGTTTATGGTACACCAATTATGCAGCACATTCTCCTAAACAGCTGGGCAAGGCACACTTATCTGAATGCCATCAATGCTTCAGCTATTCACAGAACCACCCCAATATATGCTTTTGGCTTCCTTCAGCTGAGAGAAGTCACAGTTTGACTCAGAGAAAGAAAAACAAATACAACACTGGCTGCCAGAATGCTGAAGATAGGCTGTTGGTTTTCCCTAGATTTATTTTGAGAATATTGCATTTATTTTAGTCTTTCAATTGCCTGTTGCTGCAACAAATAGAGGAAACAACTCTTTTATGTTTCAATATTCTGGGTAAGCACCATGGAGACAGCTCTAGCTGAGACAGAAGAGACAAATCAGCAGCTCACTGGAGGCCATAAATATCTGTGTGCCTTTTGCAACATTTCCCAACCCAAAAGGTTCAAGGATTACACAGAGATGGCCCAGAAGGGTAAGAGCACATAGTGTTAAGCCAGCCTCACACCTCTACACTGGAAACCTCTTAGCAGAGCAAAGAAATGGATCTGCAGACCAAACTTCACAGGGTCAGGCATCAGCTTCTCAGATGAAATCCCAATAACCTTACATTTCCATCAAGTTTTCCAGGAATAGCAATCCCTGCACCTGCTGCTCTCCAAGCCACACCAGTTCGGTTGTTTGACCTGAACCAAGTCCCATAGATATACATCTTGGGGTGTTTTAGGACATTCCCTGAGCAGACAAAGTTTGGTTTCTGCTGTCTGAACAAGCTCTGTGTCCAACTCCCACTTCACCTCCCAGATCCATTCCTCGTTCCCAAACACAACCTCCACTAATTAGATTGATAGATTAACACAATATACTGTGGCTGAAGAGCCAGCAAAGGTTCATTGAAGTCCTGAGGATCAGAAGGAATCAGTAGGAATGAATCAGGGCAGAGATTTCCCTGTCAGCAGAGAGTTCCCCTCCAGTTCTTGAGAGAAATCACCTGGAAGCTGCCACAACTCTGGTCTGAGGCAACAGCAAGGGGAATAAATGGCAATAGCAGCGTATTTAAAAGCCATTTCATTTATCAACAACAAAAAAACCTGTGGAGTTTTGGCAGTCTTTGGACACAAGGTCAGAAGCTGTCCTGCCAATGTCCTCCTCCATCCATCCCTCTGCTTGGCTGATGTTTTTTCTCACTGCACATTGAGATCAAAGTGCAGTCAGACTCCCACCCTCTTTACTTGTTTTCCTGTTTGTTAAAGGCATCATCAATAATGAAGGCAGATCTCTGGGAATTAGGTTTGTTATTCAGCTTGTGACATTTGTTGTAACTGGATCCAAGAAGTGTAAAACATTGTGGAGGTTTCTATGCAAGTGGATAAACAGTAGCTGCTGCTTTATGGATATTTTGGCTTAGGACTGAAGCAGTTTCTAAAAAGGCAAATTCTTCATTTTTCATATGGCATCTAGGGAATACATCACACCAGATTAGACTGAATTTTAAGGCAGAGACACAGCAGGCCAAACTCACACTGCTGATATAATTGATCTTGCACTTTTACATTGCTCAGCACAGACAGTTCTCTCTTAGAAGTCATTTCTTCCCTTGCCTTCCTTTTAAAATAAAAGCAAAAAGGGTCTTGAAACACAAAAAGATGACAGAAAGTTTACATTTTAGCCGGATAAAGTTAATTTATTTGTCAATTTCAAGGAGCAGCCTGCTGTCAGGGACCAGGATCTCCCGAGCTGTTTGTAGTTTAAGGACATCAGGATTGCCTCTTGCCCAGAGTGCTTCTCCTCAAGGCACCTCCCTTCACCCCCCTGTCCTTTTGGCACTGCTGAACCCAAACCTCCAGCAGCTGCTGAAACACCCAGCAGGTCTCTCTCTGTCTGGCTTAAGGCTGTAATTTTTTAGCCTGAGGCTCCTGTTTTCTTTTACCTATTTACCCAAGAGGAACAATTAGCAGCTTCCCCCAGTAGAGCTATTTGAATGCCACTTTATGATTGTTATTCCTGCTTGGTGGCTTTGCATGCACTTTTTTTAACCTTTATTTGGTTTTCAAACTAACAGTGTTTGCATCCTGATCAGTTTAAACCTGACAATTTCCACAGCAGCTTGTGCTCTTGTTGTCCAAATCTGAACGACTTTACTGACCCTGAAAAGTCCAAATGATTGATAAGGGAGCTTCATTCTTTAAAATGGGTCTCATTCCTGATAAAGATACCACAAAGAAAACACAATTAAATATAGGTCTGAAAACTTTGCTGCTGCTCCTCCTCCAGTTCCAGGTACTGAGGTCAGTTTGTGAAATTCTGCACCAGATCCCCTCCAATACCTTCAAACATTTTTAGGAAGTTCAAACAAGCAGCTACAGGGAAGGTAAAGCCCATAATGGTTTCCAAGGATGAAGCCTGCAGCTGCAGGGCTCACTCTGAGAGCAGAGTCAACTTTTCTTGGGCTGCTGATACAGCCTCAAAGATAAACACAGGCACTAAAATAACCAATCTCTCTCTTATCTATTGTGTGTCAAAGCTGTTTTCTCTCTTGCACAGTGCACAGAGGTAAAACTTCTTGGCTCTTTGCTCTCTTTTGCAGCTGCTTGTCCTCTCTGAGGGGACATAATTCAGTACTGGGAACTTTTCATATCCAGACACGAGTGGGAACAATAACAGATTCCTGCAGAGTTTGGGCCAAAACTGGAAGAAAAGTGATTTTTTTAAAAAATGGCTGGGCTATGCCAGCTCAGCTGAGAGTTTTAATTACATTTCTAAGTATGCTCTCTAAGCAACAGGGTAATTCTTTTAGTTGACACTGACCTCCAGCTGCTGGGGCTAGGAGTAAATTTTATCCTGACCCCATTCCTGCTACCAGGTTCCTGCTTTTTCCAAGCAAGTCTGAATTCCAAAATGTCCAGGTTATAACCTGTACCAAAGCACATTTCCCCCATCACTTTACCCATAAGCAGGCCAGTTTAGCTGGCTGAAATGAGCACTTTTCTTTTTCTAGAGGATGTAAGCATCTCATCAAGTGTTCCATCCCTAAACTGACCAGCAAAGGTTAAAACAGCATTAACATCGATGTCCTGCTCATGAATTGCTCCTCACACACAGGAGGCAAGTGGTTCACAATACTGTGCTAATTCAATTATGAGAATAGCCAGGAAGCTTGTGTTTTTATTAATTGGTGCTGTATCCATCTTAAATGTCAAGTACCGAGTTCCTAAGAGCTATGAACCATCCATGAAAATCACAGAAATGGCAGGTATAATGCATCATATCTTATATACTAATAAAAATACTGCCTGCTAGGCTTTATAAGGTCATGGCTTACTGCTGTCTCTCAACAATAAAAAGCTTAATGCAACACTGGGCACTGCATGATCTTCATAGCCAGAATTAATGAGGAGGAATCACAATTAATGGTTTTCTACAAACCAATGGATCACAAGTGACAGGAGCTTATTCACAATTTATGAAGACCTGATTTTTTTTCTACTTTTCTTGGTGGGCAGAGAGTTGGAAAATTGCAAAGAGATAATGAAAAGCAACTACTAGACAGAATATGGAAATGCAGGTTTATAATCAGAAGCCACAGATGTGCCCATGGCAGGGAACTGGTGAGCTGCAAGCCTGCAGCTCCTACATGAGCATGAGATTTAAGACACACTGACAGAAAAGTACCTGGGGCAGCATCTGCAAGTAAATCACTGCTCTTTAAAGTGACCTACAGAGGGCATCTTTCTGTGTGATTTGTGGTCTGAAACATGAATCAGGAAAGACAGAGGAGAAAAGTGCATGATGAGGGAGAGTTGAGCAAACAGGCAGACTTTCCTCTGCTCACTTACAGTCACAATATCACCAGCTCCTGCAGCCGCCAAGAGACAGGTTACAAAACAAGTCATGTTCTAAATGCCCACAAACCAAATTTAACTTGGGTGCCTAAAATTTCATAGTTAGCTGTGGCTCGAACAACAGAGTTTCAGTTCCCCAGCCTTTTCTGGTTTTATCTTTAGACCGAAAAATCCTACAAAGGCTCATGTTTATACCTTCAGACACATACTGAGATGTCCCAGTCTTTACAGAAGTTGGTTCCTTGCTACTTCTTTATTGAAAAAAAAACAAAACAAAACAAAAATGACCAAAAAGACCAGCAAAAACTACCAAACAAAAAACCATTATATATATTGGATTTTCTTTTCTTTTTTCATTGAAAAGTGAAATTTGAATTAACTGGTGTGGACCAAAAACACTGGGTCCTAGACCAGACCTTCACCTGTTCTCTCCAAATTTTCAACAGGCTTGATCCTCTTTAGACCACAGGGTCATTTTAGACCTCTCTGCAAGTCCCCAGGAGACATCACAGCCACCCCAGAGCTTCAATCAGGACTCTCAGTGCCCAGGCTTCCCTGCCCTGTGACTCAAACCTTCAGCTTCTTTGGCTCCTTAAGATCTTCCTTGAGCCACAAAAGGAAAGCAAGGTGGTCTCCTTTATCTTTTGAGGGGAAAATACCAGTAGAAGTATTCTGCCTGGGTGGCATTTGGGCCAGCATTGCAGAGGGTTGAACTGAGGTGCTCAATAAAAAATGCTTTGCTTTCTTGCAAAGAGAACAGAAAGGGCTGAAGAACAAGCCCTGCTATATAGCACAGGGCAGTGACAGAAAAAATGAACTGATTATTTGTAGTAGCAGGAAGACAAAAATATTAAATGAGTTTGGGAGAGCTCTGCTTGCACAAAAGCAATGCTGTCAAAGTGAGCATCACTGGTTCGAGGCTTCCACACCCTTCCTCCTCCCCATCTCACCCCAGAAACACTTTTAGCCCCTAAAGCTTAATGTGTTTCCCATTGTAACATTTTGGTTAAGGAAAGCAATGGATTGTTTCCCCTGTCACAGCCAGTTACCAGGGAGATACAAAGGAAGGCAGAGTGATGAAACCTGGCACAATAATTCCAGCTATGACATAGACTGTGCACTCTTGGATTAATTATTGAATTTGGGGTGATTGCTTACAAGGTGAGCTCCTGTTTTCCTTCTGCAGCAATGGATGCAAATCAGAGCAGGCAGCTGGTGACATCAAAAGGCCTGGGCAGCACATCTGATTTTCCCCTTGCATCTGCATAACTCCACTGACTCAGATTTATATTGGGGTGGAACAGAGAATAATCAAAGCCAGCATTCTCTATCTGAGCTGGGGCACAAAAATGTCAGCAGCCTTAATCTCTATAAGGAATCCATCCAGCAGGGCTTTAATGCAGCCTGGGTGCTGCACCCAAAGCTGCTGTTGCAGTGTGATGGATGCAGGGCAGGTACCAGAGCTGGGAAGCAGGCAGGAGATAATTGAAATACACGTGTAAACTATTAGGCTATCACTCCCTGCGGGGCAGGCAGGGGGAGCAGCAGCGGGATGGCTTCCAGGTGGAGCTTCTGGAGCCTGAACTGTCTCCAGCCCAGGAGGGGGCACAGCAAGGGATCAGGAGGGAACAACACACCCCGATTATTGATTAAAACAGAAAATAGCTACAGATGCACAGAGCACAATTACAGACAAGAGCTATGACAATCAGAAGGGCAGGTTCTGATTAGGATCCTGCAGCTAACAGAATTCTTTCCCTTAGGTGGACTGATAGTGGCAGGAGGCAGGGGAAGGAGGAAGGGACTCTGCAGGAGCAGCATCAGCTGTGCCCTGTCCTGGGCTAACTACACATTGCAACTTTGCAGCAAAAAAAAGCTACTCCAAGGTGAATATAGTCCAAAAAAACCCAGTACTGCACATGTTCCCCACATCCACATCCTCATCCCCCTCTGCAGAACGAGGCACAGCTGAGCCAGACAGGTTGTGTGCTGGTAACCTTGCTCTGCTGGACAGAGCCCTTCAGAAACAAAACCACCAGCAACATTTATGCAGGGGTCTAATGGCTTCTCAATACCTGCAAGAGTGGAAAGGCACCTTTAAAATCCTATGTGCATCTTCTATTCTAATGTACCTGAGGATTCAGCCCTTATACTTGATTTTTACCCACAAGTTATTTTTATCTTTGACATGTGAGGACAAGAACTTCAGAAGTCACCCCATGCAAAGCTAAGGACAAACAGAAAAGTGACCCATTTGCAGGGAACAATTTGACACAGATTAGCTACTAGTCTAACTAGCAGAAGTGAAAGAAAATGGGAGTGCATCCTTTTACACACACACAAGTGTCAGAGCTGTCTTAGAAGTGAAAGAATAATTATTGCAAGAAATAAAGCTGAAACATTTCATGGAAACACACAGATGCACAAATGGTGAACTTGTGAAGCCGTGTGCTCATTGCAATGCCACAGAGACTGATAGAGCAGATGTAATTCATCTTGTTTGGAAATGCACAAAAAGCCTGCAAGTTTACCCCCAGCCACAGCACATGGTCTGCTTGCAGTGGTGATTTCCCCTCCTGTGCTCCTGGTCACAAAGGATTTTGTTCCATCCTTCCTCCATCCCTCAAACACAGATAGGTGGTTCAACTGCTCCAAACAGAAGGAGTTTCCAGTCAATTCCAGTTTGAAGGCAAGTTTTTTTTCTGGCTTGCACTCTGAATGGAAAATAGTGACACCGCAAGTGATGACATCAGCCTTAATAGCGCCTCAGATTATGCATGAAACATTTCTTCAACAATTCCCCAAACCCCTGCTATTTTTCCTGGCCTCCCATAGCAAGAAAAGATACTCTTCACATGAGATCTTTGCTCTGGTGATAGCTTGGAGCAGTATTCAGCACAAAGTCCCTGCAGAGTGACCTGAGCTGTCACCTGCTCCTGTCTCCCCGCACACAACTTTGGTGCTGATCCCCAAAACCCCATTTCCATTCTGCACCTCCACGTT